>NC_137917.1:3402016-3499516 GCF_963457725.1 Sprattus sprattus | reverse complement strand
AAGACGCTTATGCAACCATGCTCATAAATAACCACTAAAAATAAAATGCACTTAAGATCAGGAGATGCTCTGGTCCTTGACTGAGGCAGAGCAAAGTCAACATGTTGCCCTGACTGTGCTGACGGTTAAATACGGGCACAATTCATCACGTCTGTCATGTGATGCCATCAGGTGGTCAACCTGGGTAATTGCAAGAGTTATTTTTGTAATTACGACCCTAGGGTACACTCGAAAGGGTTACTTTTCAGTCTATGTGGGTTGTACGGGGTAAAAACATACAATAATACGATGACATCTCACATCTCACTTAAAAGAACTTTCCCACAGGGGCGAAAAAGGTCAGGAATGTTCTGCCTGGCAGGCGTTGTCTGGTTCTCATTGCGTATTGTTTAATTGCCCATTTATAATTTATCTGAATGTCATGTCGGTTTTCTGATTGTACAACAATAAAGTACTCCATAAACTGTGGCACAAATTTAACAAGGAAATATGAGTTGTGAAACAAAGAGTGGTTCTCATAAAGAACGCAGTCCATGTGCTTCTCATCTAGTTTCTCTGTCATAACCTCATTTCATAAGTGATTCTTATAACAATTCCTCTTGACATCAACAAATGGGAATTGTTTATGGTTATTGTTGTAAAATCTTTACATGCATCTGCAAGGGGGCAAGACTTTGACTCATATGGCGAATCATGTCTGGTGACAAAATTCAAACGGCATGTTTACTTCTTAGGCGGTCACATTTGAATTCTACACATTCTACTGCATTATAAGGTGTTTTCAATATTTCACATTTGAATTCTACTGCATTATAAGGTGTTTTCAATATTTCAGATTTGAATTCTACTGCATTATAAGGTGTTTTCAATATTTCACATTTGAATTCTACTGCATTATAAGGTGTTTTCAATATTTCACATTTGAATTCTACTGCATTATAAGGTGTTTTCATTATTTCACGTTTGAATTCTACTGCATTATAAGGTGTTTTCATTATTACACACACCAGTCATAGTATGATCATGCACTCTAGTGGAGAGTCAGAAGTTCACGAGTAGCAACAAGAAGCGAAAACAAAACGTGGAAATAGCTTAAAGTGGCCAGTTCTTCAAACAACTTGACATCATTGTCACATCATTGTTAAAAAGCCTCGTCAGCCAAGTGCTCTTGAGGTTCATTGATTAAGGAATGTGTTTTTTCCCTGATTCCATGCCAGCCTTTGGTTGGACTTGTTGCTATGACGCGCAGGTCACATACTTCTTCCTTCCTACTGGTTGGCCCTTTCTGACATGATTAACGGAGTGTCTATTTTTCTCACTCCAACAGGGCTTTATCTCCCCTCTCTGTGATTTAGAGTCGGAGGGCTGAGACTCGGGCCTGGCTCCTGCCACGAGGCAGCTCATGCTCAGCTGATCGCTCACGAGGCTGTGGCTGGACTTCTGGGGACTTTGACTCATGATTGGGGTGCTGTCACACCCTGGGCTTGGGCCGTTGGGATTTTTGTTTAACTCATAATTTGCCTGTCTACCTGTGATGTGAACTGGGATCCAAAGAGGCTAGAACATACATATGAATACATATGAGTGGAGGACAATGGGTGGGAGAAAGAGACAGTGAGTTTGAAAAGTGAAAGAGAGAGACTGGGGAGTAGAGGGAGAGAATGAAGAGAGGAAGAAAGAGGGACAGAGAGATAGAGAGAGAGAAAGAGAATGGAGAGAGAAGGAGAGAGGGACAGAGAGTGTGTGAGAGAGAGGGAGGGGATACTCTTCCATTCTTATGTGTATCAGTGCATGAGGGCCAGTCAGGGATAGGATGCAGAGGGAGAGAAACAGAAAGAAAGAGAGAGAGAAAAAAGACTGGCAGAGAGAGAGAAGGACTGAGAGAGAGAGAGAGAAAGAGAGAGAGAGAGAGAGAGAGACAAGAGAGAAGAAGCAGGCCGTAAATCCTCCAGAGTTGCCTGATAGCGCTGTTTGCACAGCCACCGCCGCCTCCTTTGATCTGGTCGCCGGGGAAGCAGGGGGTCGTGTGTCACTGCCAAAGGTCAGCTATATATTACACTCCTAAAAGTGATTACTGAAATTCTTAACTGAAACCATTCTGCTGCCAGGGAGTGCCATAATCCCCCTGCCGTGTTGCCCGGGCCGAACGGGGCCCACTCCCAACAGATGGATCCCTCTGTGCTGGCAGCTCTCTCTCTCTTTCTCCCTCTCTCTTCCTCTTGCTGCTTGTGTTTTCCATCATCGGGGTAGGCCCCCAGAAAACCTGAACATGGAAACATGTGCTATCCGCTTGCAGTTTTTGACCGGGTGGGTGAGGGAGAAAGGGAGGTGGGAGTAAAAGAAACAGACATAGAAAAACAAGAAAAAAAAAGAAAGAGAAAGAAAGAAAGGAGTTCAAATAGACAGAAAGAAGAGGTAGAATGTGAAGAAGAAAGAAGAAGAAGAGGAGGAGGAGGAGGAGGAGGAGGAAGAAAAAGATGCAGTGGTCATTCCAAGGGCCTTGTCAGGAAACATAAATGTGCTAGCACTTCAAAGGAAAGAACAGCAAATTAAACTGAGGCGTGGAGGAACAGCGGAGTAAACAATGTCTGGTTTGTGTTCTTCTCCCTCTCTCTCTCTCTCTCTCTCTCTCTCTCTCTTTTGTTACGCAGAAAAACAGTCGTTTGACACACCAGCACCCGCCTCAGGCAGCCCAGCTGGCCACTGCACTGTTGTAGGTATTGTGTTAAAGCACAAATGGTCGATGAAATGGTTCAGATTGAGCGAATGATTGCATCAGTTGCGAGGAGGTGTTGCCACGTTTGCCAGCCCTGGGGGTTTGACCAGTCGCTACACCACCTGGAACCACCTGCAAAGCCATGGAAAGTCTGACGCCACACTATTCAGGGGTTTGAAGGTTCGGTCGCCAGAACAGGACGATGGAGCGCTCAGTGGTACCTCACACCCTAAGGTTTGGAGTCGATACAGAGGTTACTATCAATTACCAGATTCATCAGCATTCTCGCCTCTATTTACAAGTATGTGTGTGCGTATCTGTGTGCACAAAGGTGTTGGTGGGTGGGTTCCCACACACAAAAATAGCTTCCATAGTTGCAACAATGCTCGGATGTGGCTGTGGCTATGGACCACGCTCTGAACGAAGAATGTGAAGTCACGCTCAATGAAACTTTATACACATTTCACCAATCATTACCTAAGATTGCTTCGTGTTAACTTTGGCAGACCCCTGGTTTTGGCTCTTAAATTAAAAGGGGGTGATGTATTTCCTCTTATTTATTATTTGCAGAGGGCTACTGAGGGGGAAGAGAGAAGCGAGCGCCTGTGCACAGCGCCTGTGACCGACCGTCTGCCAGATGCCAGGAAAAACACGGCGGCCCTTCCTCATGGGCCTTATTAGAGCCTACAGTTCCCATGGGGCACAGCAGGGCGTAAATACACTAACATCTCAGACACTAGCTCCGTGCCAGAGAAACGGACTCTTCAAGTTTCTTCAAGGAGGAGAGAAATAAATGGAGTGAGAGGGCCACAGAAATGGAGGAAGCGAGAGAACTCATGGATAGAGAGCATGGAATTGATGAGAGAGAGAATCAGAGAGATACAAAGAATCAGAGAGGAGTTAGACAGAATAGAAATGGGGGGAAATGCTAATAAACTATCAAGTAATGACTGGGTAGGAAACATGTGAGTGTTGTAGGACTGATGAGACAAAACGCTTCCTACATGAAGCATGAATGAAGACAAGTGTACAGGCTTCAGTAAAGTCCAGAAGAACCACGCGTCTCAGCTGGTCTTACTACACTGCACTCCAAAAATCTACTTCATAGAAACTTTTCACGCTTACAGATCTTCAATCAAAAATGGTTCTGTTCATTTATTTTGACACATCTGTTTCGGGCAGACTGTACAGTATAGAAGAATAGTGTAATGTAATCATGATACATTCTTTGATCCTTGAAATCTTTATGAATTGTGTTGACTTCAATTACCGCAAATATTGATTTTTAAGTCAAATGCAATCACCTTTCGAACGTGTGAGCAAAAACATGCCAGATGAGAAATATGACCTATTTACTCTCATTATGAGATGTGATGCATTTCTCATTGAGACTTCTGCATTAATTTCAAAGACATGCACTCCCCCAATAGACATGGCTATGCATTTATCTCTCTGATGTTACTAGTAAACAGCGCTGCCACCAGTGAGTGACTCAAACACTCACCTCTGTCCTTTCACACAACTGTTATGCAAGAACTTTATTTCCAGTCTTCTGCGCCCATATTCTCCTTTTTCTGCATATAGTTGTTTCATATTTCTCTGATTTGTTTTCAGAGGAAAGTGTTAATGGTTCCTCTCGTGTAGCCAAGTTCGAGAAAAGCCAACAGTTGGGAGTCCAAAGGGATCACTTTCTGGCACGGTGACATGTTGACACAGCTGCTTTAATGCTGAAATGACACAATTTGTCTCTATCTTACATTACTGTATGTGAAGAAGGAGAGAGAGGGAGAGCAATAAGAGGATATGGGACAGGGAAGGAGGCCAGTAGTCTTTGTTTGCCTTGTGCCCCATTAAGCCAGGGCATGTCATAAGGGTACGTGTATGACACTGTTCAATACTGATAGAGACAATTAAGACCCTAAGTTCTTATGCAGAATTTAAAGGTGATACACATGTGAAACTACAGCTGTCAGAAATTGCGACATGAAGAACTTTATCAGGGTGACATTTGATGCGAGACATATTTCTGTTGATCTTTTCTAAGGCATGTGCTGATCTTGTCTTGTTAGTAATTGTATCTCACTTACAAAATGGTGTGAGAGAACATGGGGATTAATGCCCAAAAACGAAATGTGTCCGACAGGAACGCTGACAGTGTTGAAGGGCAAAGCTGTATATCAGCACGTTACTAGAATGATGTCATTGTAGGTCTCACGGCTAAGCAAACATGCTAGCTGTCTTCAGGTAGTATAGAATTTATGACACAAGTCCTGTGTTTGTAAATCAGTTCGAATTCCGCTTATTGCACCGTACACAGTGGATTGCTTCCCTCTGACCCACTGGGATCATAGCAAATATCCTTTTTCCCTCTTTTGTAAGAGTTGCAGGTATTTGTAGATAGAACACTGAGGGCCTGATTTACTAACAATCAGGCATGAAAACGGGTCAGGGGTGAAAAAGGTGAGGAGGATATTACCCCTCTAGGGGGTCCGGGGGCATGCTCCCCCGTAAGCAAAATTTAAATATTCCATATTTTAAAGCATCAATCGGATGCATTTTGAGATGCTGTTTTTCCAACCTGGGGAGAGCTGGAGAAACTTAACTTCAGCCATGAGTCAAAAATGATTATGGCATCCTTACTAAGTATTATGCAAGCCATTTCATGCCAGCCTGTCACTGGGTCTAACATTTACAGTATATGAGGCACAATGTGGTATAGGCACCACAAATGGCTTAATGCAAAACCCCCACAAGAGATGTTGGACATGCTGTAACTTAACTGGTCTACTCTTTCATCATGATTGACAGCCAATACAATGTTATGTTACTCAGATTTCAATACATTTTTTTGGCAAGGCCCTTTGCATTCTGTTTGGCAGGTGCTTTGCACGTGGTCAATTCCCCACTCACAGCCATATCATCCAGTTATTCAACATAATAAATCAGCAGCGAAGAAAACAATACAATCCTATTTTCTTGACAAGACTTCCATAAATGAAAAGAGATCTTTACATTTTGCATCATTAAGCACTTCTCAAGAATATATACAGTGTATATAGTACCAGTCAAAAGTTTTGACACACCTTTAATTATTTTGAGAAATGTTGTCTTTACTTTTATTATTTTCTACATTGTTGATTAATACTGAATATATTTAAACTACGAAAGAACACATATAGAATGATGCACTAAACAAAAAAAGTGTTATCTACCCTGTAGAAAATAATAAAAGTAAAGAAAAAACTATATATATTGGCCTTTTTGAGCAGAGCACCACTGAAGCCTTCCATGTGACTTTGTAGCCATGCTCACCTTTCTTCCCAAAGTGCTTATCATGTCAGTGCTCAGGGTTGCTCTGTATTGGGTCTTGTTTATGGTAACAAGACTGAAAATCGTCATCTGACGTCATGATTTGTTTTATACCTGCAAGGCTTGTAGGTTGACTGGCTGCAATAGTAGGAATAATTTGCTACGTAAGCAAAGACTATTGCAATGGTCACTTTGCCCCAACAGAGCGATTCAAAGTTAGAACAGGGAGTCTCCGTTGCGTTTGAGTTAACGTTACTGCAGCTAAATTATCCTACTCCATCAGTTATTCACACCGTAGCCGTCTCGTAACCAGGCTAATCACATCATATGCTTGCTACTACGGCTAACTTTTTTTATACAAATGTATCTGAAGGTTATACCCCTTGAAATTAATCATCTCGTTAAGTTACCGAACACATGTTTTAACGGTTTATATGCTAACATTACGGTCACATTTATGTGCTTGATTATTACTCCCCCACTTCCCATTGTACCTCAGAAATGCCAGTGACCAGACGTCATCTTTTACCCGGACATGTTCTCCTTTCGAGACCAAAAAAATGCGTCCAGCAGGGATTCCAAAATTGTCCGGAATTTTGCCTCGTCGGATATTAGTGTTTCTCTGGGTCTTTCACAAATTAGTTATTACGTCTTTGCACGTTTTGGAAAGGATATCTTACGTTCCACCTTCTTGTGCGAGCTCTGACTGTAGACAGAACTGTCATTGATCAACTGCTTTCCCAGTGTTGCCAGATATAATTAATTACAGTGCATGAAATGCCCTGTATTGTTATTCCTAGGCATTTTCTTCTTCTTATTATTCTTCTTACCTTTTTCTGCGATTAATTCAGCCCGAACCGTTTAACGTAGAAACTTCATTCAAACTTTGTTGCGTAGGTCTTGTAAAGGACACTTATGCTATGTATTCACTTTTCTAAACTTTATACTTTTTAAGATATTAAATAAAAACGAATCTAAATTTTCCCATTGACTTACATTGGGCTATTATGACATCATAATAAGGTCTTTAAACTGGCTTGCACCTGTGCTCCACTGACACCTGCGCCAAATCCAAGGAACCTTTTCTCTGTCCCTCTCAATTTAACTGTAACTAGGAACATTAAGACACCTTCCATTCTCTACTTTTTTCTCTCTCCATCTCTCCATCTTTCTCTCTCCCTCTCAGTCTACTTTCTCTCACACTCAATCTCTCTTCTTCACTCCATTTTTATCTCCTTTTTTCAATATTTTCACTCTCTTTTTCTCTTTCACTCTTGTTCACTCTTCTTTCCTTCTTCCACTCTTCTTTCCTTCTTTCACTTTTCTTTCCTTTCTTCACTCTCCTTTCTTCTTTCCTTCTTTCACTCTTCTTTCCTTTCTTCTTTCCTTCTTCAACTATGATTTCCTTCTTTCACTCTTCTTTCTTTTCTTCTTCCACTCTTCTTTCCTTTCCTCACTCTTCTTTCTTTTCTTCTTTCCTTCTTTCACTCTTCTTTCCTTCTTCCTCTCTTCTCTCCTTTCTTCACTCTTCTTTCCTTCTTTCACTCTTCTTTCTTTTCTTCTTCCTTTCCTAACTTTTGCATTTCATGCACTGGTATTTCCTTCAGGAAATGCATTTTCTAGTTACCATTACAATCTGGCAACACTGAGCACCTTGCCGCCTCCACCACTAGGTGCATGCTTACAATAGTACATGTCATCTGAATATGAAAAAGATGTCCAAAAACTCTGTGGCGGGGGAGGGGGCGGGTACACAAAATGCGTGCAGGTTGGCAGGTCTGCGTGTTCACAGTTCACTGAATATGCCCCCCCCCCCCACAAAAATAACAACTCATCGAATCTACACGATTCACGTAGGTCACCTATTTTGTTTTCAAAACGGCGAATTTCGCCGAAAGGTAAGTGATTCTCATGCCTGAACAATGTGTCCGCAGCTTAATCTGCGCCATTGCCAAAGCGCAAATTACCGCGCAGTGTTTTTCCGCATTTTCTGTAGTATTTATCAAACCAGATCCGCGTTGGGCAATCAGCGCTTTACTCCACCCTTTAGTGTTAATTAGCGTGCCGCTAAAAGACAGGAGAAATCACCTGCATATTACTGCCACCATTGGTGATTCGAGGAAGAGAAAACGAAGGTTCAGTGAAGAGGAGATAGATATATTGGTTCTCGAAGTAACAGCGGACATTAACCTTTTACAAGCAGTGGCAGTTTTAGCAAATTGGAGGCCCTGGGCAAAGAACAATGTTGAGGCCCCCCCCCCCCCCCCCCCAAAAAAGAAATCGGGTAACACTTTATAATAACACACACACAATTCATCATTTATTAAGCATTTGTTACCTATTAGATAATGGTTTGTTCACCATAAGTTATTTGTTGTGCATACATAACGTATCATTAGTAAAGCATTTGTTCACATAGTTATATATAGTTTGTTCATAGTAAATAAGCCTTCTAAAAACTATTAGATAATGGTTTGTTCACCATTAGTTATTTATTGTTCATACATAATGTATCATTAGTAAAGCATTTGTCCACACAGTTGTAAATGGTTTGTTCATAGTAAATAAGCCTTCTAAAAAACAATGCTTGTAAATACATAAATTATACTTAATTAATACCAAAATAACCATTTATAAATTAAATCATGTTCCCATTATAAACCAGTTGCAAACTATTACAAAATGCTTTATTCATCATTTGTAAAGCATTGCTCCTATGTTAGTTCTCATCAATAAAGCACACACTCATTAATGGCTTGTTCATAGTAAGTAATGCTGTCCAAAATTACGGTAAGTAATTTTACCATTGTTATCTAGGTACTTAGGAATGTATAAGGCCGGTTAAAACCTGGAAGTTGATAATTAACAGACTATCTAGACCTACATTTGTTCATGCCTTAAATAAAATTTTATGATTTAGAAAAAGGCCTCAACTAACAGCTAGGGTGTTAATACATATGTTACAAATACTTACCAATTAGGTTATCCATGATTAATTCAGGAGTTACTGCTGTTTAGTAAAGTATATTATGTGAGCCCATCTAAAGTGAGCACTTTCTATGCTTTACAAAGCATTTATAAATGAATTGCAAACATCACCTGGACACAAAATGTATTATTCTATTTGGACATGCCTTCAGAAATATGCCTACCGATAGTTAGTGCTACTGCATCTTTAACAAGCACTTAACAACACTTCAATTCATGATAAACTCATGAGTTGCTACTGATTAGTTGACTACATGGTGTGAGCCCATCTAAAGTGAGGACTTGCTATGCTTTACAAAGCATTTATAAATGAGTTGCAAACATAAACTGGACACAAACATGTATTATTCTATTTGGACATGCCTTCAGAAATATGCCTACGGATAGTTAATGTTACTGCATCTTTAACAAGCACTTAACAACACTTCAATTCATGATTAACTTATGAGTTACTACTGATTAGTTGACTACATGGTGTGAGCCCATCTAAAGTGAGGACTTGCTGTGCTTTACAAGGCATTTATTAATGAGTGGCAAAAGCTAGCAGATACCAAAAAGACACAAGTAAAAGTAGTATTGTTTTAAGAAAAGGGAAAGAAATGCCAAAGTGATGAAAATCTACAAATATTTATTTAAAACTAAATATTCACACCACCACCAACGGGTCACAGTTGGACTTGTGTTTACACATGCAACTTTTGAACCGTGTGACCGATTTTCAAAAATGAGGCACCATTGGATTCCCTGGATCAAGACAAATTAAACCCACCCCATGGCGTCAATTTCCGGTTATATAAATTTTCCGCTATTTCTGGTTTTATCAAAAACCTTTGAAAGCCTACTCCTCCTACAATTTTTGGCAAATCTTCTTCAAAATCACCAGAGATGATCTTCAGACCTAGCCTCACAAAAGTTACTATTTAGAATTTTGATCCTCATAACCGTTTGTCCGGTACAGCCACTCAAATTCAGCAGAAAAGGCGCCAAACAGGAAGTGAAGTCAAATGTCAGCAAATATTTGAGTGATATTGACGTTATAGAGTGTGTTTAATTCGTCTTGATCCAGGGAATCTAATGGTACCTCATTTTTGAAAATCAGTCATACGGTTCAAAAGTTGCATGTGTAAACACAAGTCCAACTGTGACCCGTTGGTGGCGCTAGAGTGGTCTAATGAGAGGCATGAAACTTGCTGTGAATAAAGAAGGGACTGTCCTTAATGAGTGTGCCAAATTTCACAGCTTTCTAGCACAGTATTGCAAATTTAATATCCCATTGGTAAGTCTGCAGCATGAATTTTTGTTTACGGTGACAAATTGTCACAAAACTACATTTTTCCCTGGTTTGCAATGTTTGGAGGAGGAGACCGCCATCGCTGCTTGCAGCTATATTTATTTCTGGTTCGCTTAACTGGAAAAGTGTTATTCGTGAAAATTCGTCTGTCTTGCTCTAATAACTGCTGCCATATCGAAGTTTTCAGACTCAATCAAAATAGCGCTTCCTGGTTAAGAAGTGCTTTTATGAGGCGGATAATTATCCCGCAAATTAGAGACACACTCTCGCTTGGCAGTTTTTAGTTTTAGATCTCTTTGTGGCACACACCCACCCACACCCACAGTGGTGTAGTCCAGGGTATACGCAGGTATACAGAGTATACTCACTTATTTTTCATTCTACTACACCACTGCTTATACCCTCCCAGCAACGCTAATCTGCGCTTCTACTCAAATGTGCTTCCTTTGTAAATACCGTTTTATGTTTACAGCCGCTATTTTATGCCTGAAATGGGCGCAATCCTGTTAGTAAATCAGGCCCTGAGTGTTGGAGTGACTAGGAGTGTTCTGGACAAGTGCATCAGAGAAGACACTTCAGGTCCACCATAGCAAACTGGATCTCTGGTATCTTTAAAAGTTAAGAGTCAGTTCAGTACACTGTAAAGGTGAAGAAAAAAAAATACCAAGAAACTAGTCATATATCTCAATTGAGTTTAAGGCTATTAGTCATACCAAACAAACATTTGTACCAGCACTTGAAAAATCCTATTAATACAAAAAAGTCCCTCAGATATTTAGTTTATAGTTTCATCAAATTAGAACGTATACAACGAAGAGGAAAAGCCCCAAAAAGATGAATGTGTGTGTGTGTGTGTGTGAGAGTGTGTGTATCTCCAGCTGAGTGATAAAACAAATCAGATTTAACTCACTGGATTCCTCTTCTCTTGCAAATAGTCTCTGAAGTCAAAATACAAAGTAAATCCACATGCTTTAAAATAGCAAGTAAGAGAGAGGTATATCTCTCTTTGAGATCTGGCAGACACAGACCCCAAACAGGAATCCTCCGCTTGAATGAACAAATTACTTTTCCACCTGTTTGGTAAAGGTGTTCTATACCCACTTCCTGCTACCCCCCAGAGAAATAAAAATAAATCATGCAATGTCACCATTTGCCAGTAGCTATTACCAGTCAGTGGAGTTCCTATAGGACATTTTGTATAGACCACCTCATTACTTACTCAACAGTTCCAACCAATTCTATAGGTACATTGGGGTGTGCATGTAATCTCCTACATCCTAATGCGTCTGTGGCAGTGTCTCACCATTGAACAGTCCAATGAACTAAATGCTGCATGTTATAATGGCTGAAACTTCCTGCTTAGGTTGTCACTTCATACAACATCACTGAAGTCATATCAATGATCATATAACATTTCTATGTAACAAATATCAAGCAGGTTCTTCCTCTGACTACTTCACACCTCTGAGGTAAAAGCTCCTAGATGCTGGTCATTATATGACTACTGTATGTAGAACACTACATGATAGTTTCAAACTGCATACTACAATGTATGCTAGGAAGGTAAGTAGGATGTTGTACATAGTATATACGGAACCAGTATGTAGTCTACTGTATATAATTTCTCAAACTCCTTTGAGGGTTCTGCAATTCTGCATGAATCTGATCGAACTGGGCCAAACTCAAACATATAGAGGTATAAATTATATCAGGTGTTTTAATCTATGAGAGGATAAGAAGATGTGGTGTGGGTGGCCCTACACTATTGATCTCTATATATCTTCACACACACACACTGATGGAGGCCTGCGTTTCAAAAACGTTTGTTGTGCATCACCTCCAGACCTTGTCTTATTTGTAGATCAAGGGTACACTAGTCAACACTAGTCGTCATCACATAGTTTTGTGCGTGCATGATGTCATGATCAAATGATGACCTATCCCAGTCTCAGATTCATTTAGGTGGCATATGGTCATGTGAAGGATATAAACACACCAGCTTCCCACTAGCTGGCCAGGCTGTGTAGTTTTGTGTCACTGGTGAAAACCCCCGCCTTAACAGCACAATGCTGCCAAATATATGACAAAAATGAATAGTTAGCAACTAGCTAGCTTTTCTCAGTGCCAACAGATCCTTCGTTGGAGCTCTAGGTCAAATTTATAATTAAAATTCCAATAAACTTGACTCACTCACCCCATTCCAAAAACTAGAACTATTTATTAACAACTACATATGGCAACCTTATATGGTACTACTTCAAAACAAATGCCACACAGGCTACCATTTCTCCCTCCCTGAATGTATTAATTACATAGAAAGATATGATTCCACAATATCAGGAATACAGGGGAGTGTGTAAGAGCATCAAATGATCACATGACGTTATCTGAGCCCTGTATGGGACGACACACTAAAAATCTTGAGATATTATTCGGATAGATCACTTGAACTCACTTTCACTCTAACAGACCAGCTGAAATCAATCAAGTGTGATGGTCAAGACTGGGGTTTGGCCTCGCACTTAAGAGTGAGACAGAAACGGTATAACGTAAGTATGCGTTCGCATTTTAAATTACCTTCAAAAGCGTATCTTTCATGGGAATTCCACATAGGTTTCTGAATGGCAGGTTCATTAAACAGCCAAAGTCTCTTCCCTCAGGCTTGTAGATGAGCCATACCCTTTCACCAGAGACCTGAAAGTCATGCGCTGTGTTCCGTTTTCCCTACCTACCGTACCTACCGTACCTATACTTATACGCAGTACACAGTACACACTCACTAGGTACGCAGATTCTCAGCAGGTGAGTGCTGTTCCAAATCTAATACTCCGTGGTGCACTTACCGGAAATTACGATCGCGACAAGCCCCGCGTTCGTCTTTTTCGAGCTGAGCGGCTCTGCCTGGGTCCGCCTCTTCCGCTACGTTGACAAGATGGCGGCCGTTGAGAATGGACAGTGTACCCTGCTTCCACACTCAGCGTTTTGACCGTTATGAGTACAGATACGGGTCCTTTGGGTATACTTCTTTTCGACGCGGAAATGGGAAATCGGAAAACGGAACACCCTACATACTCACACTAAGGATGGTAGGTACGGTAGGTAGGGAAAACGGAACAGAGGGATGGATTTTTCCACCTGAAGTGTACAGATGCTCCTCAGTGGGCTAAGCGAGTCAGGGTATTAGTATGAAGTATGAAGTTGTGATAACTTTGCTTGGTCTTCCATGGCCAAAGAAGGCAAATGAAGAGATGACAGATCATTTGATAAAATAATAAAAAAGGACAAACTATTCAAATCTGACTGACTGGTAGGATTGAGTGCTTTACTTTATCTTATCTTGATGTTGCTATGTGCAAATATGTAATGTGAAAATGTAGTGCACATAGAGCATTCATGCTTTCACCAGAAACACACATCTGACATGCAGGGATCCGTAAAACACAGTCCTGAACACTGGCATGGGTTTGAACAAATGCCATTTCTGTCAGAGGGAAATGTAAAAAAAAAAAAAAAGTGTCCAAAGTTTATTGTATGGCAAAAAAATAAACAAAACATATGAAAGCAATTTTACAAAGACCAAAAGAGAGAAAAAATTAACACACACACACTGATCACAAGAAGTAGTGGATCACATTAATTATGCGTCATCTTCATAAGCATTTCATGATTTTGCATCGCTTTTTGGCGAAGCACCTTAAGGCGCTCACATGCTTGTCCGATCGTGCTCTCCGATCTCACGAGGCACGCCCTTAAACGCCCTCCTTGAAGTGGGACCACACCTTTGAGCACCTCGGAGAGCCATCCGAGGGTGTCGGATGGCCTCTGGAGCACCGCTTGAATTTTCTCACTATCCGACCCGAGCTGTCCGACACCCCTGGCTAAAATGACGTTTCCTGTTTCGTTCCCTATATGACAGCGCCTCCGTTTTTAAAAAAATCGCTGAGAGATCGCTGGGAACCTGGGGCTGGAGGTCCAGGAGTGCATTAGGAGTTGGAGGAAGATCAGGGACAAGTTTGTAAAAATGAAAAAAACTATGAAGGGCACCAGCGGCGATGCAGGAGGAAAACCGACATCTCCCTTCTTCCTTGCTCCATCGTGGCTCTCGCGGCATATAAAGCATAGGGAGACGTCGTCTAATTACAGCAATAATAAAAACATTTCTTGGTTTTCGAACAGCCTCTTTGTGTTTGAGTTAGCAGAGCATGCAGTGTAAATGATTAAATTGTAAAGAACCTGAATTGTAGACGTAAAAAAGCAGAACTGTTTGTGTGGTATAATAATAGAAAATATTCGACAATAACCGCGAGCTTGGTCATTGTCGTTAGTAATTCATTTCACAACAACAGCCTCTGATCATTAACTAAAAATACACGGGATAAAAACAAACGATTTCTTATTTTATAGTTTGTTGTTGATGATGTAATGGCCTTGTAACATCATAATAAACCGTTGGTAATCTCCACAGCCCCTCGTAGAACCATGCAGGTAGAGGTGAGTCGTACAATCATCCGATTAGAAAGGGCGTGTCTCTCGTGAAGTCGTACGAGGTGAATTGGATAACCATGCAAATGCCTTTATTCTGAGCAACCTCTGCCTTCAAGGAAACCAGGTCTGCCTTCCTCTCAGACGCAGCTTCCTGCAACTGAGACTGCAGTTTGATGACTGTAGCTGCCAAATGTGAGGACCTGCCTGATGTGAGTCCGCATGCGCAAACTTCGCGACACTGTTGTAGTACAACGAGCCAGGTAATGCTGGTGGTGTAGGCTACAGCATGAAGTGGAATGACAAGCGCATTTGTTTACGTTTGAAATCCACCAAGGTTTATGATGTTAAGCTTCATGTTTATTGAATTATTAGTTAAGCAGTGCATTCATTAGCCTACTAGTAACAGTAATACAACATAGCCCCATATGTTGACACTGAGCCTTATGCTGTAAACCGTTGACAAAATTATAAAACACTACGTTAAATAGACCTACATTATGCGTTAAGAGAAGCCAGATACGTTGATATTAAACCATGTATGAGAATGCATGTCTTGGATAGTTTGCTCCTGAGCCTTCTGCCGTAAACCGTTTGTGTTTGCGCATGCGGACTCACATCAGGCAGCGGCGGACTCACATCAGGCAGGGTCCTCACATTTGGCAGCTACAATCATAGATATCTATAATAAAGGCTAGATATCCTGCCTGCGTTTCTGGCCGACGGAGTCGAATGTCCGCACATTTCGGCCATTTTGAGGACAGTATAGCTCACTCCCCTTAACATTGTGTTGGTAGTGGACTTTTTAAATAACCAGAACTTGCTCAATTTTCAACCGATTTTCAAACAGGTTGGTTTGTTATAAACGTAAGATATTTCTTATGGCACGACATACTTATGAAGAATTATAAACATGGGTTTTCATATGAAAATGACATTGACAGGTCTCTGACAGGTCTCGTTTCAAGGGAGTGTTCAATAGAGCAGGTTGCACAAAATTCTGGCATCTTCATTGGCAATAGTCAGCAATTTCCTGTCGAAATCATAATGTAAGATGTTTAACAAACCAACCCGATTGGAAATCATGTGCAACTTCAGTTTTATTATGTGCAACTTAAGTTATATTGAAAAGAAAGAACAATTACTCGCCAATTGATGTAAAATGACTGATACACAATAGCCGTGATACACAATTAAGCTGCACATTTCAACATGTTCAAGCATCCAGAATTATTACCAAGGTAATGACGATTGTAAATCAAGTCATATGTAAATCCGTCAAAATTTCCGCGAGATAAGAGTGTAAACGATTGTGAAGATCTGACGTTACCTAACGTACCACTGATCCATACCGGAAGCATACTGTCCTCAAAATGGCCTCCTGTGCGGACATTCAAGAGTCCGCCATAATCCATCTAGCCTTTATCTAAGATATCTATGGCTACAATGACCTCCTGCAGCAGTGAAGCATTCTGGGCATGCTCCATCTCCAGGGCTACCAAATCAGCTGCCTTTGCTGAGGCAGCTTCCTGAAGCTCCGCCTTCAATTGTGTCACTTCCTGCTGCAAATTATAACACTACAACAAAACAGCATCATGACATGTTAGGGAAACACACACACAGGGCAATACACACATCTAAAGTAAAAACGCAGTCACATTTAAAATTAAAAAAAAAACACATCACCTGTGAAATGTGTCATAATGCAATACAGGTATGCTTCAACTGAAAGCAGTGTGTTTTAGTTTCATGTAAGCCTTCAACAGCTTGTGGGTGTACTTTAAGCAGGTGGGGCATGTGAATACGCCATATGTGCATACTTTAACAGGGTCAGAACAGAGTCATATGTGAATACTTTAACAGGGTGTCTACAGGCAGTGTTAGGAAAGTTCACTTTCTACATGAAGTAGTTCAGTTCATAGTTCACAAATTTTAAAATGAACTAGTTCAGTTCTTTTTTTCAATATGTTGCGAGCTTTAATTTTTCTAAAGCTCTATATGTCTGCAATACCACTCTCTGCCTCTACGCAACTTTGGAGCTCTCACACTTGCCAGGCATACACAGTAGAAGTAAGCTCACGCAGGGATTGGATACAGGGCTGTTAACGGTGTATTTTTTGCCTGGAAGTCTCTAGAAATCTGGCACCTTATTGAACGAAATTAAAAAGAGAACACGTTCACAGTATCGTTCAGCAGGCAGTAATACAGTACGTTCAGTTCACGTTCACCAAAATTATGAGCGAGTTCATGAACGTGTTCAGGTACAACACTGTCTACAGGTATAAACAAAGAGTCATATGTGCATTGTCATGAGGGCGTGTGTTGTACCTCCATGATGGGGCCCCATGACCTCTCCATGGTTACAGGGCTGAGAGTGTGTGTGTGTGTGTGAATAGTGACTGTTTTACGGCAGAGAGTGACTAACACAGTTTTTTTTTTATTTCTGCATTTTACCCATCCAGGGTAGTGATACACAGAGTGATACACAGAGTGAAGCACACCAACCTGGAGCAGTGAGCTGCTTTTGAGCGCCCGGGGAGCAGTGATTGGGGTTAGGTCCCTTGCTCAAGGGCACCTCAGCTGTGGGAGAGCAGTGCTCTACCACTTCCCCCGCACACATTTTTCCTACTGGTCGGGGATCGAACTGGCCACCCACCGGTTACCAGCCCGAAACCCTAACCAGTAGGCCACAGCTGTGTGTGTGTGTCACCAACTCCTCCTTCAACACACACACCTTCCCTCGCTCAATCTCCAGCTGAAAGAAGATGGGGAAATAAATAAACAAACATAAATGTGACATCGGAGTGTTTAAAGTGTGTGTGTGTTAGTGTGCAAGAGAGTATTTGTGTGTGAAGGACGCATAACAGGCAGTCCCTTGAGCTGTTGAGCTTGGCTTAGCTCCTGCTCTAACTGCTCCCCCTGCACCTTCTGAAGAAGATGCTGCAGCAGAGCCACCTTAGACTCTAGAGAGATAGAGAGATGCAGAGAGAGAGATTGATAGAGATAACGAAAGTGATGAGAGAAAGAGGAGAAAAGGGAAAGAAATTGGGGGTAATCTACAAAGTGTCTGTTCAATGCATTTCCAAGGCCAGGAGTTTCCGTTTCCTTCATGGCGAACACATCCTAGCAGCAGTTAGAGCATGTAGTCGTGGCGAAAAGTTTTGAGAATGACACAACATTTTCACAAAGTTTGCCGCTTCAGTGTCTTTAGATATTTTTTTCAGATGTTACTATGGAAGACTGAAGTATAATTACAAGCATTTAATAAGTGTCAAAGGCTTTTATTGACAATTACATGAAGTGGATGCAAAAAGTCAATATTTGCAGTGTTGACCCTTATTTTTCAAGACCTCTGTAATCCGCCCTGGCATGCGGTCATTTAACTTCTGGGCCACATCCTGACTGATGGCAGCCCATTCTTGCATAATCAATGCTTGGAGTTTGTCAGAATTTGTGCGTTTTTGTTTGTCCACCCACCTCTTGAAGATTGACCATAAGTTCTTAATTGGATTAAGGTCTGGGGAGTTTCCTGGCCATGGACCCAAAATATCGATGTTTTGTTCCCTGATCCACTTAGTTATCTTCTGCCTTATGGCAAGGTGCTCCATCATGCTGAAAAAGGCATTGTTCATCACCAAACTGTTCCTGGATGGTTGGTGTACTCGTTTCCTGTATCCGGCTCCTGCACGACAACAAATCCACCGCAGCTCACTCCTGCTTCTCCTGAGGCAACCACAATCGCCGCACGACACCTGATGGTATGAACGACGACTTACTGACGAACCAACATGGGACAAAACAGACTGAACTTAAATAGCAGAAGGGGGGAAAACAGATAATGGGAAACAGGTGAACTAAACAAGGGGAATTAACGAGACACAGGAAAAACCAATCTGGCATACAAACAGGGTGATTAACAATGCAGGTGTGGGCAAGAAACAGGAAGTGGCACAGGGTAGGTGGGGGCGGAGTATCAGAACAAAAACAGAAAACACATGGCATGACAAAACAAACACAAGAAACACATGGTGGGACCAAGGGAACACGAAATGGACAGACCACAATCCTGACAAAAGTGTTCAGTAACTGTATCATGACTGCTAAATACTGGTTTAGAATGTTTTAAAGGGACCATTCACATGAGATGCTGATGTCAAAGCTGTTGCTGATGCTGTGTCAAGAAGTCTACCCCTAAGATGTTCATCTGCATCATGTTTACATCCTGGATCTGTTTGTGGAAAGTTTTAAAATAAACCAAACCTATGATGGTGTGAATACTTTGTTTAAATGTTGTGTATCTGTGTGTGTGTGTGTGTGTGTGTGTATGTTTATGTTTTTGAATGTGTGAGTATGCGTCACCAGCTGAAATCAATCAAGTGTGATGGCCAAACTGCTTCTGGATGAGACTGGGGTTCTGCCTCACACTTACAGAGTGAGACAAGTTACCAGGGAACAGAAACGGTATAACGTAAATATGCATTTGCAATTTGAAATTACCTTCAAAAGTGTATCTTTCATGGGAATTCCACACAGGTTTCTGAATGGCAGGCTCATTAAACAGCCAAAGTCTCTTCCCTCAGTCTTGTAGATGAGCCTTCAACCAGAGACCTGAAAGTCATGGATTTTTCCAACTGAAGTGTGCAGATGCTCCTCAGTGGGCTAAGCGAGTCAGGGTATGTGAGGAGAGGAGCAGGTTCACATCTCTGTACAACGCAAGCTTGTTTATCATGCCCTTCAAAGAGCGGCTTTTAGTATGAAGTTGTGATAACTTTGCTTGGTCTTCCATGGCCAAAGAAGGAAAATGAAGAGGTGAATGAGATCATTTGATAAAATAATAAAAAGGACAAACTATTCAAATCTGACTGACTGGTAGGATTGAGTGCTTTACTTTATCTTGATCAGTACTTTATCAATATCTTGATCTTGGTATGTGCAAATATTTAATGTGAAAATGTAGTGCACACAGAGCATTCATACTGCTTTCACACATCTGACATGCAGGGGTCCCTAAACACAGTCCTGAACACTGGGATGGGTTTGAACAAATGCCATTTCTGTCAGAGGGAAATGTAAAAAAGTGTCCAAAGTTTATTGTATGGCAAAAAAAAATAAACAAAACATATGAAAGCAATTTTACAAAGACCAAAGGGGAAAAAAAATACACTGATCACAAGAAGTAGTGGATCACATTAATTATGCGTCACCTTCATAAGCATTTCTATTATGTAGCGTGCTGAGCCAGGAAAGCTCTTATTCTTAGCAGAAGTTCCTTCTTCACACTATCTGGAACCAAAGCTGTAGGAAGAACAACAATATTGTATTATAATTTAGGTTCATGTGCTGATGAAACAAGAGCCACCTGAAAATGTTCTACAAAACTGTACAGTGTATGAAAATGTCACAGATTTAGCTTGCAGATGCAATCCCCAGTACTGAAAGTATTACAGTTAGAGTGGCCCTCCCCCCTCTCTCAAGCCTTTGTTGTCAGTATGTGAGGGTCCTGGGGTATCCCCAGGATGAAGGACCCAGTCCCTGATTCTACAGTGTTACATGGGCCAATGCCATAGTAGCTGACCCAAATAAATACACTTGTGTGATAAGACTGACAGGATGGGTAAGTACTTGCCTATGTGCAAGCACTGTTGTCACAAAGGGATTACAAGGGCAACCTAGGGTGATATTTTCCACTTATTCGGTTTTATAATTAGAAATACCTCTTCCTTTGGGAGTGATTCCAGCAACTAAGTCTTCAACTGTCACATTCTCCAGACCCTTCTCTTTGATGACCTCTGCGAAGAAACGGCAGACAAAGACAGTTAGACATCTCAATTTAGACTTATAAAAAGAAAATAAATGACTTGATCTGACCCAAACTGACCTTTACAATGGGCTTTAAGTTGGTCCCGCCATCCACACTCTATGAGTTTGGCCCGAAGTAATTCCTTCAGTCTACGAAAAGTTCATAATCATGATTTCAATGACAACTCAGGATGGATTTAATGAAGGTGCTGTAAACAAACATCTCTTACCTCTCCCTCTCACCCATCTCGATTAACTTCTGGTTGATTGCAGCCCTCATTTGAGAATCTTTGCTCATATTCTTGTAGCTACCTGGAAGAAAACGCTAAATTTTAGGATTCTTTGTCTTTGCAGCCTCCTGAACGTCAATGTTGTTGTTGGACAGCTGATTTTCACGTAGCGAGCAACCGGACTAAAAACTGAGCGATGGTGAGACGTCGGCGCTTTGAAACAATGGGTTGCTGGCTATATCTAGCGATTACGAAGTCACTGCAAGAGATGTTTGCCGATTAATACATATTTTAGAGGAATATCTTTATACCGTTTTGGCAAGTATGGGTATAATAAGCTGCGAGTCGGGGTACTCGAGCTGGCGTACTATACATTATCCTTTACTTGGAACCTAGAATGGAACTCGGTAGAGAGCATACCTTTACCAAAGGGCAACGTTGGCGAAAGCGAAACGACATTCATGCAACCCAATGTAATGGGTTCATCCTCGGCGCATAATACATCTTTCCCACCAAGTTTGATGAAAATCGGGCCAATAGTTTTCGCGTAATCCTGCTAAGACAAACCAATTTACTGACCAACAAACAAACGGACGTGTAACCTTTTGGGCGGAGGTAATTTACAGCTGAGGTCCATTAAAGATAAAACGCAGTAACATAAGCTAATTTACTAGCCAATTTTCTTCGAACGAGACAAGAGTCGTGTACACTGCTACGTATAGGCTTGTTATGAATCAGGTCTTGAAATTACTTGTTAAATACTTTAGCAACAAAAAGTTTCAAGGTTGAAAAAAAGTACCATAACGTGGTAAGTAGCGAAATATAAGACAGGTTAACAGTTCATTGGATGGGAAGGCTTTTAACTAGCTAGCTAGATTCATTGTTAGCTAGCTGGTCAACTCAAGCAGACTGTAAGTTAAGCGGTTAAAAGTTCAACATCACGCTACATTGACGTAACGTTAATCATAATGCAGTAATGTTGGGAAATATCCTGACATACCAGAACAGCTGAAAAATACGCATACTTCAGAGAAGTCTGCTAAAAATGAAACCGTGAGACCCAACCCTAGGGCAATCCTTTTTACTTGCTATCTGCTGCAGTATACGCGAGCTGCAGCAGTAAACACAAGTCCGCCCACATTCTCTTCCCCCTGCAACATAGACAGCAACTTAGTTCCTATTGGTGTGAATTCTCAAAGCAAACCAGCTGTTTACCTTAGCACATATTTTGTCCCCAGACGTTTTCTGTTCACTATCATAGTCAAGCGCATGGAAACTAATACAAAATATCTCATCATCTCATAACTGTAACTGCCTAACTAGCATCCCGAATGACTTGGGCTCGAAGTCGCATCATTACGGTTTACCTGATTAACACTCTAACCACGAGATGGCGGTGTTGTCTTTGACAAGGTAGAGCTCTGCGTCTATCGTAATATGCGTTTAGTGAATTGCCTGTGCAGTAAAAAATAAATAAAAAATAGTGTTTTCAAAGACTGTTGAAAATCAGTTTATATTGCGGAGGCTAGGATACCTTTAAAAAATAGACAAATCCACAGCTGCAGACCGAATAAAATAGTGGTTACTGAATAAACCAGCATGCTATATTAGGTATTCTCTTTGACTCACAGCTGTACCAGAGGCTTTCCATAACTAATCATATTGAAAGATTCCTTGAAGAGTATGACATTGTGGAATGCTAATGCTAGATGTTGAGACTGAAAGTATGGATTCTGAATAATAAATTGAGCTTTCAAGAAAAACAGCTCAGCAGTGACACTCAATACAGTAATCTGCTTTTGGCAGGTAAGCAATTTTTCATGGTGGGTTTATATGCTCTACTGATACATGAATGATATTTCTTTGTCTTTTAATAACTTTAAGAAGAGCAAACCGATCCTACTCATCACCAAATAAACATCCAAGTGTCTTTCTGTGCTGCGCTTTGCATGCTGCCATATAGTATATTAAATATATTAAAATCTATTAAAGTTCAGAAATGCCTTGAGATATCCTTCACCTGTAGAGGTGAAAATTGCATTTACAACTGGGAAAAAATTCTGTAGAAAAGATCCTCAGCTGCTCTTTTTGGGTGAAGAAATATTTTGAAGCGTCCAATTATGATGGATTTCAAAGCCCCGTGGCAGGATGTAATACTTTTGCTCAGCCGCAGTTTAATTAAACACTTCCATGAGTCCCAGAGTCCCCAACAAAGTTTAATTGCCTTTGTTTTATTGACTTTCCAACTAGTCTAATCCCAGCAGAGTTATGCAAGACCAGTGGCATAAAGAGTCCAGAAATCTGAGAGAAAATATTAATCATTAGTAGAGTATCAACCTTTTGTACTTCGACAGTCTGAAAAGGTCATATCAAATGGAACGAGTCTGAAGAAAAATAAATGGATGCACATGAGTGTGCACTGATTTGCCTAAAGAAACATCAAGGATGTTATGTTTTCAGTGCCGTTTGTTGTTGATAGAGATTATTTCCAAACACTGTTAATGACTTAAGAATATAATAATCAAGTGCCTTGTGTTAAAATATTCCTTGTATGAATCATGTGCTTATGAAAGCAGGAGCATGGCTTTTCTGTGTGTGTGTGTAACTAGAATATTAGGTGCCACTTAGTCTGCATATGAACAAGAGCATGTTTAGACCAGAGGAGATAAGAAAGGAACTGTGCTTCTTCCAACCTTGTGCAAAACTGCCATCCTTGCAAGACAGGGAGCCTCGGACGTGAGAAATCCACCACGTGGCTATCCCTGCTAAAAGCTAAACTTTCGACTATATAGACCTTGTGCGAAGGGTTTATCATTGCCTTCACTGTCAGCCTTGTGCTGGCAGGGGAGCCCAATTGCAATTGTCTTTGTTTGTTTGTCTAATAAATATACTTTCATGCAGCTCCGGAGTCCTGAGGTAACTAGGGTGAATTTTCACCTATCAGTTGTTTTGTTCGTTTATTTGTTGGTTTGTCTATCAGTTTGTCTTTCTGTCAGCAGGATAACACAAAAAATACCAAGTTGATTTTCATGACATTTGGCGGACACAAAGAACATTACATCAAGAAGAAACCATTACATTTCAGAGAGGACCCAGGACTTTTTTTGCACTTTTTAATATTGAGAGATGCATTTGGCCTGGGTGGAGGTCTGTGCTGTCCGAGTGCCCTTCTAGGTGTTGTATGTGAAAGGACTGAAGTTTAAGGTTGCTTCAGTCTCTGTATGGGAGGAAGGAATCAGACGTGAATTTCACGCATAGAACCGCTCTGAAAATGCAATACTGACACGTTGTAAAAGATTGTAAAAGGCATAGTGGAAAAAACAGGAATTTGAAAAGGCATACTGTAGGCGGAGTAATCATTAAGAACATCCTGAAACAGATGGCTGAATGAATGTGGTGGGAAAAGAGCAAAAATATCACAGTGGCCTCATTACCCTTTCATTTGTAGTCTGCAGTTACTGTACAGTCATTCTTCGATCCTCTGTTAGAAATATTGACAAATATTTTGAAGGGATGTAAAAGATTTGTATGTAAAAGCACTTGAATGCATGCATGTGCACAGTGTTTTGTGTTAGTGTGTGTGTGTGTGTGTCACTGACATTTTCATTCCCACAGCATACAATCCTGGGTCATCACCTTATCCATAAACATCAATATTATATTGCTTTATGCTGATTGTCTCAATCTCTTTATGCTATAGTGTTCTCAATGAGCAGCCATTTTATGGACAGGTGGTCACAGCATGGATCTGATGCGTGCACCAGCATAATACGGCCGAGCATAGTTGCCCACCACCAGGCTTTATGAGAATATTGTAATAGTATGTTAGATTCATGTTGTGGTATCATTTCAGTATCAGTTAAACTGGGTTGGTTCAAAAGCTTTGTAGATCTGTGTGTGTGTGTGTGTGTGTGTGTGTGTGTGTGTGTGTGTGTGTGTGTGTGTGTGTGTGTGTCTGTCTGTCTGTCTGTCTGTCTGTCTGTCTGTCTGTCTGTCTGTCTGTCTGTCTGTCTGTCTGTCTGTCTGTCTGTCTGTCTGTCTGTGTGCGTGTGTGTGTGTCTTTGCTAAGCTCCATAGTTCTTTAGACAAGTCCATATGAGGCAGTTAACTCTAACAGGTAAATGACCTCCCCTTCCTCATCATTTGCCTTTTGGGAGTCTTCATATGCTCACCCACTCACATGCTCCATCCCCACCTCATTACATTGCTTTTATCAACGCGCTGACAGCCAGGGCCCCCTGGGCTGCAGAAACACTACAGCAATTCCATAAAGAGCCGACTTAATGGTAAACTTATTTTAAAAGCAGATCTGCCACAGTTTTCAGGTAGACAGGTTCTAGAGAGGCACTGAAAAGTCCTGGCAGGCCAGAGTGGCTGTGTTGATGCCTGCACTCTCAGGGTGCATTTGAGGATTCTGTCACTCGTTCAGAAGGAACACACTGAAGGGGGCTATTTTGAACCCTGGGCTGTGTAGTCTTTGGCTCACAGCCTTTTTGTCATTAAAAAAACATTTTCTGCTCCATGGAGCTATTTGTGTAGAAGACATTCTTCGCAGAAGATTGTGTTTTTATGGTTTATGACAGACGTTATCGTTCTGCAGCAAATATGGCTGAGGGGAATGTGCTCTGATAGCTGAATTCACAAAGCAGTCAGTGGCAATGTCAGTTTTAGAGGTTCACTCTCTCAGCGGGGCCAGTGCTAGAACAAGACTTTAATTCACTGCAGACCACGTTGGATAAGAAAGACTGAATCTAAATTGTTATGTAGACGTGAATACTAATGCTAAAACGTACCTCTTCACCTCCTGGCATTTTCAGCAGGTCGCTAGTGTCGTCAGGGTTTACATTAAACAGCGCTTCGAAACGCAGGCTCAACGAGGGCCACCACCGCGGATCCTAAGAACGGCAATGAATCACTTCTTGTCCCTCGTCCCCAGCACGCACTCAAGTCGTCAATCAGCACCCTAATGATGCGCTAATGGATGCTAAAGTTGTGCCTTTTTGGGTTCAGTTGTTTTTTGTGCCATTAGCGAGTATTGAGTAAAAACCACAGGTAGTAGGAGCTAGCTTGTTTGTGTTCACCGCTCTGTCAGTGCATTAGACGTATGCTCTCTCCATTATTTGATGAGTAATATGCCATTTAGTGAATAAAAAACACACTGACGTGTCACCCTAATGTGTTTCATTGCGGATGTATTGTTTTCTGCTGCTACAGACTGTTCCCCTTACATCGCCAGTAGCTTATGGTGTGCTTGGTGTTTTGATTCAAATCCTGTGGTAGGGAGGCACAGGTGGACCCATTGAAGCGTGACGACTTAATCACAGGCTGACACACACAGTCTCTCCTGCCTTTCTTATCTTACACAATCTGTCACGCTGATACCAGACAGACAGCCATGATTGAAACATAACGCCTGGAAAGTGGAGGTATAAATAATGAAATGATCGATGGGTTAATTTTTGAAATGGCTCTGGTGATTTTGGGTTATGTTGTAATATCATAATGGTAAAGAAATGATGAGGGTTATAGTCTAATATATTTAACTCTTTAACTGTCTACAACTGGTAATGTTGTGAGTTTGCTTTGCACATAGGGCGACTGCACTCTGTTTATCATCAGATGAAAGTGTCCACCGAATAAAGGAGTTGTGGATGGTAGATCGAAAAAAAAAAATACAAGCATACATTAACTCAACTGATACCTTTTAATTTACTTCAACATTAAAACAATTATTCATCAATGTCTTTCCAGGAATGTGGTCAAGGCTCTGTAAATGTGAGATGTAGAACTGCGAGTGTGACCTGTGCCCTCTCTTTCTCTAGCTCTCTCTGGCTCTTCCTTTACTCCCCCCACCTGCTTTCTGTTCTGTGTCTTCACGCTCCTGTCAGGATGTACGCCTGCAGTGCAACATTCATGTATATGGAGTTGCCGTCAGAGCTACCTCAGGGGTTATGTAGGCAGCTCTATTGACAAGGCAGGGATGTCCAATTAAGGATTTTTTCTGAGGTGGACAGAGCATCATGGATTGAATCCAACCCAGGACGATCAGCCATCAGTCCAGCACGCAGAGCCAGGATGAGGGAGGCTAGTCGTGGAGCTGCTTCTCAGAAACCTCAACATGACTGAACACTTGAGAGTTTCACATAATTGGAAGGGGAGAAATGGTCTTCCATTCAAATGGAGCACTTTGTGTAAAGTTCTGTTCATTTATTCCTGTCAGCAGTTTCCTCCGTCTCTCTCTCTCTCTCTCTCTCTCTCTCTCTCTCTCTCTTTCTCTCTGTCTCTCTTTCGCTCTCTCATTTCACTTCATTTGAGTTTCTTTAAAAGGCTATGCTCTTTTCAGCCTGTTAATTATAGCCCACTGTGCAAATGTGCTATGATTAAACTTTACTGAAGGTCACTAGGCTTGATGAAATTCAGCGCGTAGAGTGAGAGAAGGAGTTTCTTTTCCGTTTCTTCTCATCATTGCAGGTGAAAAGTCTGAAGTGACTGAGCCTTAGCCTGGTGACACCAGCCTACGTATTTCCGCCTGAATTGATTTCAAGCTCATACTCAGTCTGGCCCAACCCCATTGACAATCGTCTCCAGAACTCAAAATTTTGCAGGACCAATCAGCGAACAGTTCAGAGCTGTGCCGCAAAACTCGCCTTGGAGGAAAAGACACGAAAAGCTATCGGAAAAGTTGTCTCAACTCTCGAGAACATCAGAAAATTAAAAGGAGAACAAGAGTATTTTCTTGTAAGTTTTATGATTGGAAAGGACGTCGTAGCTCTTCTAACAACTGGCTTTGGGAAGAGTTTAATCTACCGAATGCTTACTAAACGTTGCTGATTGGTTAAGGGAACTCCAATGATTTTAAACCTCAAGATAAGCACCCGCCCATCTCGGAAACCAAAATGCATTGGGTTGGCCCAGACTGAAAGACGGAATGAAATGGAGTCACAGGCTGGGAACGGCCAGGCTAACTGAGCCTGTCTGAGTCTACTGTTTGAACCCTGATAGGACAACCCAGGAAAGGAGACACCAGTAATCACCAAAGATGAGTGAACTTTGTTCAAAATGTTTCAAGGCCTCAAACTTATTGGTTCTGTGTCTGATTTGAGCTTTGTGGTCGGGAATATCTTGAGCTCTTGATACTCTTGAGCTAAACTGGGATTTTAAAAGGAACTTTTTAATAATGCAGCAACTTAGACATGGTCAAACAGACTAATAAGAAGACATATTTGTATTTCTTTTTTTGTTAAAGACTTTCAACAATACCTTATTGACTGTTTAGTGTTCAGATGGTCTCCTGCCCTCTATATTAGTGTGAATTTGTGGCAATGTTTGACTATACGTCTTCTGTCGAGAACAGAATGTTCTGCAAATGTAATTACAAAAAAATTGGATAGTGGGTTACAAATTTTATTGGGTACAAACAAAGATTTTAGAGCATAAATTCTATACTAGGCTTCGCCTCAATCCACTCTGGTACAAACCCTTCACCACACAACTAAGCGCTCAAGTTTCTGTGAGCCTCGTGCTAATACTCAAGGCTGTTTAGCTTTGTTAGGAGATCGACTGGCTCCCATCCCCATAGTCCCATGTCTAAAACCTTGTGGACAGGTGAAACATGTACTGAGGCATTTCACTGAGCCTTGCCAAATGACAAAGCCTTGAGAAGAGGCAAGGAAATAGTTTTGCTTTCAAAACAATGCCACGCTCAGATATAAAACGGAAGGTTTGGCAGAAATGTCCAAACACGCTGATAGAGCCTCTTCCAAAGTCAAAGTGCAATGTAAATGATGTTTTATGGAATGTATAATCTTAGCGGTAATGCTATATATTAATCATGAGGAAGGACTTTTTTTTATGTCTCTTATTTCCCTTTCATTTCAGTTTTCTCTATCTCTCTCTTTTTATTTCTCTCTCTCTCTCCTCATCTCATTCTCTTCACCTCCCTTGGTTCCCCTCACTCTCTCTCACCCCCCCCCCCCCCCCCCCCCCCCCCCCCTCTGAGGCCTGCTCGCCTAAAGGCCTGTACTAATGCACACGCAATAGAAGCCATCAACATCACCTTCAGAACCATCATCACTCCAGCTGGATGGGTTTTATATTGCACAAACTACACCCCACTGATGCCAGGCACATCAAACAGGACCCTCATGTCTCAGCTGAATGGACGCGTACGGGAGACAGCGATTTGTCTCATTTATACCTGGCAGTGGAACAATTGCTAGCGAGTGCCTTGAATGACTTAGAGTAATTGTTTTCCTATATTTGGCCACCCTTGATTAGCACAGTGTTTCTGGCATGAACGATGTGGGCATGTTCCTTACATGAGCTGTGCCGCCACCAACCAGAGCTGACAAAGATGGAACGCTGTGATTTCATGTGGGTATGGCGCTGCTCACACGCTGGGCACCAGAGTGGCATGATTCCGACTTTCCATTAGCTGGGATGGGAAGTCGCCATGGAGGAGCGAGACACAGAGCACTGGGCATTTGTCACCTGGGAGTATGCTGATGGCTAAATGTTCAGTGGAGGTACACACACACGCACACACACACACACACACACACACACACCCACACACACACACACACACACGTACACCATACACACAGATATACACACCATACAGGGATGCGGGCAAACATTCACACAGTCATTTATCTATGCTACCACACAGACACACACACACACACGTACAACATACACACAGATATATACACCATACAGGGATGCGGGCAAACATTCACACAGTCATTTATGTATGCTGATGGAAATTGATATAGACATATAATTACCATTGCATACATGAATGCTCTTGTGTGTGTGTGCCATGCTTATTCACAGTCTGTCCCCCACCCTCACCCATGGCCTATGCTAAACGGAACCTCTCTAGACATCCCCTCCCTATTCATGGCCTATGTAATACACATATCAGGACCTTAGGTAAGCATGTTCCGGAACATTCCGTGGGGGGGTGGTGGTCATCTCACCTCCCCTCCCACTTACATCCCCATTTGCCAACCTTGACCTACCACCCCAAGGAATCCCATGATTGACCAGTAACTAAACAGTAACACACCCCTCATTCTGACCTGTGACCTCCCATAAAACCTTATAAAAAGTCATACTGTACAGTGATATTCAGTCTTTACCCTGTCTACATGATTTGGAATTGACTCCCTGCAGGCGCACGTGAGGAAATAAACACCAAGATATTTGATTCACCTCGTGGTTCCATTGTCTACAGTTTATTGCTGGATTCAGAGCTATCATATTTGGTCCTTTGCAGCTGGGAGAATTCACTCTCCAAGAATCAGCACTGAATCCTCATAACATTGTGAACAGGTAAGCGACTTACGCTTCATTCTATGTGCAAAATTGTTTTTTTTGTTTGGAGTGAGTGAGATAAAGTTGTGGAAAGCGCTTGCTTTTCCACACATTGCGTAAAGTAGTTTATATATATTTACCCGACACTGCAGCGCACAGTGAAAGGCATCGTATTCAGGTTTAGTCCCAATATATATTCAAACTAAGTCTCAGACGCAGGCGTCGGACTTGTAGTCTACTTGTGGCCACGTGTCTGGACAACAGTGGGTCCGAGAGCCGCGGTGGTCTCTGTTTGTTAGCTGGACAGATAGAGAGTCCTCCATCGTCAATCCTCTCCAACCGGGAGCTAAGCTTGAAGAACCTTATCGGAAGAAGTAGGGAGATCTCACATCAAACAAAAGAAACCTTTGCACATAAAATAACAAGTCCTGTTCACTATAATTGATTTATATTGTTTATTGAACCATAGCGAATCAGATATCTTGGCCGTCTGTTTCAAGCGTGCTGTGTATTGTGTTTAACTTTGTTGTCTGGTCATAGCAATCTCTTGGTCTGAAATAATATGGCTACTTTAAAACCTACAACTGTCTATTTAGCGCGTTTTGTTCTCGACACGCAAAAGAAGAGATGCGATGAAATGAAAAGAGATGGATGGAGTAGCGGGTGGGCTATTGGACAGAGTTTGGACTGGTGGTATGGTTTAAAGAACCAACAACAAAAGGCAAACTATGGCATGTATTTGTGTGCTCTGTTGATTGATAAGCAAAATGGTATTTTATTGGGCCTTAACGGTCAATCTATCGATGCAGAGCAGGACAAAAATGCGACTATTGCCGCAGTTAAACCAGAGGTTACGCCCCCTCCAGCCCATGCAACTAGGCCTAACTCCCGTAATTTTTATGCTCTCCTATGCTCTCCCGTGTTCATTGTCCGCATATTTTGATCGCCCCTATGGCTCCAGTTCCACTTCAGGGACACGAACTTCCAGTGGACACTTACTCACAGCCTACTGCAAACTATCACCATTGTTTTAAATATAATGAACAAGAATTGTCTCAAAATGGCTTTGCCAGCGCTGTTGATTCATGTGCGGTCAGGCAAGCTGAGGAAGAACCATTCTTTGATTATGTTGAACGTTTGGAGGATTGCTATAGGCGTTACTGTGAGGTGACGGGAGACTGGGTTATATTCAATTCTGATGTAATGATTCTCACTGCAATTTCAGGTCTTAAATCTGAACTGAAGGCCCGATATTTTAACACCCTGCCCCCGCTCAACACTTGGCCTGACTTTATACAATGGGGCCAGCGAATTGATGTCAGCTTAGTTGAGAGGATGCACTCTCTGAATGTGACGGCCACACGCATAGCCGCTGTTGATCGTGCTACAGAGAACTCTCCCAATCCCTATGCAAATTTAAAAGCCCCTTCTCATACTCCCGCAGGTAGTACATCGCACGTGAACCCTCCTAAGCAAGGACAGTGCTTTGTATGCAGAAAGGATGGACATTGGGCTGACAAATGTCCCAATAAGATTAAGAATTTCAAACGAGATAACAAGCGTAATTCTACCCGTAAATCGGACTTAAACAGAGATGCTAAGCTTATGAAACAAGTACGAAAATTCTTTGCTGAACGTTTAACCTCAGTCAGCATAACGATTAGTGGCCTATGCTTCAGGAACTTTAAGGTGCCCGAACCCCGAAACATCGGTGAGCGCTCCAGCCACATTTCTCTGACCCATCCACGATTTTTTTTTAACGAGCCAAGGTCCCCCCCCCCCCCCCCCCATTATGTTTTCAGCTTAATATATAGTTAATGGCTTTATGATTATTTGCCTTTAACTCCCGAATCCAAATTCACCAAATGGTCGCTGAAATCAGTTATTAGTATTGTTAATTCATGTGCACCTTCGTATATTCTGCAATATTGTGATAATTTATTGATAGCATCCCCACACAAAGCTCATGATTGTGGCAACTCCTAATTCGACATAAATGCATTAACAACTACCAGAGCAGGGGCGTCCCTCTCTACCTTCAAGAAGCTCTTGAAGACCCAACTCTTCAGAGAGCACCTCCCTTCCTAACTGGCACCTTGGCGTAATCTGCCCTTATGCAGTAACAGGCCGCACTTCTTGTTCTTTCTATGTCGTTATATATTGTTACACCAAGTTTTAATGCTCTTAGCTTGATTGTTCTCTCCCTTTTACGTCGCTTTGGACAAAAAAAGCGTCAGTGAAATGACTAAATGTAAAATGTAAACGAGTCAAACTGAATCTCCGCAAACCTTCCGATTGGGTTATCTGAAATTACTTTCGGTCACGTATTGGTAGCCACGGTCGAGCCCCCTTGCCAGAACGAATTTAAGTTATTTGTAAATTGCCTGTACCCACACGACTGTTTCAGGTTTGCGTTCTTCTAGGCTTATTGAACTACAAGCGTAATACATTCCCGACTACAGCGTCATCGCAAAACCTCTCAATAATTATTTTAAAGATGGCAATGGTTTAATGCAATCTAATAGGGGACAGCTCAACAGATGCCGACAACACATTTGAATGACAATTATGTTTTCCACACAGCCCTTTCTTATAGACCTGTTTGGAAAAAGAGGGGATACTTGACGACTATAGACACAGATTAGTCTCGCCAGCAAAATCACGACTGTCGTGGCATTGCTTTCACAAGTACTACCGCACAGTGTATTGTATGGAACAAGAGGGGAACGATCAAGCAGACATAAAAACGAAAGTAACAGTCAATATAGGCGTCGCTGAATTAGCTCCAACACTAACAGGCCTATGCAACTGGTTTAAAATTAATGTACAAATCAGAATATGTTCATAAATCATTGTCTGTAACCCTCCAAAATGACCACTTTGAAGCATTTTCCTTCCAGCATAGAACAGATGATTAAACTCAATTTGATCTGGAATTTTAAGATAATGCTTACATTGGTAATACGATAAGATGCTTTAGACTCTCCATGATAAGTTAAGGGACCTTGCCCAATAGGTTTGGCCACTCCCACATCAGTGTTAGTGGACACGTGCATATCAAAATCTATATGGTACCATCTTTCCCAAATCAAGAGGTTGCTTGACTACTCGCCGGCTAAATGTTGCATGTTGTACTAACTTACTGCTTATGACGGTCATACCTGATATGTAAGTAGGTCTGGTATGGCCATGCTCGTCTTTAAGTTCATGTCCCATGGGTTGTCTGTGTCTACTGTGAAATGTAATGTGCATATTCCATAAATCTGCCTATGTCAATCAGTGCTCTGCTCTGCCAACCGCCTCTGCTATGCATACTGTCACCTGTTTCCTGTCTCCTCAGATACTGTTCGGACGTAGAGACACTCAGGCTGTTGCAACCAGGGGCGGAGTGGCCATCGGGAGCACCGGGATTTTTCCCGGTGGGCCTGTCGGCCAATTATCTCTCGAGAACCAGCCTGCAGGCCGGCCTTCGCAGCCGTTGAGTCAAAGCCATGAGCGGCCCATCGAATTTGCATGTACGTCAAATCATGGTCCCGTGAAAATCTATAAATTCTCCGAAAGTTACAGGATTGGGCCGTCCAACCACTATTTATAGCACTATTTGTCTCTGTACATCACACCTATGGTGGTGTCTGTCAAACTCACTCCCATTAATCCAACCTTCTGATTTTTGTTTAGCCTCCTATATTGATGTAATTATTTTTATTCAGACGCTCCATTACTTTCATGACCACAAATATAAATTGGCCAGCGATTTAATTCGTTTTTTTGTTGAATGTAGAATGGTCGAGCAAAGCATCATGGGAAATGTGTATCGTTCTGCCTTTATCAAGTGAACCTAGGGAGATAAATTAGCGGCTATCAGGGAGAGAGAGCAGGTGAAGCGTACCTGATGGAGGGACATAAGAGAAAGGAGAAAGGAGGGGGCAAAAAGGCCAGACTGAAAAAGAGGCGGATGCAGGAGGAAAGTGCATCAAAATGTACAAGAATTACGGATTTATTCAACCATCCGTCAACTAGATGCGAGTGAGTTGACAGGACACATTGTTGCGAATTAGCATAACATTTGAGCCAATACGGGAGTCGATTTGTTCCGTATTTCCATAAATGTACATATACAAATACACTGTCACTGTCACTGTCATGTCTGTCACCCACACATCAACTCTAAATCTAACAATAATGATCAAAAGCCGCCCGTTTGTTTCTGTAGTTGATATATGGGAGGTGGAGGGGATGCGGGTTGGGCCAGTTGTGGGCACGTTGTGGGCACGTTGTGGGCCGGTGGTGGGCCGGTGCAGTTAGAATTGTCCCGGTGGATTTTTGTGTCCCACTCCGCCCCTGGTTGCAACCATCCTCATCACTATCATCTGGGTCCAGAGGGCGCATCGCAGACCAGGAGAGATCCTACCATCACCTCCTGACCGCCACAGTCGCAGGCTGACAACCCCATCTCCATCATCTGGGTCCAGAGGGCGCATCGCAGACCAGGAGGATTCTACCATTTCACCCCCACCCCCCAACTGTCTCAGTCACACCCAAGGCGCGGTTACAAGAGGTCCTACCATCAACCACGGACTTCCTTCAACCCCTTCTCCAACTGGACGTTGTCGGCACTACCACTCAATGAACTGAATTGCCCTTGAATGTTAAGGCTCATATATGTTAATATAGTAGTCTGTGCAGGGAAAGGAATTAATTTGGTGAGTTGGGTTGGTGGATGTGCAACTATCACTCACAGCTTACAATAAGAGTTGTTGCATCGCAAGGCTGCAGAAGAATTTTTCCTCTAAATGAGGTTTCGCTTCTGCCTGTGAGAGAAGGGCTTACATCCTGTCGTTTGTGACCAACCCCTCAAAATAGACGGAATTATTTTCCATTTAATGCAGGGTGTCTGAAACATTCTCCACATCCATTTCGTTTCCTCTGTTTTCAAAATATTCGGTCTGGTCGGCCGTGGGATACCATAGTTATCACCCCTTATGTACGTTACTTTGGCACTCCTCCCTGCCTATGCTCATAGCTACCTTGAAAACTTGGCTGTTGGGATGATGGTTGACTATGCAGAGAGCTTAAATAATACTAACTGTTGGATCTGCCGGAATATGCTCTCAGGTTATACTGATGCCCGTCCCACATAACCTTGGAGACGTCCAAGGGAGTGTGGGCAGCGGTGTCAGGCCTGGTGGGTATCTTCCTGGCAATCACAGTTATCTTAGCCGTCTACAAAACAATGGAATGTCTCTGTATCAAAGTCACCACCACTCCCTCCAAGCCAGTTTCTGTTCAGGCTATTGCCTCTGGGTCAGCTCCCCAGCGTAGAAACATTGCATAGGTGTGAGCATGGCGGAGAGAAGTCCCATCCAATGGCTGAGTAGTTTATTGTTTTTAAATGTGAATATTTACATATTCAAATAGGGGACTGATGGAAATTGATATAGACATATAATTACCATTGCATACATGAATGCTCTTGTGTGTGTGTGCCATGCTTATTCACAGTCTGTCCCCCACCCTCACCCATGGCCTATGCTAAACGGAACCTCTCTAGACATCCCCTCCCTATTCATGGCCTATGTAATACACATATCAGGACCTTAGGTAAGCATGTTCCGGAACATTCCGTGGGGGGGTGGTGGTCATCTCACCTCCCCTCCCACTTACATCCCCATTTGCCAACCTTGACCTACCACCCCAAGGTATCCCATGATTGACCAGTAACTAAACAGTAACACACCCCTCATTCTGACCTGTGACCTCCCATAGCTGACCTTATAAAAAGTCATACTGTACAGTGATATTCAGTTTTTACCCTGTCTACATGATTTGGAATTGACTCCCTGCAGGCGCACGTGAGGAAATAAACACCAAGATATTTGATTCACCTCGTGGTTCCATTGTCTACAGTTTATTGCTGGATTCAGAGCTATCAATGCTACCACACAGACACACACACACACACACACACACACACACACACACACACACACACACACACACACACACCAGATAAGGATAAGGACACAAACACACACTTACACACAGTGGAAAACAAACATATTATCAGGTGTATGCTACCTCCACCTCACGCACTCTCAAACAGAGGCATTTATGCACTGTTCATCATAAAAGAAAAGCCATCGGCTGACAGCCTCCATGCTGGATGCGATAAGATGTCAGCCTGAATGCAAAAACCCCTGGCTTTCCACTTCCAATTTGAGGAGCTGTCAGTCCAATGCATCCATCACAGCGGAGACCCGCTCAGACTCCACATAATTCACCTCCCCACTTCCAGTGACAGAAGCGTGATGAAGTCCTCGCTCCAGCTAGAGACATCAGTTTGTTCCCATTCATACTTATTTTGTGATCAAACTTCTGTAAATGGAGCATATATTAAAATACTGTTATGCTATTGATTTGCTAAAGTAGTTTATAAACGATGGATTCTATCAACATGCCACTCAGTTGCATTTGTATGGGATTGAATTTGATGGATATTCTGTTTTGATTTTGACACGATGTTGAGTTACCACCATGTATATCTCTGACGTGAATACCAACTCGATGATAAATAAACCATCTGTAAGAATGTGGAAGTTCTCCCTTACGCTTTGACTACTCGGGGAGAGTCCGTGTATTTGAGTGGCTTTAATGAGCGTGAGGGAGGTTGTCAATCTCCTTCTGAAGGCTGCAGCAAGCCCATTGAAAGCCAGTCGTCTTCCTTTCTACGTGGAAGATCGACATTGATTTAATGTCACAGGAAGCCACCGGAGAGGAGAGAGGGAAGCTACGGGCTTAGTGAGTGCTGGAACATTGTTTTTTTACAAGGCTGATAGATAAATTAGGTGTTAGATCTTTCCAAAAGGTGCAATTGCAAAGCTAGGCATCATGTTTACCACGACAGGACTGCTTTATATCACGGTTACAATGACAAGGATTACACTCTTTTCATCATAGTGTGCTATATCCACATCAGAGCCTCACGATGGAGGTCAACATTGCCCTTGTCAACACTGTTGAAGGTTGATTGGAATTAATAGGAAGCCAATCCATCTACCTTATCTCCCTTTGATATATTTGACCAGGTGATCCTTCACACACAAAGATCTAATGGTATTTGGAAACAAATTTGTTTAACTGAAAGCCTCCTATATGAAGATATGTCATTGATCTATATTTGTCCTTACAATTAGATTCAAAGCTCTGCAAGATTAAACAGCACTTTGTTTTGAAATAGAATTAATGTCTTAAGTGTAGTCAAGTAATCCAATTGGCTATGCCCAGCCAGACATCTGGAGCGGGCTGTTTGTACATATGGAAAAGAACAGTAACTAGACGTAACGCAAAGCGTTACAAAATATGACCGCCGAACTGTTCAGTAGGTTTTGGCACAGAATGAGTCATGGTTGTCAGTGTGTTTGTGTGTTTTTATGTGTTTTGTGTGTGTAAATTGGTTTGTGTTTCATTTTTATGTATTAACACTAAAAGGTCTATATCCCTCGTCCGGGATATTTTTATTTTTGAGTTTTCGTCTTAGAGACATAAAAAGAACAACCACGGAAACATTGAACCATTTTCTAATATTATTGCTGAGGTCTTCTAGAATAGAATCATATATTCCATTTGTGCATCAATGTTTTTAGTTAAGCAAAATGTACAAAAACATCAAGGCATGTCAGACAACTTAGAAAAGTCTAAAAGGCCTTGGACCTTAGAGTGTTAAAGGAATTATTTGTGATAGATTTTGATGATTTGGTTATGTAATGTTTTGTGTACTACTTTTTGTGGATTGTTTTGGTATATTTTTCTTTTGCAATGTAGTTTGTTAAAACAGGTCACATAAAGAGGTGTGGAAACAAAGTGAAGTTTCCAACCACCATCAAGTGACGCTATAGGTGATATCGGTCATATAGGTGGTATCAGGCATATGTACGCGTTCGGGCCGGATCCAGCGTCCGTCCTAAAACATTTTCTCTGGATCAAACAATTAACGCAAGAGTTATAAGAGACTTTGGGCCCTATTTTAACGATCAGAAACGCAAGTAGGACAGCGCCAAACGCAAGTAGCTGTGTGGGCGGCTCTATGGCGCATTTGCTATTATAACGGCGGAAAAAACACACTTGCGCCCGACGCAAATGTCAAATGGGTTGGTCCAAAGGAGGTTACTCAGCCATAGGTGTGGTTTGGGCGTAATATGCAATAAACCAATCAGAGCGTCATCTCACATTCCCTTTAAGAGCGAGGAGCGCATATTCCATAGCGGCTTGTTATTATAATGGCGGAATTACCTGGAGGAAGACCGTGAGGCCACCAGAACGTATGTTACCAGAAACAATCACGGCAATTTTTCCCATGCTTGTTTGGAGAAATGTTTCTACTTTTCATTTCTATTGTATTTTTTCAGTTACTAGCATTCGTTTTTTGGTGGCAACATATTTGAAATAAAAGTCACAAAAACATACTTTCCGATGTTTTGGGTTCACCCTCACTGAATCACTAGATTATGTATGCATGGTAATAATATTGCACCCATCGGCACATGCAGTTCAACCTCACGTCTTCTAAAGTCCTCTAATCTATCCTCATTTATGTCATTGACACATCCATGATTCATGGCAATGTTGTGTTAAACACTGGGGGGGCACGTATGTGAATATGGGTGCAGTCTATAGCGCCAAGGACGCCAGGGAACCCATACTTCTCCCAGAACGCCTGCTTAGCCCTCTCTTGGCTGTCGGGTGTTACGGGAAATTTTATGAATTCCCCAGCATGTCGACTAGACCTGACGTAACTGCATGTATAGCCGAACTTATTGCAGACTGTGATAGGGACAGTGTGCGTCTGTCCCCAGCTCATCTGCCAGAGAGAGAGCGAGTGAGTGTGAGTGTGTGTGTGTGTGTGTGTGTGTGTGTGTGTGTGCGCGCGCGCGTGCGGCCAGCCACTGATCAGGCTCTCCTCTCTTCCGATCTCTCCCTCTCCCTTCCTTTTCTCCTTATCTCGCCGCAGACTGTGATAGGGACAGTGTGCGTCTGTCCCCAGCTCATCTGCCAGGAGATGGCAGACATCAGAACCGCCATTACAATTAACCTGAATCATTTGGGTCAATGTGTACGCTAGATGTATGCCTATTTTTAAAATATCTTGGATATGGATATCACAATGATTTCCTCATGTGGTAAATACTTTACTTTCCTTGTAATTATATATGGCTTGCCAAAAAATTGGTGTAAATCTCTCGTGTAGACGAGAGAAGTAAAGTGTAGCCTACTGTGCAGCCAAGCAGGCGTCCTTAAAATAGCGTCTGAATACGCGCTACAGACTACACAATGCGCCTCTGTCTTTAGACTAGCTTTTTTCTGATCAACGGCGCAGTGTTGTTTTGAAACTGCAAAATACCACTTAAGTTGCGCCTGAAAAACGCCTTCTCTGTTCCGCCCCGCCCATGTCGGCGCAAGTTCATTTCGACGCGCGCTCTGCAGGGAAAATCCCGCTGTGCGTCAGGTGCAAGATAGGAATGATACATGCGTCGGTGACAATGTCAATTGCGCTAGGTGCAAGATAGGGCCCTTTGTGTTTTGTGGCAAGCACTGGCAAGTTGGCAAAGTTTGAGGGTCTGCCACGCCCACACCTTCCGACTAATGAGAAAATCTTCTATAAATGTTAGTCGCCCATGGCTGAAGAGTAACCTGACCACATTTCAAGGCGTTACCATTAAATTTGTCGGAGGAGTTCGATCAGATGCGAGGTGCGCAAACGCCGTCAAAACGCATCTTCCACTCAAAATGGCCGACTTCCTGTGGACCTGTCACCATGGCGTCAAGAGATTTTTTGGTGCGTCCAATAGGGATGGGAAGATTCACCGGTTCGCCACGATGCACCGGCATAAAAGTTCACGATACGATGGCCCGGATCAAAAAAGTGTGGACCGGATACAATGTGAGATGAATCGCGATGCATCGGTTCTAACATTTTTGTATCGGTATAATCTCAATACAAGACCAATCATTTTATATTTAGATAGATTCCACCTCTCTTACTGTTTCTTAAACGCGCTCTCATCTCCACTGCTGTTAATGGCCGCTTCTCGTGAAGTCTATAACTTTTCTAAAATCACTATCTGTCTGCAATACCGCTCTCGGCCTCTACACAACTTCGGGGCTCTCACAGGAATAGACAGTGGGATAAGCGACTATTACTAACGGTGTTTTTCGCATGGAAGTCTCTTGAAATCTAGCACCTTATTGAATGAAATTAAAAAGAGTGAACGTGCAGTTCTCAGACACCAGAATGAACACGCTCACAGTATCGTTAATCAGACAGTAATACCCTACGTTCAGTTCACTTTCACCAAAATTATGAACGAGTTCATGAACTTTCATTCAATGAACGCGTTCAGACACAACACTGGCGCTTGAACCACGTTTCAAAGACCTGGCTTTCTTGGAAGACCACGGCACCAAGGACATGGTATTTTTAAAGATAATAGCAGAGGTGATGATGGAGGAAGAGGTAAGACTATACTCCATATACCGTAGCTAAACTCTCTATTTGTTACTTGAATTTACCTGTGCCTTCCTTAAATTGGAAAAGGAAATCTAGCAGCTAGTCTCCATTATACTTTTTTCTTCATCCTGATCATGTGGATCAACTCAAAACCTAAAGAAAAACCTTAAAATAGGGCAAATAAGTTAAATTGATTGCGTGAGGGATTTGATCCACATGTTTAGGATGAAGCAAATTGTGTTGTGACTGCTTGGTAGGCCTACAATTAAAAAAAAAAATAAGACATTTAGAGAACACTTACACACGTACATATACATGTTATATTTTGTCAGATACCTTTTTAATGATTTGTTGTATGACAAATAAATGAATCATTATGAATAATATAAAATTGCATTATTTTGTATCGCACCTTGTTGAATCGCATCGTGTCGAATCTCATCGTGTCGAATCGTACTGCATCGCAATAGGGGTGGATCGTATCGTATCGCATTAGTAGCTGCTTTTATGTATCTTTAATGTATCGGATCGTTGGCAGTGCATCGAGATGTGTATCGCATCTTCCTCAGTGATGAGATGCACATCCCTAGCGTCCAAGCATGATGAAGACGTGTACCGAATTCCGTCAAGCTACGCCAAAATAACCCCAATGCGCAGGGTTTTTTGCAATGTTCTAGGGGGCGCTACAGAGCCATTTTGCTCCATCCATATACAAAAATTCTACCGAAGATGGACGGTTACAGCCTTGATGTCCCTGGCAAATTTGGTAATTTTTCAATACTTTGACATATATTCGATTAAAACACCTCATTTTTGCTTTTTAATTTTTAACTAGGTGGCGCTATACATGTAATGACTGGTTATGGTATGGGTTGACATGGCCCCTTGACACAAACATACAAGAACAATTTGGCCCTCCAAGGCCCTACGGTTCTCGGGATATTTGAAGAAAACTGTGTCGCGCCACCTACAGGCCAGTTGGTGTATAATCATATAAATCAATTTATTGCATGCCCCCCCGTGAACGGAATTCCACGAAACTTAACGTGCAGTCAGAAAGTGTCATAATGATCCCACACCTCCAATTTCGTGCATTTCTGACCTTGTCAACTTACAATTAAAATGTTTTACAACACTCCATTTTTGCTTTTTCATTTGTAACTAGGTGGCGCTATACATGAAATAAGTGGTAGTGAAATAGTTGACGTGGCCTCTTAAGACCAACATACAAAAAAAATGTGGTCCTCCTTAGCTCTACGGTTTTCGACTTATTCACAGAAAACTGAATCGCCCCACCCTCTTTAAAATGGGTCCAGTCCGAAGGGGGTGCAACGGATCAAAACGAAAATCAATTGTTCCACGCTCATCTAGTGGGGCTACATGCCCACCAAATTTCGTGCACCTCGGTGTTTCAGTGTCCCGGGAATCGTTGACAGAAAATCGGCAAACAGAAAAAAAAAAAAAACAGAAAAAAAACTCCAACTAAACCATATGACCGCCGCTGCGCTCTCGCGCGGCGGTCATAATAACTATCCATATGAAGACCCGCCTGTGCAGTAGTAACTCTATGGGCCCTATCTTGCCGATCAGAAACGCAAGTAGGACGGCTCCAAGCGCAAGTAGCTGTGTGGGCGGCTCTATGGCGCAGTTGCTATTTTAACGGCGGAAAAAACACACTTGCGTCCAGCGCAAGTGTCAAAAGGGTTGGTCCAAAGGAGGTTACTCAGCCATAGGTGTGGTTTGGGCGTAATATGCAATAAACCAATCCGAGCGTCATTTCACATTCCCTTTAAGAGCGAGGAGCGCATAGTCCATAGCGGCTTGTTATTTTGATGGCGGAATTACCTGGTGGAAGACCGGAAAAGTTCACAGCCGAGGAGACCGACGTGAGATTTACACCAATTTTTTGGCAAGCCATATATAATTACAAGGAAAATAAAGTATTTACCACTTGAGGAAATCATTGTGATACCCATATCCAATATATTTTAAAAATAGGCATACATCTAGCGTAGCCTACACATTGACCCAAATGATTCAGGTTAATTGAAGCTGCGTGACATTTGATTTATTGTATGGCTTTGTAAAAAGCCGGGAGATAGATATATATGGGGATGCGAGAACCCCTCCAAAAGTAAGCAAAGTCAAGCAAGCATGTCAAGATATTGCCGTGATTGTTTCTGCAACGGGGCACCCGAAAACGTTGCCGAAAACGCTATAATGACGTCGTCCGGAGACGTGGGACATCCAAGCTGGAAGGTAACACACGTTCTCGTGCCTTCACGGGAGGTGGATCTGCCTCGACCCAGGATCTGACGGCAGCAGAGGACATCGCCACGTCTACCCTCACGCCTGAGAGCCTGCAGGGATTTGGGGGCATGGAAATCGGCACCCAAGCCAGTGCACCAGCTGACCAAACCCAAGGTACATAAATAAAGTCCACATACACAGAGATGAGTTTACAAGATTTATAATAATACTGGCATTAAATAAATGCAACAAAGCCATACAATAAATCAAATGTCACGCAGCTTAAATTAACCTGAATCATTTGGGTCAATTGTGTACGCTAGATGTATGCCTAGTTTTAAAATGTCTTGGATACGGATATCACAATGATTTCCTCATGTGGTAAATATTTTATCTTCCTTGTAATTATATATGGCTTGCCAAACAATTGGTGTAAATCTCTCGTGAAGACGACAGAAGTAAAGTGTAGCCTATAGGTCCTATACTGTGCGGGCAAGCACATGCGCCCGTAAAATAGCGTTCTGAATACGCGTTACAGACTTTAGACATTGCGCCTCACATTAGACCAGCTTTTTTTTGGTCAATGGCGCACGGCGCACGGCGTTGTTTTGAAACTGCAAAATACCACTTGCGCCAGAGAAACGCCTTATCTGTTCCGCCCCCGCCCATGTCGACGCAAGTTCGAAGCGCGCCTCTGGAGGAAAAATCGCGCTGTGCGCCGGGTGCAAGATAGGAATTATACATGCGTCGGTGACAATGTCAATTGCGCTGGGTGCAAGATAGGGCCCTATAGGTTAGATGTATGTAGTCAGCATATCAATAAAGATTAATGCTGGGTTTCTTTTTAACTAAAAATATGCATGTATCCATCAGTTGTAATGAGACCTCATTTCATTTGAGCATCTTAAAAAGCAATTTGTCTGATTTCACAGGATGCTTCCTATTGGTTCCACTATGATAAGGAGGCAAAGCAGCACAAAGCTTCTTCTTCACACAAAAACTAATTGGACAGCCTCATCTAACCTTACTCATCAGCAGCTTTTCATACTGTTTCACAAGATAGTTATGTTATTGACACCTTCTCTTTTAGTGGACACAAACACACACACACACACACACACACACACACACACACACACACACACACACACACACACACACACACATTCAGACAGACACACACACATATGAATGTACAAGAAAACAAGCTTTCTTTCTATCACAAATACACGAATACGCAGTAGTTTAAAAAAAAAATCGAAATGATTCTGACTTAGCTCTCCCTGTATTCCTTTCATTTCTGCAACTTGATTATCTCTTTCATATATTTTTTGCATTTGAAATTGGACATTAAATTGGACATGAAAATAGACATGACAGAGGCCCAAGATATGTATACTAAAACCGAATATTGAAAATATTATCTTGTCACTGTTTCTTCAAAACGACATCATTATTTATTAGGTCTACATGCATTTATGGCTAACACTACAAACTACATCTTTGACGACATCCTCATATTAAAGATTGCCCATAATTCATATTTTATCAATTCAAATCATAAAAGCTACTGCAGTACTCAAGGACCTGTTGCTATGGTGACATGTACGTGGACATTTCTCTCTGCAGCACAAATCCACAGGTTTATGTGTTCATTAAGTATTCCCTCAATCCCACCGTCCTCCTGCTCTATAATTGTGTTAGACTAGCACTAAGTGTACATGTTATGCATACTCAGTGGTATTCCTGTTGTGTTTGAAGACTAGCACTGAGTGTACATGGAAGCGTAATCAGTGGTTTTCCTGTTGTGTTTGAAGACTAGCACTGAGTGTACATGGAAGCGTACTCAGTGGTTTTCCAGTTGTGTTTGAAGACTAGCACTGAGAGTAAATTGTGCGCGTACTAAGTGGTATTCCTATTTGTTACACTGTTCGTTTTCAATTTCATCAAGACTGGGTCAAAGGGCTACAGACCCCAGCCTTCAGAGAAATTCTGAGTGTTTTTTTAAATCACTGTCACTGCCTTTGCTTTCCTGGTCCGTACATTGACCTTACGTTGTCTTCGGCCATAAGAAAAGAAGTGTATTTTCTAAACCAAAAAACACAACATGATGTGTTTAGTTTTGGTAAAACCATGCTTGTTGGGGAGCAGCTGCTGTAAGTTTTCGCCTCTTTAACTTTTCAGCAGCATTTTCCTCACCCTTTTGTAAAGCTTTCACAGCAAGGTGAGAAAGATACAGTTCAGGTGTCTGTTGCTTTCATTTTGACCTCAACGACACCTGTGGTTTTGGTGTCAGTACTGTCTTGCCAGTTCTTTCATATGTTAAATTTAGTTCATGCAAATTCAGAAAGCAGAGACATTCATCATTTAAAGAACTTCACGACTTTTGTTATTGTGTGAAGGCTAAGGTGAATGGTGGGATTAAAGTGAGCAAGCTGAAAATAGGAGATAAGAGAGAGAGAGAGCACAGAGTAAAGTGGCCTTTATTTTGGCGCTCATCCGGGGCAAACGATTGAAAGGATTGAAGAGTGCGGCTTGATTTTATGTTCTCTTTGGCCACAATGGGGCTATCGCCTCCCCCCCTCCTCTTTTCTGAACTCTCTGTGTCCTCCTCTATCCTTCTCTACTAGGCGGTAGAATTGTAGGTTAAGCTGTGATTTGAGGGACTGAGACCCCCTTGTGTTATCTGAGGATTCAGTATTTCACAAGATCTAGCAGCAGATTAGATTTTTTTTTTTGGTTGTTGTTTTTCATCTTGGTAAAGCCATCAAATCCATACTGACAATGGAGGTTTCAGACAGATCACCTTGATGTAGAACAGATTTGTGCTCTGTGATGAAGCATCAAACAGGCACACTGATACGGGTCTGAATGGGCATTTAAAATGCCTCCTGTTCCCCTTGTTGCCTGCCTTTATCCTCTGCTTATGCTACTGAAATGTTTGATTTGATCCGCTTGAGATATATCATGTTGGTATAGAAATATATTGTTTACTTCAAAGTGACATTTGGGATTGTACACTGTAATCTCTATCAGCCAAACATTACCGACTGTTACAGAGAACAAGAATGATAACCCCCTAAGCAGTTTCAGTTTTGCTCAACTTGGGTTTGCAATAACAGTTTTATACAAACACTGGTAAGAGAAAAATGGAATCTACCTGTCATGCTAAGACTTGTTATGGCTGTTGGCAGTGTTGCAAAGATTCTAATGTGAAGTTTTTCTGCCACATTGTCTCTGTGTTTCCAACCCTTTCCCTCTTTTCATTTCAGTTGTACATGCACCAAGGTGCCCTGAAACAATGATCATTTCTCTGCTGGTGACACAGACATAGATCACCCTGAACAAAAAAATTGTCCTTTTAATTGCTGTTAACAAACATAGAGAGGCCACGCGCCACAGGAGACTATATTAATGTAAACTTGGCTCACGACTGTGTGGTTTCCGCCATTGCTCATTGTCTCTGTGAACAGAGTGGGATGTGCACGTACAGTATGCCTCATTAGCTCACCGTGTGACTGGAGGACTTTTGAGAACATTAAGTGTGAGAGGCGCTCCATCTTATTTCATCTGAACCCTCTGCCCTTCTCTCCTACCAATCTTCTGTTTTCTGCTCGGTGGAGAACGCACCATGCTTTTGGTCTCTGCTAGTCTGGGCGCAGTCCTTGATTGACGCTGCATGCATCTGGGCACACCTTCAGGCACACAAACACGCGCGCTCGCGCACACGCACACGCACACGGACACGCACACGCACACACACAAACACACACACTGACACACAGACAATCACGCACACCCGCACGCGCGCCCACACACACACACACACACACACACACACACACACACATAGACAAACACACACACACACACACGCACACATGAACTGTGTTATCATGTGTCACACAGGCAGACTGGCAGGGGCTGGGTAAACGTTTGGACGCCTTTATTTTTTTTTGCCAGTGTTGGTGTGCCTTCGGTTACGTGGTTGTGAAGGCCCACTTCAGTGACCCTCTCTCTCTTCCAAAGACCACAGTGTTTGTCCAGAACAAGCTGGGGCTCGGCTTATGGAACTCAACCAGGGGGGGAGGGAGGAGAGTGGATGAATAGGAGGGAAGGTGAAGAAGAGACAGAGATGGAGAGATGCAGGCCTGATCATTACTGTGTTACAGTAACCTTGACATTTCTGACTCAGCACAGGAGATGGAGCGATCAGGGAGGGAAAAAAAGAAAGAGAGAAGAAGGGATGGCCTTTATTGATCTCCTCACCTGGCATGGCCTGCAGTGAAAATCTATTATAATACCCTTCTGTAGACTCAATTAACAGTAAAAATCTGGAGTGTCAATACGGCATGGCCAAATTTGTAGGCACACAACTTTCTGGCATCTTGTGTGCCCTCGTGAAAATGCAGGCCTTGTTTGTTTATTTTGTGTGTGTGTGTGTGTGTGTGTGTGTGTGTGTGTGTGTGTGTGTGTGTATGTGTATGTGTATGTGTATGTGTGTGTGTTTCTGTGTGTGTGTGTGTGTGTGTGTGTGTGTGTGTGTGTGTGTGTGTGTCTGTGTGTGTGTGTGTGTGTGTGTGTGTGTGTGTGTGTGTGTGTGTGTGTGTGGTAGGAAGGCTCTCCAGTGTGCTGTGGGCTTTAAATGTCTCTGCTGTTCTAGCTAAGTGTTCTAATCTAAGGGCTGGGCACATTTGGTCAGACCATCTGTCCCCCAATGGTCCCTTTATTTTAGTGGAGTGTGCTTTAAAGCAGCAGTATGGAGGTTTGGTCCACAAATAAGGAGTTAACTACCTTAAAACAATGCAAGAACCTCACAAGCACCACCAACAGCCCAACTGGCACTGATAAAAGCTTGCTAATATGCTGACTGGTGTCTTATGATGATATAGTTGTTAGTATCATGCAGGAAAGGCTTTTCTTACTATTTGGCAGGGTACTTTGTTCAGAATCACATAACTACATAGTGTAGAGCATGGTGGGAGCGAGAGGTGTTTTTATATGTCCTAATATCTGGGGACAATAGCACGTGTGCCTGCTCAAGGGCAGGAAAACTCTGAAAAGTATCAGGACCCTGACAGACCCATGTCTAAACACTTTAGCTAAATGGTGACCATGAGAGCATTTCATGAAACCATACAAATAAATTTCAAGATGGTACTTAAAGTAGTTGTCTATAAAAACATACCTTAGAAAGTAACTTTAAAACGATTTTTTTTCTGAATTCACACAATTCATTGAATGGTTTTCTTCTCACAAATATCTCTCTGCATTTGTAATGTCTGCATGTGTGAGGAGGACATGACTGTGTGTGTGTGGGTGTGTGTGTGTGTGTGTGTGTGTGTGTGTGTGTGTGTGTGTGTGTGTGTGTGTGTGTGTGTGTGTGTGTGTGTGTGTGTGTGTGTGTGTGTGAACGCGCCTGCATGCTTGTCTGTCTTTCTGTTGTGCCTAAGCATGTGTGTGTAGCATAAGGTGACTGAGCCACACATGGCTTAAGGATAAATGCCTTTCCAACAGGAGAACAGGAGCCATCTGCACACCTGAGTCACACTAGGACCCCTTCTGCTCGATGGCACACATGTCCCCTGGTGGCCTCTCCACTCTCCACTGCAGTGGGAGGAGAAAAAAAAAATGAAAAATGGACTTGCAGTTCCAGTTAGTCATAATGTTATATCCTGTCGGGTCATAATCTTACATCTCTCCTGCACCGTGCCCTGGCATTCCTGCGCTTCACTGGAGTCATTCCTCAGTCTTGCCACTCGGCAGCTGTCAGCACCCTGCATAAACAATGTCTCAGCATTTTTATGTGCCTGCAAGCCGAACACCGGAGTAGATAGAGCTGTGAGGTAAAGAAATTCCAATGTTTTCTGTCAATGTCATTTGTATATAGTAACTGCAGAACGTGGCGTCATTTGTGAAAATGGCCTGCCTCATTACTTGGCGTCAATCAACGAGTGAAGGTTAATTAGGTGATTAGCGAAGGTTTCGCCATATGGTCTTTAAACTGTGCCAGCCCACAATTAGCATAAAGGAGCCCACAGAGAGGGTTTGTCCACCCGCTGGTCAAGGGAGGAGGACAAGACATCTGAATGTGAACGGATTGACTGTGACTGTGTCAAGGTCTCTGAGAAAAAACAAGTGCATTAAACGAGGCTATATTTGATTTCCCCTGAAGAGTTAAGAGCCTGATAAGCTATGACAGAAGTGCCAAGCCCTTCCCCCCTTGAGGTCCACCCAGCTGTAGTTTTTAGACCTCCAGTCCTTCTCTACTATCATAGGCCGTCCACTGAGAACACCTTAAGGGGTTGTTTAGTGGAGCCAGGTGTATTTTAATGAGGATATTATGAAACTCTCTTGGCTGGAGGGAGGGGGTCAGTCTTCATAAGCTGAGTCTGGTACATCTGGCTTCATCATATCAGGGTCTGACGGCGATTTCTGGGGAGCAGGGTGGAGAGATGGAGAGAATGGAACCATTTAGAGGGCCTGTGCCGAATTCGGCTGTCTGTCAACCATCAAGGCTGTGCAGATACGTTCTAGCTAGGCCTATGAGCTATAGCCTAACCCAAATTGATGAAGGTGTTGATCATACTGAACAAACTGAATATGTCACAGCAACATGGCTACAGCTCTGTTAGCGTTTCAGAGGAAAGGTGTGCTGGTTAAGCAAATGTCTCCGATGTCAAATTATGATTGCATAGACTACTAACCATGGTATCCATATTTACATGTTATCTGTTTATAGGCTAAGGCTAAGGCTAAGGCTATCTTTCGCCAGTCTAGCTTGTTTGATGATAGGCTGAATGATGGGCTACTGTTTTAGTAAGGTGGCTACTTGGTCAATTACAGGCTGCATCAAGATGGTTTCATTTCACCACAGACAGAAACAACACAGAGGCTTAGGGCACAGTAACTTTACCTGGCTGTCACCAATGAAGGCATGTCAGGGTAGGTGCAGGGTCCTCGTTTTACATGCGATAACTGCAGTTCCTGTGTGTGGCAAGGGAAGTCGAAGGGACTCGCTCACACACACACACACACACACACACACACACACACACACACACACACACACACACACACACACACACTCACACACACATACTTTCCAAAGAGATTCTGTCTTAGCAATTAACAGTTCATTTTAAGCATGAAGTGCTAACAGTTCCCATTAGCACTGTCTCGTTTGCTTTATAATTCTAAGGTTATGTTTGGTTTGGGATCTTTGCAGTTTGCAGTGTGCTGTATGCGTATACATTGTGCCTGGCTCGAGGCTGATAGGGTCCAGGAGTGAAAATTGCTTGCTGCCGGGCCTCATGAGCCATGCTGCGGTTTCTGGTTCATTAGAAGGAATGGCCTTCGCTGCCCAGGCTCCTCAGGTGCATGATTGGGTATGTGTCAGGCGGCGCTGGCAGTAACGGGGTCCTGCATTGATCTCTGTCCCCACAGAGGACTCATTAAATGCTGTTGCAGCAATTGTTACACTTGTAGTTTATGAGGCTGATCAGTGCTGGAGGGGAGGACTCCTGCTCCACGACTGAACACTTTTTTCTGCAGTGCGCATCTGTGGCACTGACCATTACAGTTTTTTCCTATCGTTTTAGGCAATTTACCTAAACCATGTTCACATTCCCTAAACACTTCACACAGTGAGCATACCAGTAGACCATGTGAACCAAACTGTGGTTACTTGCCCCTATGCTAAGATACAAATGCTGGCAATGACGCCTTCTTCCAAATTTCATGGATACCTGCCCTAGTCAATGTTCACTACCGGCAAAACGCTGTGGAACTACAGCATATTTTACCAATGTGTAGATACTCTGTTCAAAACAGTGAACTTTCTGTTCAAAACCTAACTTATCAGTAATTTAGATCACTGTAGATGGAAAGATGCTGCATTTGGACAGACAAATGAAGTTACATGTTTGAATAAGAAAAAATATTTAGTTTATAGTTTATTTATTTTATTTTACAGTAATTATTTAGATTTTTTTTCCCCTGTGCACCATAGTTCTTGGTGAATTGGCATGGAATTACTTTTTTTACGTACAGTAAGCAGGATGATGATCACAGGCATTCAATGTGCATATGATGGAAAGTGTATCTAGTGTATAATCACCACCTCTAGTAATTGTGCCACCACAAGCAATTCAACTGTGGTCTGTGCATAATTGACATTTCACATTATGGCAGTAGTGACATTGAATTATTTCCTTATTTCATTCATAAAAGAATGTGTCAGGATTTCACTGATATATCCTTATTATTAATTACAGTAATCTTGTGAGTAATGAAAGTGACTTGTGCCAAACCTACCTGACTTGAGTACTGCTGTTTGAGATAATGCACTTTTATTAAAAGTCAGACTAACTCATCAAATTAACTTCAAGGCGAGGTTTTGCTGTTTTGAAAAAATGATAAGTTGGAGGTGGAGCTCTTGAGCTGGAGCTTTCTCACAGATTTAGAATAGGTACTAGTATGCCGCTACTAACCAAGTGGAAATGGCGAAGGACGAGTTTGATCAAATGGCAGCAACATTTATTAAACATCATCTGGTTTAATTAACCAACATCTGCTGTGTAAATTGAAATCGTCTAACTCGAGTTTTGAAACATGGCATCGTGAGTCATAGCCTCAGGTCTTGTCATGACATTATCAATGTGATAGGCACCTTGACAGGGTTGGGGCTCATTTTTCATAGTATGACGTACGGTAAATTGCAATTTCTCTGTCATCGTTTTGTCATGGTCTTGATGGAAGGCTTCTGTTACCAGTGTTGTGTTCAGGTTTCCTGAGACAGCCCTTCAAGGACCCTTGTTTGCTGCAGACGTGTGCGATTAATCAAACTGAAATATCACCAGACATCACATGACAACTGTCCATGCTATTTCATACATGTTTGAATTCAACTGATGAATCTCTTTATATTATTCTGTATTTCAAAATTCTTGTGAAAAATAAGTGTGGTGGAGATATGTCTTTATTTCAAAACAATACGATTACATGTCAATGTAAAGGCTGTCAGTGTAACATGGTTTGGCACTTCACACTCACACTTCTGGCCTTTAATATTGTCCCAAAAACTATTTTCTGTGCCTATGCATGCATGTTTGCCCTGGTGAAGACATAAGATAGACAGGGTCTTGTCCTAATGTTTGAATGCCTCCTTGACCTACATGTTTGGATGTCAGTTTACTTTGCCAACACATTTTTTCCAGGAAACAGAACCAAGGTTTGCCTTGAGATAATATTTTTGCAATGGATAATTGCAATTTGCTACAATGAGCACAGAGTTTTGCCAGATAACCACAAATATCTTCAGACAACCAATGGTACTATTCAATTTGGAACAGCCTTGACAAAACAGAGGGGAAGCCAGTCTGGCTTTAGAACAGTTCAGCAGCACAAAGCATTTATTTTATGAAAACCTACTACAAAATTACATCACATGTGTATTGCATGGGGGAGGTCAAAAAGCTATCCTCTAGATTTGCAGAAGAAGACAAATTATCATTATTATTAATAATAATAATAATAATAATAATAATACATCAAATTTATATAGCGCTTTTCACAGTTCTCGAAGAGACTGAAAACATGATCAGTGACCAACATACTGTTGAAGGAGAAAACATAGGAGGAGACCAAAGTGGATCGATACAATAATATCCTGTCATCGCATTCAGCACCCAAACACAAAAGATGTCAACGCTCATGTCACTGTACACACCGGTGCACATTTAGCAGTGTGGTCCTAGCCTGTTCAACTACTGTTTTTCTCCAGATGAAACAGTCCATTTAGAGCCCACAATTAACTAAAAGGCAAACTGTTTAAAACCAACTGAACCGTGCCAAATTATTCAGAAACAACACTGCAGAACACTGTGATAGATTTAATTTCACGCCATTATCAAAGGTCATATAATTTTATGCATTAATCGTTGGTTTGACATCTCCCTGCAAGATATGAATCAATTAATTGTGTAGATTGTAGAGAACCAATTTGAAGTACCATTTACATAGTGTATTCATTTCAGAGTTTTTTGATGTGTCTGTTGAGAACTTGAGGCTATAGTGATTAACTTGTAATATAGTCCTAGCATGGGTATAATGTTTTCAATAAGTCGGGCCTGTGGACAATAACAGTGTGGTCACTGGGAGCAGCTTTCAGGACAAACTGAATGTTCAAGTGCGACATTCCTGAGAGCATCTCAGTATCAGAGTTGTTTCAGTTATACCAACACCTCTGTTCTCAACCCTCTCTTCCATTTATCATCCTCTCTCTCGCTCTATCCCTTTCCCCCTCACTCCCTTCTCAATTTCTTTATCTCTCCATTTCTATTTGGTGTCATTCCCTCTTGAGACACACTCTCCCAATGTTTTTTTCCCCTCTTGTTACTTACTTCCTCTTTTTTTCTCTCTTTCTCCCCCTTCCCTCTAACCCACTCAAAAATGCCCCCTCTTCACTCTCACTCTGCAGCTTCTTCTCTTTTTTCCATTCGTACTCCCTCCATCTCCTTTTTCTCCATCCTTTTGAGTACATTACTGAATAAAAGCTTCTAATGTTTAGCTGCCGGCTCCGTAATGCAATGGAAGTGCAAATGAGCATGCAGGCTAATGCTAGTAGACTGCGCCTGGCTTGCCCCTTTGAAAGCAGCCGTCTCTAGCTAGTGTGTTAAGAGAGATAATGGGAGAAATGTCAGCCTCTGAAGGAAAGGAAATGAAGAGAAGGGGTGGTGAAGGGAAGGGGGAGAGGGGGAGAAATGTAATTACCCAGCTAGTTTAGATGTGCTAATGACCGCTTAGGGGCTAGAACCCGTGAATGCTCATCTGCAGTATTATCTAAATGCCTAATCTTCACATTCATGGCCTTGTTTTATCTCGGTATGTGTTTATCGCTGTTTGTGTGTTCCGTTTTGAACATGTGTGCCTTTGTTTGTGTTTTTTTTTCCCGTTGTTGTTGGTCTGCATGTGGGTGTGTGGTGTGAACTTTTACAAAATCAAAAGGAGCTTCAGTAAATGTCAAGTTCTTATTTTATTTGTCCAGATGAAGCTCTATTCATGTGGTATTTCAGTGTGATCTGAACACCTCATCATCACCCTCATCATGCCCATGTTGTATCTTGGCACATGCATTCATGGGTGTTTTCTTATGACGGTTTGTGCATGTAAGTGTTTGTTGGTCTGTGTGTGGGTGGGTGGGTGGGTGTGTGTGTGTGTGTGGTATAACATGCACTTTTAACATAAAAGACAAAAGAGTTACAACAGACGCCTACAGAAATCCTCACTTGCTGCTCAACGCCTCACTCTCAGATGAAATCATATTCAAACAAAACTCTTCTCTTCACCGGGAGACAGTATTATAGAACAATATGGGGCTTGTTTGGTCTCTGATGTTAAGAGAGACATGTTCTGCCTCGGCCTGTTGTTTAATATGAATACAGATCAAGTCCTATTCATCTCGGCCATTTTGCATGTATAACACAATTACAGTACCTTCTTGCAGGACAACAGTGCTAAGGCTTATCAGAGGCTTGATATGAATGTCATTATGGGCTGCTTTATGCTGCGTCCACATGTGCCCAGACCGAAGCTGGTTCAATATCAGAGCGATCCAGGCTAATATCTCCTCTAGTTTTGTCTTATAACAGTGCATTAAAGAAAGGACCTTATGAAATGCTGTTACTGGCGGTTACCAAGACAACAATCCCTCATCATGTCCACAGGCCCCCTTAGACACAAACTAGGACTGACAAGCTTAATTCAATCTACCATTGCCACCATCAAGGGTCTGTATCAGAACTTCATTATGTGTTTGATTGCCAGGTTTAAGAATGTTTAATCCAAGGAAAGGCAGGGCAAGCTTATTTCTGTAGCACAATTCATATGCATTGGTGATTCTAAGTGTGTGAGATCCAAGTAGGTTGCCACCCAGACTGAGATGCTGCAGGAATACACACAGAGTGAGCAATTCCCCACTTTTTGCTCAAATATTTAAAGTGCAAGTGTCTCAAATGCCTCGTGAAGGTAGCTCAGTCAGCAACAACCCCAACTTTCACACAAACACACAGGTAGTCTATTGCAGTGCATTTCACGGGTATCTGAGGAAAGGTGGGGTGAGCTCAGGTCAGAGTGGGTTCATACGACACCTGACTGATGTGTTTGGATCTTTGGTGTCCTGTGACTGACCCCAGTGTCAGCAGCAATCTGCAAGTGGTGCTGTACTCTTTTTTAGGTAGGGCACACAGGAGGCTGTACCCGAAAAAAGGCCCTCGAGTCAAGCCAGTGGTCTGTGTCAGAGTGGCTCAGAGCTTGGAGACAGGGAGAGATGTGTGGGGAATATGGAAATGGGCTGTCAACTGGCTTGGAAGATGATTTCAGAGGAAAAACTAAAATGTTGTGGTATGCCTAGTTATTTTCAGATTGATTTAGAAGGTTTACAAGACCTGAACCATTTTGTTAGAATACTATGATTACTACTATGAATGCAACATGCAACACACACACACACACACACACACACACACACACAACCACAAACATATCCTCTGCTATTCACTCCTAGTGAACAATCTCCTGTTTAAGAGAATGAACTGCCTCTTCTCTAGGTGTAATATTTCACCATGGCGTAAAGAACTGTGGCAGCAGAAGATAAGCTAGCGAGAGACCCCCAGCTCCTGCTGCTTATTCACACCCTGACAGCTTGCGTCTGGTGTACTCGTTTGATGGGCCCCCTCGCCCTCTCTCTCTTTCTGAATGCCCCCGATGGTGACACGGAACCCTCCATCTCAGCCTGCTCTCCAATCCATTAACATTTAAAGCTGTCATAGCCGGCATCGATAAGGGGGCATATGACTCAAAACAGAGGGGCTGATGCTTGGGCAGCGCCCTTCAACGCTGCCACCCTTTTCACTGTCCTCTGTGCCTGTTGAATTATTCAACAAGGGACACAACGATACAAATGGATCCATGAAGATTTCAGATAAAGAGATGAGGCCTATCATTAGGGCTAGCGCCATGCTACACAAAAGCATGCAAATGTGATTGTGACGATGGGTATCTAGCTTGTTTTTAATAGACAGCTTGAGTTGGGCAGATAAAGACTGTATGGAGTTGTCTTCTTGGTCTGTTTTATTTTGGTCTGTTCATACCTACTGTATTGTTTAAATATAGAAATGTTTGTGATCTTAAGGCTTTTTAGCGTGCAAAATAGCACATACACCCAGATACAGATTTGATTTCTGACCACACTGATTAAATACTGAATATAATATAATATTACAAATGCGGTTGTGAGCCCAATTGTTTAATATTACAATTGGAGGTTCTGTGTGTGCAATAAATCTGGCATAGTCCTTAATCCTGAAGTTCACACACACACACACACACACACACACACACACACACACACACACACACACACACACACACACGCATGTTCTTCTTGTGATATGGGCTTCTCCTAGGCTCCCCTATTGGCCTGACATTTCAGTTGCCACTTTGGCCCAGGGGCTTTCGACATGACAGGTTAGCCCTCCACAACACACCAACAGTCACCCCTACACACACACACACACACACACACACACACACACACACACACACACACACACACACACACACACACACACACACACACATATAGTCACCCACACACACACACACATACACTGACACACACACACACATATACACACACATAGACACACACACACACATTCACACACGCAGACACTCACATCCCCCGTCCACTTCTCTGTTGCAGGGACAAAGCCTGGTGGACACACTTGACAGTGGTGACCTCTCTGTTTTGCGCCTTCATTGCTTGTTATTGATTTTATTTTCTCATCTCCTACAAGTGTACCCCTTATATATATATATAATTCAATTCAGGTTCCATTACAGAATATACCAAACTGAAACAAATGCAAGCCAATAAAAAGGATACATAATGCAATTCTACAATGTCAAGGTCATGTACACTATAATGTCTAATGATAATAACCACATACAAGCCTATCAAAGAAAGGGGAAGAACAGCAATGTATTGAACTGATGTATTGAACTGACACCAACGATTTGATCCTAAGGCAGCCAGAATATTGATAGAAGACTGCATGTTCTTGAAGCTTTTCAAGTTGTTTGTTGGAAGCCTGAATACAGTTCATGTTGATGCGATCTGTATTTAAAGGTGTCTTTCTTTAACCTAAATAAATAAATACAAAACAGAAGTCTGTTTACACAGTAAGTCGTCAGTTCATCAATGCTGGATTGATGAGGCCGTGGTGAGCCAACAGTAGATGCTTGTCAGCGTGTTTTCTTGAGCGAAAGAAAGCTTTTCTGAGCTTTGATTTCAGAGGCATTCTCCAGCACCCTTTCCCCATTCATACGCGTAGCATTCAATTCCACAGACTCAGACATTCACAGTGTAAGGTTCGAGTCACACATTGAGCTGCACTTTCTCTGCCTCCCCCACACACAACCTGTTACATGTCTGGATGTGTCCTTTCACGACAGTTAGCCCTTTTCAAACACCCGTCATGCCTCCATGTGCCCTTTTCATTGCTAGCGACTCAACTGAAAAGCCTGTGCAATGTGCACGCTCAGCGGCTAAAGTCATAAAACAGCGTCATGAGACGGTTAACTGCACTAGCTTGTGTTGGTGCATGGTAATGTTTGCTTCATCTCTATATTAAACCCTAAGTGCAGTGCTTACGCATGTTGACTATGTGCTCTTGCTTCCCTGTTGTTTGTGAGGTCAGCACAGGGAATTCTAAGGGCATTTCGGCACACAGAAGAAGCCGTGCTTCTGTCTGTATGACTCACGTATGGATGGAGTTCATTTATCAGTTACTTAAGCAAAGGAGGTATATGACATAGTAAATATAAAAATATAGAAATATCCTTTTTGTAGAAGGCCTATATTGTGAACCCCTGCTGATCTGTTCTTATCAGCCTTGACGTCAGATGATTCACTCTTTCCCCTGAAAGAGAAGAGCTGAGGCACACGGCTGCATCTGTATAGTCCATTACCATGCCCACATAGTAACTCACTCAACTCACTGCCCTGCTCAAGGTTTAATGAATCAGCAGTATTAGTTGAGAAGGAGAGCACTTGAATGATAACCTTAGCAGTGGCTGCTCTCATAGTGTCTTACTGTATAAGGTTCATTGAACACCTTACCAGTTTAAGGACAGTGATGATGAATTGATGTCCTTTTACTGTGAACAACAAGGTCAATGTTTGGGGAGCTGTATTGACCTTTATGAATTCTATGTGAACACAGTCATTTGTAGCACAAAATATTGACATTGAGGTAAATAACTGCCAATACATGTGGAATGTGTCTATATTTCTTAATGCAGTGTTGAGGGTGACAGAGAAATGTTTAACAAGAGACATATAGACAGATATTTCCTGTTCACTTATTATGTGATATTGTCATGGTGGTTGGTATTATTACCATCATTTCCCCCTCTCCTGTAATGATCCCTAAAAGTGTTTTTTGTTTTTGTTGTTGTTGACGATTTATGAACCATTTCCTGTCGGATTTTAATGTACGCTACTGACCCTCATAGCTGGCTAGCGACACTACAAGGTGGTCTCTGTGTACATGTGCAAGGCTGATAAGGATGACAGCCTTAAAGACACAGGCATTTGTACACTAATTCGACCACATTCTTGAAAATGAAAACAAACAAAATAGGAATGGAAATGTTGCCTGCGGGATCAGTGACTGTTACATGAACAGAGGCTAAGAGGAAGATGTGCTCTGCTGACAAATCATTGTAGATAGCACTATGAAACTTGGCTGAAGACCAGGGTTGCCATTTAGCTGTATTGATGCAGACTCCAAATGTTCCAACGTGGCATGTGCCCTTTGGGTACAAGACTGGGGAAACCAACATGCCTAAGGCAATCCAAAGGAGCGGTCATTTTTCTTTTTTTTGGCCTCTTTAGTTAACACATATACTACGTAACTAGTCACCTTTTCACAGCAATAACTCTGCATGAGAGATGCTTTTTAAAGACACCCAACGCTCGCTGTAGGCAGTATCTTTCCATGCCTCAAGGTGAGACTTCACTCCAGCAGAGCTCTGGGGATCTCTGGACCCATTCTTAGTCCCGAAGCCCTGGACATCCAACTGCCAACCTGCTGTCACATTCATTGTCACTGAAAGGGATTTTGGCACTTTTTCAAAAGGATATGAGTAGCAAGGATGATTTTTATGTTAATGTGTACGTGTGTGTATGTGTCTGTGGGCATGTGTGTTACTCAAAGTGTTATATCGCTATCATGGAACACAGCATGAAAAGCTACTGATTAGCAAGAATAGCAGAGGATGTTAAATTTAGGCTCTTTTTTCTAAACCCGCCAGTAGAAGTACTGCAGCTTTTGTGCTGCTTGACGTCAGCGTGGTGCACTCACAAGCAAGCTTCCTGTGTGTCAGAAAATGTTTAGTGGATTTTTACGCATATTGTTAAAACATGTCTTTTCATCTTTTCAATGCTGTTCTTAGAGCACTAGACCGAATGACCAATAAAAAGCTCCTATGACGTGCAACAGCAATGCACCCCTGTGGACATGTTATGTTTATAATATTAAATAGCCTTATCTATATATATATATATATATATAAAGTACAAACTATGTTTCTTTCAGCATACAAACATAGTGTGCTCTGACACTTGGTGCCGTATACAGACCACCGGGGTGTTTGTCTTCTCTGCAGGTATTCTTTTCCAACTGTCGAGCCAGTAGCCTGCGAGCAGCTATCACGTCACCCCTCTGTCCTTTAAGGTCCATTAAGCCCTGCTGGTGTGTGTGTGTGTGTGTGTGTGTGTGTCCGTGCACCTGTGGGATCTGGTGGCCGTGGAGATGGCCAAGCCTCTGCAGTGGTGGGGTCCTGACAGAGGGCATTACACTATCCCCCTCCGACCTGCCTCCGCGGCTCGGTGCATGGCGTAAACCCTGATTAATGAAGACAGGGTCAGTGGATGCCACTGATCTGGAGAGAGGGGAGAGAACTACCCATCACCTCTACCCATTTATCTCTCTCTCTCCCTCTCTCTTACTGCCATAAATCAATTATGTTACTTTTGAAACATGCTGATGCTTGCCCTTCCCTGGCCAATGGCTATCATGCCTATACTTTTAATCCTGAAACTATGTCCTGTGGGAGTCATCATAGACAGACACAACATTATTACTTGGAGTGATCACATGGCCACTTACTGTATCGATACCTAACCAAGATAGAACTTAGAACACATTGTTAAGAGTTATGTAAGATGACACTGGGCCCTATTTTCACTGATGGCAACTGGTAACAGGCATTGAACAATGAGCAATGAGCAAAGCCAACGCATGAAAAAAAGCTAATTTAATAATGTGGCAAAATTATTTTGATAATTGAATACCTTCAGCAAGATCCTAAGCACAAACATGTGTAGGTTTCTCACAATGCTCCAACACGATAGCTAAAGTTCATGCTCGACAGACTTTGCGCATTGCCTGTCAATTAAATTAGGACCCAATGTCTAACATCAATTATTTAATCACTGAGTCTAGAATCAAGTACTATAACCACAATATTGAAGCTGTTTAGAATGGATTATGATTATTTTATTTCCTAACTCTCAAGTGAGGCTCATTAATAAGACTTACAATTATAATACTCATAGCTGCAACAACAAATGGAGGAGAATGGCTCCACTGGTTTTGTTTAATGAGGTTGTAAAGGGCCGTGGTGGTAAAATATGGTCTTATATGTACAATCATTTAACATAAACATTCCAATCAGCCCATTGAAGCAACAGTGAAGTTAAATGTCAGCCCATTAACCACTGTCGTTTGTTGAGTACCTAGTTTCTGGTTGACTAATGTCTCCGCTTACGGAATGAGTTCTGTGTTTTGGTCATAAAAACCATTTAATGGCTTACACCTACACCACACCAAATCTACTTTGTTAGAGAGTGTGCCTATTCAAACTGACCATTAGTTTTCCACTAAATCTTACTATCTACTGTATCTCTTTATTTTAACAGGTGATTCTAGAGACTGGCCCCTCTGACTTCTCTGTTGATACTATTTTAAACCAGCAATGTTTTACATTTATTAAAGCCTTACTACGGCAAAACAAAAAACACAAAGTTCAACATTGATGAAGCACAAATACCATTCAGTTCTAAGGTTCATGGTCTGTTTAGGTCAGTGTATTCATTAGGCATTACTTCCTTCACATGGTACATCAAACCTTCAGCTGCTTCACTTTGTCATTAAGTGCTTAGGTAAGGCTTTCGTGATGTAAAGATGAGTGAAGTGGGCCTTAATTTAAATTGTTTCCCAATTCTCTGCAAAGTGAGAAAAGTGAGAAATTGCACTATTAAATGTTGTGACGAGAGGACAAGAGCCGTCTCCAGACACGGTTTTATACCCTATTCTCCTTTCTCTGCCAGTTCCCCCTGTCTGCAGCTCACCGTGAATCGTAAATCTCATCCACCCACCCGTCTTGCCTCAATCCATCTTTTCTCTCATCACAGAGAGACTGTGCTTGGTTTACGCCGTCTGCACTCTGCGGTAATCCCTTATTGCTCACAGACTTGCTCTGCCTTTGGAGATCATGTAGTTATCAAGCAAGAACGGAGCGATGATGTTGAGTGACAGGTCTGTGGAGACAGAGCGCCTTCTTGCCAGAGCTCACAGACATTGGAAGGAGACTGGGTACCAGATCGTTAAACTGAACAATTGCTTGCCCGCCCGCTCATTTCGCTTTTCCCCTCCACCAAGAAGGTTTTGAGCGCTATACATTAATCAAAGGTAACTGCTGTGACCGTCGAGCACCCAGTCCTTCTCCACGGCGCTCCTCGAAGCTCTCCACACAGTGCACGCCTTGCCAGAGCCTATGAGATTAACACTGAGTCACTGAGTTGAACACTGAAATGCCGTCAGCCAGTGCGTAACTACGGGACCCTCAAGGCACGTCTGATGTTTGCTCCGACACAGACTGTCATCTGAACTGGACCATAATCTCGGCGCAGGGAAACCTGCTAATATTAGCCGCAGCTATCAGATACTGCAGGTGCACAATCAAGCCGGGGTTAATGAGGTTGTTGGCTATGACGGAGACGGGCGCAGCCTGTTTGGAACTGTGCGTGAGTCGATGTCAAGCCAACTGTTTACTTTCCATTAACCCAGCAATCAGGGCAATGTATATCGGAACAGCTAAATTTGATGAGCCGGGATCTTGGCCAAGGTAAACGAAAACCAAACAAGCGCTGATTCTCAGTGTTGTTGGTTCACCTGGATAGCTGGCTTAAGACCCAAATATTCATGTCTTATTAAAAGATTGTACAACATTGTCTGATAGAGTAGTCCCTTGCCTTTTTTTCCTTTCATGTCCTTTCATGATCCTCTGGTAATTTCAGATAGTGCCCCCTGAATATAAAAGCACCCATTTCTTGCATGTCCATACTGTATATTCCCAGTCCTCTTTCCTGTCCTTTATGAGTCATTGATCATTTTATTTAACCTTTTATGTGTCTCTTTCTCTTTCTTCCTCTCACTCACTCCCTGTCTCCCTCTCAGAATGAGGGAGTAATGAGTCACCAAAGCCACTATTAGCGTTGCCTTGGCAATCGGTGTCTTTAATGACACACACAACCATGAAGGCACCAAGGTGGAATGGCAAAAGAAAATGCATTTGTTGGGCACTTTTAAAAGACCTCTAAAACACGGTAAGTACATTCTATGAATGGCATTTCCACATACTGAAGAAAACAAACATCGGCCACCAACCTTTCCTTCAGCTAGTGACATTTTCAGATGGTAATTAATCACTACTGTAGAGTCGGTGTACCAAAGTACCATATTGTGGAAGTGGGAGCACAATACTGACATGGCCACAAAGTTTCACTCCTATTTTATTCAACTCATTCAATTTCAGCCAGTTCATAATGTCTAGGGCCAGAACATCAGAGGGCCATTTTATTATCTGAATATCATGCACCACCGTGATTTAAAAAGGAACACCTTTTTTATGGAAAGGTCGTTCTGTGAGAATTTGTGGGTCTTGATCACGGTGAAGAGGAGATCTCCTGTGTATGTGTGTGTGTGCGTGTCTGTATGTACGCCTGTGTGTTTTTAGGGTGGATATGGCACAGAGACATTGCAGACTGTGACCCATTCACTGACAAGGCGACGATGCACAGCTTGACTCAGCAGGCTCCAGAACAGCGCTGCAGAGCTCTGGGAACACTTCACCATGCAAGCCATCAAAAGCAGCCATTAGAACAGGGCTGGCAGCCCATAAAGTCGGCGGTATCAGGGAGCTATCCCAACACCCTGTCTCACCCACTCCCCACCCATCCACACTTTCCCATATTGCTACGCATAACAAGCCCCCATTACACACCATATTAGATGCCCCCCAACATCACCACACCCCACACATGCAAACAGAGCCTGTTAGGTCAGAAGGAGTTGAACTGGGGGGGTCACCCTTTTAAAACTCGCATTAAGACTCTCCAGTGGCAGGCAAGGTCTGGCCATATGAATTATGGTATGAAAATTCAATTCTTGGAGGAGGTTTTTTTTCTTGCGAGCTGAATTGAATTTAAGAGTCTGTCTTCACTCACTTTGCCTTATAACAGACAGGCATAGCAGCTTTAAAGCCCATATCAGCATTTAATTACCAGCAGACACGCTGTGCAAAGCAATGCTCTTTTGTTCTGCGGGCGGGCGGTCTTCTCCCATGTTTTTGTAGACAACCTGCAGTTCCCCCACCCTCCCGACATTGGCCTCTGTCTTATGCCACAAAATCTCCCTGCACAGAAGCTATGAAATATGAATGTGACAACAGCAAAAAACTGGTAAGCCTTTCCTTATGTAAGTCACGTAGAGAAGCAATAAACTGAAATGTTAGAGGCTGTGTTCGAGACTCGATATCCTGTGGTCAGGAGGTTAATAGGGAGTGAAGAGACAACTGCAGTAATTAATCTGGTGTCAGTGTCCAACATGCATGCATCACGCTCATTAGTTCATGTTATTATAACTACATATCTAACAGCGAGTGGCAAAATGTGCTGAAATGTTATGAAATGTGTTTCTCTGAGCAAGGCTGTCACTCACACAGGGTTCAGAATCCGAAATAGTAGTAATGAAATAACATAATAATTCAATTTGAACATAAATTCTCTATATAACGTGGACAGACTAAATACTGAAACCCTCAATAGTGCATTCAAGCTAAATTGTAGAATGGGGAATTCAATGCATTTCAACATAATTTTGTGTAGAGTCATTTTACCATTTTGTAGAATGGGAGCAGTTTGCATCTGAATGGAGGTAAATTCAGTTCTATTGTATTTTTACGTGCTGAAAATATGTCCTCCCTACCTCAGAGTGACTGCCCAGTGAAAAGAATGTGATGAATGTCTGGGTGAGACCCAACATGATGTTGCTCTCAGACATCCTGATCTGTGGTTTGATAGGGATGTAAATATGTGACCTCTGTATGACCTTTGGTCAGGGGAAAGTAAGGGCCAGCAGGCAAGAGAGAGCTTTAATATTGCTGGAAATTATTTATTTTTCTATTTTCTGCCATGTTCTGGCTGTAAGGGTAATCCATTGATAATAATGAAGGTTCCAGGTTTCACAGGTAAAAAAAACTACTTTGGCTGATGCATTTAGGAATATGAAAGTAGAGGTGTGATTCAGCCACTGGTAATTGTGTCTGCTGTGATATCAAGCTTCTCTGCACCACAGCCAGAGAGCACTAGATGACAAAGAGACTGGCCAGGAAGTGTCATTCAAAGGGGTCACAGATGCGAGGGAGAAAATTACCAACATTCATTTTTGACAAGGAACATGTTTTTTTGGAACAGTGCTGAAATTATGAAATGAGCAATGGAACGGACTCACGGATGTGCGAGGAGCGAGGGGGTTAGGAATCGTGATCAAATTCAGATTGCTGGAGCCTTCGTTAGGCTCACACAGGATTTTTTTTAAATAAGCAAATTGATTTGGAACAGACTTGAACTTTACATGTGGCATGTGGATTTCGTGATTTCTTTACATGGCCACCATATGAAAGTTTGTGGAAATGGGAAAAGACATCTCCACTGCTAAACTCAAATGTATGCCCCCCTTACTTATTTAGTGCTGCTGTGATGTATGGGGTGTACAGAGGACTATCTATAAAAATGACTTCATCTTGGCATTTGTGTTGTGATGAATGTTCAAAATAGCAGCAACAGACATGATTTGATAACTTAACCTGGATGCTCTAAAATTCCATTAGACTTGTGTTCTGCTCTGTGCTCTGTGCTCTGCTTGTAGCATGCACACTTACACAGATGGACACATACACACACACACACACACACACACACACACACACACACATACACACACACACACACACACACACACACACACACACACACACACACACACACACACACACACACACACACGTACACGCGCAAACACGCGCACACACGCACATGCACACACAGTCAGAAGATATGACTGCAGCCTCTACGCTGTCCTTCCTATGCAGACTGATGAAGGCTTGGGCAAGGTATTTTTTTTTTCTATGTTGCCCATAGAATGAAATAAGATCAAATCAATCAGTCATTGTGTTGTCAATTTATCACACAGATATCAAACACCTCAAGGCCACTGACTGTTCAGGGTTTGCCATATAATGGCATGCCAGCCTAACAGTCAGCGGTGACAAATAGATCTAGACAGCCTTTTTACAACTCTCTCACAATGCCACCTCTGGTTCTCCCTTCAGACGTCAAGGAAAGGCATAGTCTCCAAATGAATGAGAGATTTGATTCAAATGTGATTATTTGTGCATTCTTTAAGTGATCTGTCATGCCCCGGCTTACATATGCACTCCAGCATGACAAATAACCTAAAGACCTGCATTTAAAAGAGATTTGGCAATAACCACAGACATTTAGGAAACCATTTCTATGTAGTGTGTTAGATCACATATTTGACCTTTGAGGAGTATCCAGGGTCAGACTCCCCTGCTTGTGACTGCTCAGCTGTTTGGACGTGTCCAGTCAGGGCACAGTCTCAGTCAATCTGTGTCACAGCAGCTGAGGTTCTCCTCACTCAAGTCGGGGACATCGCTGTCAATGTCTTCTCCGTTCCAGCCTGGTCCCGGTCTTTTCTTTCAGTTCAGCTCTCACCTTGACCTTTTCTATGTCACATCTGCAACAATCGAATCATCCCCTTAACCTCCTGTGCAAGGCTCATATGTATGCAATACATGGACTGCCTGTAGTAGGTTTATAGTAGAAAAATACCACAAAAAGCATAGTGGAAGAAAGAAAATCTAAATGAGAGACCATATCATACCAGGTAACATAACATACTCTGCTTAGTAATGAGTGCATATGGTTTTGTTGATTGTGTCTAGCTGATGCAGGACAGACCTACCAAGTCAACACACAGGCCCTGGTCCAACAAATCTTGTAACATCGATCTATGCAGACACTCCGTATCTCACTTCATTCAACGATAGCTGATGGACAGGACAGGAGAGGTTGCTAAGCAACTAAACAGTCATATCCCAGTGGCCATGTCAAGACGACGAGGGTTAAACATTAATTTCAGCAGAGCAATCACCCCATACGCACCTGGCAATGGTCTCATGAATGTTGTGGGTTTCCAGAGAACCCTGTCTTGTCTCTGTAGATAAGTCCCATCGGCCTGAATGCATACCCGCCACTTATCAGCCAGCTGGGCATTTTCCCCGCCACTCTAACATTTACATTGCCCCCCTCTCTCATATGTTAGTGTTGGCATTTATGCGATTGCGGCCATCACTTCGTTTAGACTGAATCAGCTCTGAAAATAATTCATATCTTTGGGTATGACTAACACAAGCATCAATACTGTGTGTTGGTTCAAGCTGCCCTCTTTATAAAAGACAGTGAAATGATTATTGATGTGGGCTTGCTTCCTCCTCCTTCTTTCTCAGTGGTTGCTTATTTTCCACACTTTATATCCATGTTTTCATCTTCATCATCTTCATCCATGTCCATGTCAGGACAAAAGCATTTCAAGGTTTTATACAGTTTTAAGTTTTTACATTTTTAGTTTGATAGCACAAATATTCCGTGTTTGTTTCCGCTTTATTTCATTTCCTGCTTTATTATTGTTGTGTGTCTCTGAATAGCTTCTCCATAGCTTTCTGTTAGATCTCTTGGCTGTAGTAAAGTCTGAGGCTACACTCAGCCTGTAGTTGCTGGACGGTTGTCGTCTCCGCTCCCTCTGCTGTGGTGTTTGCTCACATCTCACAACCTCTTTAGGGGCCTTCTGAGGGAGAAGTGACCCGGGTGCCTTTTGGCAGGTGGGGGTTAATGCACCCAGGTCACCTCACATCCAGATGACACTTTTCACACACCAAGTGCAGAACTTGCAACACTAGACTGTGCACTGACCGACTGTTGCCAAACAGTGAGAGAAAAGCTATTCCTCTTCTCCAATAAGTTCTTCATAAATATTTCCTATAAACGTAGATACCCTAAGTAGCATTTTATTTGGCTTCTCTTTGTGTTGTATATGCCTTTGACTTTATTTTCCATGCAGAGAGCTCAATCACACTGTATGCAGGGACTTGTGAGAGTGTGCTGCTGTGTCTTTTTTGCGAGCGTGAGTGTGTGTTTGTTTGTGTGTGCTTGTGTGTGTGTGTTAGTGTGTGCGCGCATCTGTGTGCTTGCCTGCTCTGTTTTGTTCGAACAGCCAGTAATTACATGCCTCCTGTCATGGCGTGTTTATTTCCATGGTGTCGTGTTTTCCAGTGGGAACACAAAAACTGCATCAGTGTGATTCTCTGGCTCTCGACACGCTACGAGAACAACACCAGCTAAACTCTAATCCCAATGCGTTCCGTCCTATCTGCTTCTTGGCTGACTGAGACACTTGTAAGGCGAACAAGCTCCTCTCTGTCTCCAAACCACCACGGTGTCCATGTGTAAACCCTGACACTTGATCCCTTTTTAATTAACTTCTTTATTATTATTATTGAACATCTCGGACTGAATGCAAAACCGCAGAGGCTCTTTGTAGTGAAACGAAGCGTGAAACTCGGTTGAATTATCTCCCAAAGTCACCTCTTTTTAATACAGTTTTAATCTATGTGTAATGACATTCAAGAATAATGCTCCATTTAGTGTCATTCTTTGTCTTCCTCTTCTAACGAGGACTTCTAAAGAGGCTTACTATTATCTAGATTCTACAGTGTTTGCATAGATAAGACCAATCTCCTGTGTTTTCTGCAGTATCTGCAGTGTTTGCAACTCAAAATCTCCCCTCTTTCCTTCTAGTAGGAGCACACTATGAGAGTTGTAGTCCCCCGCAGAAGGATGCTTTTGAGCTTCAACATAGGTACGTGAATATGATGGATTTGTCTATATCTGAGTTATATACAGTATGGGTCTACAGAGAATGCATATGTCTACAGGGAACAGATATGAAACCCAAAGATCAATCCAGCTGAATGCTTCACAGACTGAGACAGCTCTAACCCTCTCTCTCTAGACACCGCCATTAACATAGTCAGTAAACCCCAATATACAAATTAGTCAAATCATTCACAAATTTGCATGGGTGTGAAATAAATCAATAAAAAGCTGAAGGTCGACACAGTCTATTCTCTGACTCCGACATTTTCCAACTTTGCTGTTCCTAAGTGCCAAAAAGCCAACTGCTGAGATGACTGCGTATTTGATTATTCACGCTGTGCACTTGGCCTGAACCCACTTAGTACTTTCCATGGTATGGGGTTGGAAAATGAGTTTGTGTATGCCAACAGAGCCTCGGCTATATTAAAATCAGTGAATAATCAGGGGAGATAGAGTGCCGATTCTGTGAGCTATTGATTCAACAAAGCTATGGTGACACATTGTTGCATCACAGTGTGTTTGAATTTGAGGTGCTGGATAAAGTCATCCGCCGCATCAAATTTCAGCGGGATGAGGCATTAATTCTCTATCCACATGTTTTGTGTACTCTGGATGAGCAGCAAGGCTTCACAGCTAATGAGATTTCCCTAAATTGTGATCCAGGATTTCTTTCGGAAATGTGCTTTTCTTTCCCCTCTGTGTTTTGATGTGTTTTGCTCTATGTGTGTGTGTGGGGAGGGGGGGGGAGCAGGCCAGCAGGTGTGAATGCGCTGAAAGTGCAGGCGGTGGGGTTGGCATCAGGGAGATAAGAGTTTTGTTTCTTCCTGCCTTGTCGTGCCTGGTCCAGGAGAAAGACACCAGCTGATGCTGAGGCAAACACCAGCGCTGTCCCCACGGTGACGTTTGATTAGACTGATGAGATCTACTTCCTGCATCTGGGTGTTTGTAAACTAATAAAGACAGAGCTGGAGATCGCTATCCCCCCCCCCACCCCCCCCCCCCCCCCCTGAAAAAGGCAATCCAACCCTGGTTTGTGTTTGTCACTGGGCCTGCGGAGCCGGGGGAGTGTGGGGAGGAAATGAGGAAAGGTGGCTGGGTAAGACTTGGGAGTCGGATCAATCAGATGCATCGTGTAGGATGCACACAGTTTGTTTGCGGGGCTTTTTAAGCATCATCAATTGTAAATGGATTACCAAGCACGAGCAGGGAGGAAGGAAGGTCTGTCACCCAAAAATTGTTTTCTATGCTCTTAGATCTCCCCCAGGGCCCAAGGTTGAAGAAGGGAAAAAAACACAAGAACCAAAGACACTCACCTAAGTCAGAGCGTATCCTGTAACAAGAGCATCCCTTCTTTAGTCTCTGCCATCATAGTTCCAGTCACAGCCTAAGGGGATACATAGGGGTGCATGATTCGTATGGATTTTGAGGAATGAAAACCTGCTGTCTTACACAGATATGATACATACAAACTTTTGATATGAAAGACCATACACACCTGTCCTCGTTAGTTGTTGTATGAGCACTTTTCCCATTTGTTCTCATGTTAAAATGCATGAGGAGTAGCCATAATCAAAGCTCCTGTTAAGCGATCATGACACATGCCAGGGATTGCTTCTTGCGTAAACGAATTTTTCTTTCAGTTACTCATCTCGTATGCAGAGAAAAGGCCTTGAGGGTCTTAGGACTAATAGATTTAGAGAGTATGAGAAATCGGTTTCTGTCTGCTTCTCATTCAGTGTTGTGCCCCCTGTTGCTTGCCAAAGACTGAAAGACTGAAATTGATTCTCATAATGTCTCTCATGAGTCTCCACAAAGACTGTCTAAGCTGTTTTTTTTTTGTCATTTTCTTTTTTTCAAACCACAAACAAAAAATAATTCTTAGCAAATGCAGAACAAAGAAATGCAATTTGACTTGTTTGATTTTTTTAAATAACTGATTGCTAGCTTTTCTGTGTGTTTTTGCCTGTTCACTATCTTTAGATTGAAGCATTTTGGTTAATTTCTCCATCCTCTTGAAAATGTTGTTTACCTCAGGCCATTTTAGTTCCAGGAGAACCGCTCGTCTTAAAACTGTATCCTTAAACAAACCTGAGGAGAGTGCTTTGTTTTTGTCTTCTCCTGACCTCAGGGCTAAGAACAGAGGAGGACAGAGGAGACGGACACTATTTTTTCACTTGGGCTTAATTCCTCCCCTCCGTCAAATTTCCCTTTCTCTCTCTATCTCACACTCGCACTCTCACTCAGATACACACTCTCACATACACACACTCACACTTTACTACCTCTCTCTCTCTCTCTCTTTCTCAATCCCACTATTTTCCTTTTCCACCTGGACCCCTCTCTTAGCTTCATTCGTCTGTATCTGAATGTTCCTCCAACCTCCCTTCTTTCGCTCATCGGTCGGGGAGAACCCTCCCTGATTTCGGAACCTCATTTCCACCCCCTGTCTCCCTGTGAGTCCTGCAGGGCAGAGCTGCACTCATCTGTTCCTCTCTGGCTCCCAGCAAAGGCACTGAAATCATGTTAAGTGAGGTTAGCATCAATGATGTTTCGGTTCACAGGATCTCTGGCCACATGGATCCAGTCCTCTATGGGCTTGAAGTACTGTGCACAGCACACAGGGGGAGAACTGAGCCTTTAGGATGGAGAAGCGAATGGCTAGTGCTATAGCAGGAAAAGGTTGAATTTATTCATCTTTGTGAATGGTGTTTGTTTATGTCTATGCGTTTCTGTATTTTAAGTAGGCTGCATAACACGACTCCTGATGAGCAAAGCTCAAGCTCCACAACACAGCTTTTTCATGAATTAATCTTCATTTTAAGATAATGAATACCAATAAGCAAATGATTGTTAAACATTGCATTTGACCAAATATTCTATTATGTATATCTAGGTGGTACATATGGGAACATTAGTCTGGAAAATGGAGGCCAACCATTTTAAGCCAGCCATGCTGTGCTGTAAATTAGTTGTATCTGATTAATTTAGGCTCGTTTACCAAGTGATGAATATGAAGTCCTTTATGGCGAAATCCACTTTTTTAAACAGAGCATTGAATGCATTGAAATGGTGCCTTACAATGATACTTTATTTTTAGCAGTTCACTATTATATTTGCAAACAGTCAGTCCATCATTGGAGGACACATTTTGAATAGGCTTACAGAGCTGACAGACTTGCAATTAGGGAGAGAGCTGTTTTAGGGTCCCTGGGGAGCGATGTTCAAAGCTGCGGTGAGGTCCTGAGAGGCAAATCAGCTTTGAAGTACAGGAAACAGCTGATTCAGAGGTGCTGCTGACGGACTGATGATGTCTGGACCAACGTTATTTAGATGGGTCCAATCGAAGAGGTGCTTCTGGTTAAGGATATACAGAAAGATGTGATACACCTTTGGGATTAAGAGTTGAAATGCATTTGTAAAAAATATTTAGTTTTTTTGTATTTTTAAGAAATTGTTGTTAACAAAAGCAATCTTAATTTTTTATGATTGCTAACTTTGCATGTCATGGCTTGTTCATGCTCATCACAACAATTAATATTGTTATTACAGTCATCCTGGTTGTGATGTGTCGGCTGTCAGTTAAAATGAAAAGAAAACATGAAGCCCAGTATTTAACATTACAGTATTTATGATTTATCAGAAGTTTGAAGTTCAACATTTATCCATATTTAATAACACGTTAACAAATATTGGTTAATAGAACACAAAGTAAAGACAATAAATGAAAGGTGCTGATTAAAAAGTATATGGAAAATGTATTTGTCAATGTACTGTGAGGAAGTGCGATTCACATCAAGACTTTATTTCTCATTGACAAACTACTGTACAAAATACAAGAACAAGTCAATTAAACGGTGGTGACAGCTCACTGAAATGTCAAATGTGCTGTTTTTAATGCTAGCCAAAAACTCACACCAGAATGTTATCATGTTGTGAACAATATTCATGCTGGAATATGAAAACAAACCACTCTACCACACATTTTAGATAGATACACTTCATGTGACAACATATGACAACTATTCACCAATGTTAGCAATAATACAGAAGAAAGTGCAAAGTTCAAACAGTGTTAAGTTCTATATGAAGACTCAGGCTACAATAAACTGGTACCAATACCAAGGATCACAAACTGTACAGGGGTGATGTAGTCTATACAAGCAGACTAGATCCATAACAATAGCGATAATGGCATAAAAACATTGGTTTACAAAGCACACTGTCTTCAGGTATCCATGTGCAGCTACTGCAAATTCACAAAATGCTTTACCTTTCAGAAGGATGGGGTTGCAGTCCAGAACTTTCCAAAGGTTCTTTGGCCTGTTCCCATACATGAACCCTTAGAGAGATTTAATTAGCACCTTCTTTTTGCATCCATTTACAGGTGATAAGAATCCCTGGTAGCCAATACAGAGCACCCTTGTAGCCAAAACAGGGTTACATGTTTGTAAAAGGAGTTTTTTCTGTTCAAAATTCATGTTTGAAATAAATACAGATAAATGTTGTTTAGTTCTACAGACCTTACCAGATGGTTTCTAAAAGTGAGACTGTGTTTCTGAGCATCTGCACTGCAGAACAAACAGCTCATGGGAAAGCACAATAAAATCACTTGGACTTTGGTTCGATTCCAAATGATACACCAGATACAATAATTTCGCTCCTGCTTTTGCCTGCTGCCTAACCCTGTTAGTAGCTTTCTGCTATCATGAGACATGGAAAATCTATACACTGAATTTATTCCTCGATGAGAAAATATGGAAATGGATCGATTGTACTGGCTCATTGAGCTGGCCCATTGCCCGTGAAAGAAACCACTTACGCAGGGAAATAGAGTATCGGCTGTTAAAAAAGTAGTCAGCCAACCAGTGTTGTTGCTGGGGAACAGGTTGTTGTCAAAGGTCCCTCAGGTGGGGGACTTCAGCACTGATGTATATCAGTGGACTGTGGATACAGTTCTCTAGTGGGGGGTGCTACCATCAATAATACTGACAGGAAAATTGGATGGTCTTGTCTTATACTCAGTCAGCTGAATCTCCCTTTAACCAAACAGTTGCCAGGCAGCTGTCCAGGCAGCCAAGCATTGTAGATTGCTTCCTGCTTGTTCAGCAAACTATTGTCTCCCTTAATTTGTTTAAAACCTCTCACGGTTGTGGCCTCTGATCTCTTAAAAGGAATGATAGTTTAGTTGTAAAAGCCCATGACATCTCGGGCACTCAAAATGTTGGTGATCTCAGTTGATCCCTAAGAGCCTGTGTCAACATGCACAGCACACTGTACAAATACACATTTCTTTACAAAGAGCAAAATGTTGTCTTTTAAGAGCCAAGCGCACATCAACCAGTCTCTCTGGACCATCTATATAGTGGATGGCTACCTTGTAGACGGTCAAGAGAAAAAAAAAAAAAAAGACATCTGTTGAGTCAGGCAGTGCTAAGGGCCACTTGACTGGGTACGGGAGGGTCCTGGAATGACAGCCTCTTCCTGCCAGGAAGGAACTGATCAGTATGGGTGGCGAGCTCGTCCATCTCCGTGGTGAAGTGGTCTGGGCTTTCTCCGTTGGAAGTCTCCTTGATGACGCTGTAGGTGAGCGCCACGCTGTATGTCGGCGGCTTCTCGGAGCGCTGGGGCCCACAGTGGCAGAGCTTGCGGAAGGCAGCGCGGAACTTCTGCGACATGGCGTTGTAGATGACCGGGTTGATGGCGCTGTTCAGGTAGATACAGAGGCGGCAGAACAGCAGGAACCAGGTGTCCAGGTAGGCGTGCGTCAGGAAGGAGTTGACCACCACCAGGGTGCGATAGGGCATCCACAGCAGGGCGAAGAGAACCACTACCACAGCCAGCATCTTTGTCACCTGTACCAAAACATGGCCACATTTGCATTTAGGTGTAAGGTACTACAAGCAAAATGAATAAGCTGTAAGGTCCTGAAAGTCAGTTTAATCTAGAAAGCTTCATCCATTTTATCACTGATATGGACACATTGTCACATTTACTCAGAGGGGCTTACAACAGAGAGACATGTTTTAACTGCATGTGTGCCACATGGGTGACTAGGTAAGAAATTGATGTTGTTATCTTGAGGGACACCTCAGGTCATTTCAGCCTGACCCATATATCTCCATGTTTATCATGTAATTAGCGTGAGGATTGAACTATGCAAACTGATTAGAAGAGCTATGGTTAATGGCCCAGGAGCATTAGTACATAACGCATGCAGTCTGTCTGCTATTAGTACACTGGTTAACAAAGGAGAGTTTCTTTACAATAAATTGCTACTGTTGATAACAGCAATGACACAACACACACTCCCATGAGGTCAGACCTTATGTAAGACTTTGGCATACACCAAAAAAACAATTAATGAAAAAATGATGATGTGGAAAGACTTTAATTAGACTATCTATATGCAACTCTAGCTAATACATATTTATGCTATGAGTGAGCACTCCATTTGTGAGAGGCCTGAGTTGAACGGAGGTCATTTTTGCTCATTCCTCATCTGATTATTTGTCCTGATAATAGGTTGACCTTCTATAACCCTATCAGATCCTATCTGTGTCAGTATGAGATGGACAGAATGTATCAATTTCTAGTTGAATCCAACTGATTTGTCAATTTGGAAGGCGAATCAAATTCAGCATCAACAAATCAAACCCCCCTCCTTCCTAAGGGTGCTCCTCTAGCACCCTTAAGCACTTCTCAGTGACCACACTAGTAAGGAGATGATAGTAATCTTGTTAGACAAGAAATAGCCTGTGGGTGTCACAGACATGATGCATGTGTTAACTCTCTGATGGCTACTGCAAGTGTGAAACTAAGACATACAAACACTACAAATAGGGTTGGATTTGGAATGACACCTTTATTTACTTTCAAATGCCTGTGTGTGTTTGTAGGAGAGAGAGCAAGAGAGAGAGAGAGAGAGATGTTGGACCAGTGAGAACAGAGCATACCATATTTAAAATATCTGCATTTCATTACTAAACGTTATTGCTAACACTCTTTGGTATTGAAGAAAGCACATCTTACCTGTCTGCGTGAGGTCGCGGTGGTGCTACTACAAGATGAATTCTTTGAGCCGAGTGATTTAGTTCCTGATTTAGTACATGACTCCTTTCTCCACTTTTTGCTCTTTTCTATGGGATCAGCTGGTAATGGGTTCAGGAAAAGAATTCTTGCAATAAGTCCATAAAGTATCGTGGCCAAAATTAACGGCACAACGTAAAACACAGAGAAATCCGTGAAGTATATCGGCAAATAGAAGCTTCTCGGTACTTTGTATCCACAGGTGACCAGAGTAATGTTATCAAACACTGATTCTGTCAAATCTGACAGGTAGAACCACATGACACAATAGAGAGACGTAAAGGTCCAAACAGCCACTATGATCTTTTTCGCTCTAGACAGTGTGCAGAGGAACTGCGCTTTAATCGGATGGCAGATGGCAATATACCGCTCAATTGTAAACGCCGTGATAGAACACGAGGACGCGTTTATCCCCAAGTACTGAAGATAAGTTATACAGAGGCATCCGGCATATCCATACACCCACTCCCCGTACAAGCTTTCTGTGATGTTCGGTAACCCTGCCGCCGTTAGGACCATAAGGTCGGCGACCGCCAAGCTAACAAGGTAGCAGTTAGTGGGTGTCCGCATATGTTTGGTAGTAAGGACGACCAAAATAACCATAACGTTGCCCACTATACCAACTCCGCAAATTAGTGCTACCATGAATATACTGACCACTTTGTACTCAGTGGTGTTATCGGTCCAGTTTCCATGTGTCTGGTTGTCTTGAAAAAGAGTAACATTCTCCATAGTTTAATGCGTATTCAGAGGAAATTTGTTCAGATCATCGTTTTGGAGACAAAAGAAAAAGAAACAAATAGAAAAACTTAACAGCGTGGATTAAAAAATTGTTTTCTTCTCCATGTTCGACTTCAAACTATTTTCAGGTAAAAGTTGCAGTAACTGCAGCCTTTAGTTTTAAGTCTTTGTTTCTACTCGATTGCCGAGTGTGCGTAAACGGAGGCATAGTGCTTTGTTTGAAATTAAATTCATGGCAAAAGTAAAGAGTTAATGTAAACTCAAATCTTCCCAACCACTCTGAGTTCCACGGTGTATGCTGATCCACCTTGCAGAGCCTATTCCTCCATTGAGAGAGCCGAGCGAGAGGGGCGCGCCTCTGGAACACTAATGTGGTCAAACTGAGGGAATCCAGCACTATGGGGGAGAGAGTGAGTCTCTGGCATCGAGCACGCCTACATCCGCGGCTGACATGAATGAATGAAGGAATGAATGAATGAATGAATAAATAAATTAATGAATGCTACGCTTTGATATTGAAGTAGGCCTATATGTATATCTCTCTCTATCTCTCTCTCTATCTAGCTATCTATATATCTGTGTCTGTGTGTGTTTGTGTGTGTGTGTGTGTGTGTGTTTGTGTGCGTGTGCGTGTTTGTGTGTGTAGCGTGTGTGTATGTGCGTGTATCTCTGTTTGTGTGTGAGGGAGTGTGTTTGTGCGTCTGTGTGTCGGTGTGTGTGTATGTGTGTAAGAGAGTCTGAGTGGGTGGGTGGGTGTGTATGTTTATTGTGTACCTTATGAGTTTGCGGGATTATTTTGTACTTTTCCTACCAGGAGAAAATTACAATCAAAATAGTAATCTTCAATAGTGACACATTTTGTAAATCACATCTATCATATTTGTGCACAGTTTAAGAATGTTAGCTTGTAATTGACAACATGTAAGCACTAGGTTAATGGTAGATGGTAGGTAGATGCAGAGCCAGCTGCGCTGTGGAGGCTTAAAAGCTGGGAGTTTTCTCATTTCATGCAGCTCCTCTTCTGTTTGCACACGTTCTCATTAAAAGCTTCTAAAAAGCCCGAGAGACTATGCGCTTTGTGTTTAATGAGGTTATTAGAGCGGAGTGGAGATCTTCGCTATGTGAACGAGAACTGTTGCGTGTTAAGTTAGCTCCTCAATATGGCGAACGGGGCGCGACCGTGAAGATAGATCAGATAAAGTTAAAGAGCTGTCTGAACTGCGGGAGTCGGGTCCTACAGGGGATTACATGATTCTCACAGCAAGCAGGAAACAGACAGGGTGCAGAGTCTCGCACTGCGGTAATTGGGTCTGCCCCCTTTTTTTTTTTCTTTGAGTCTGCAAGTTATTTGAAGTGTGAAAGTATGTGTGACAAAAAAAATAGGAATATGACAAAAGTAAGCCTACTGTGTGGAACTAATAGCTTAGTCAAATTCACATAATGTGACCATGTAGACTCAGAGTCCAATAAGTTGGTGGTGATGAGGAGTTTGATGTTCTCCCTGGAGGCTTCATACATTACCATGCCCAGCTGGATATATACTTGGTTTTTCTAAGATAGTCATGAAAGGTAGCACATAGACCCCCTCAGTGAAAAGATATGAGAACCAGACATGGAACTTACTGTACCTCTTAACTCATGTCCCCTTTCCGAAAGACTCCTGTAGACTTACACACCCCATATTGATAATGCTGGCAGCAAACTATCAAAATCAATTCAACAATGGACATTATATTACCACCATGCACATGTATTGTCATTTACTATTGCGGCCACTTATATGTACAAGACAGTCATTGACTCCTTGTGGCATATGTTTAGGTGAGCTTCATTGCTGGATTGAGATATTCAGTTATGTCATAAAATGGTTGAAGAAGAACATATAGTCATTGTCAACAACATTGCATGTGATGATAATATATCACATGTGCTGACAGAACATACAGTATGTATGTATGCCACTGATCATAACTGAACTTCTAGGCAAAAGCATCATCATCGTCATCATAATCGTCATCATCATCATCATCATCATCATCATCATCATCATCATCATCATCATCATCTTCTACTTCTTCTTCTTCCTCTCCTTCTTCCTTCCTCTACTACTATTATACATGTATAACAATTTGTCTTTCAAAAGGAGGTGACTTGCTTCTCCATCATGTCAGCACTTCATTACTCTTTGGGCTCATTGCCTTCCCACTGATGTGTAATAACTCTCTTTTGATGGCCTCTGTTTCTTTAGCACCCACACCTTTACTGCCAGACAAGAGCCATCAGACACACACGCACGCACGCACGCACGCACGCACGCACGCACGCACGCACGCACGCACGCACGCACGCACGCACACACACACACACACACACACACACACACACACACACACACACACACACACACACACACACACACACACACACACACACACACACACACACAGACACACAGACACACACACACACACACACACACACACACTCTTGTGTGTGCGGATTGCGGTGCTCCCTTTCTAATTCTGATAATGAAATGGGCTCTGGAAAGAAATTATCCAGGAAAATAATCCCCACCCACACATGCTCTGAACAGTGCACACGCTGATTTAACTGGATTTAAATGTGCATTTGGAATTGCAATGGAACAATGGAGAACATATCTCTGGCATTGTAAATTACAAGAGGCATAATGTTTTATTGAAATCTAAATTCATTAAAACATAGCTGCTATTATAGAAAACCATAACCCTTTAAATGGTTCAGGAGCAGATTCACGAGCAGACAAAAAGATTTACTGGGAACTTGTCCAAAAAATATTTCAGCAGTGTCAGAGAGGAGATTTATAATAATGCTCTCATCTAATTAATGCAATTGTTGTGCTAATAGTGATTGCTATTCAGAATGGTTCAAGAAAAACTCTTGAAAAATGAAAACTGAACAACCTCAACTTGTCTTAAAGGCTCTGTATGTGTCTCTACCCACTGCAGGCTACTTTTTCTGAATATGGAATGTTACTGCCACCCGGTGGGCAATCTGTGTACCTAAAAATAACATTCCATTTTCTGTGTTCCCAAGCGTAGGAACAGAACACATAGCAACAGCAAAGCAATCCTATTATAGTTGTCCATATTCAAATGCCTTGCATCATTTCATTTTGACAGCACTGCCGTGGTACTGCATGTAAGTAGCGTTATGCATAACATACTGCATTTGATGTGCTCTGCCAGACAAAATCACTGACAGGACAGCATATTATCTTTGTGTTTTTTTTTTCACTTGTACATTTTACAACATGCCTATAAACTAGCAGTTTATGTCGTAATAAAGTGAGTGTCATCGTCTTCTCTCATCTGTAACACTCTGGATAATGCCTCTCAAATATGACTTGACAAGTCCTTACCAACTGATTTATATAAAGCTTGCTACATGCACAGTAATTTTAATCTCTGTCTGCTTAACCTTTACCATATAAATGCATCTCTCTATTTGTTCTGCGACCCAATTTCACTAACTTTACAGCATATCAAAATGTAATTTTTTTCTCTAACATTACAACAGACAGTACATTAACTCATGAGTCTCCCTCTCTGTCTCATTTTAGACCCTTCAGCTTCCACACAGGCAGCCATCCCCCACCCCCCATTGACCACAGAAGTAAACAATGTGATGCTCCCTCTTATATTATCACTACTGCCCACTGACGACCAAACCACCTATTTTCAACTACTATGGTGCACAGTGCATCACATCAGAAGCTCTTTTTAGCATCTAGTTGTTCACTTAGCTACACGATAACAAAGGACAGGATGTCTGACTGTGGCAATGGGGCCAGCTGTGTCCCCTGGCAAACTACCTCCCGTAAGCAGGAAGAACAGGTGGTAAAGCACAGGCCTCTGCCAACAGACCGCACAAAAACAACAGTCAAAATACACAGTCAAACGAACACATTGAATAATCCACCAATTAAAAAACAACATTTTAACACCAAAAAAATCACCAGATGCCTTAAAAGTGACTGCCATTATGGCACACACTTTTAGTTTCTGGGCTCCCTTTTTGGTTGAACCCATGACTTGCAATGTCAGTATTATACAATGTTTTACAACATACCTTTCCACAACAATAACAACAAGTATACATATCATACATACATACTGTATATGCAATGACTTATAAAGACTGCATGATGCTTAAAAAGAAAACGTTTTCTGAGCAACCATTAAGGGCTTATTACACTCATCTGTCTTTTGTACTTTGAACAGTTAATTGAAAACGTTTGATGGTAGATCATAAATCAGTTGTCTTCACATGAGAATATGGAGAAACAAACAGAGGGAACAAGCACCTTGATGATGCAATAATTCCTTTATGTATTGTAATAATGTCATAAATCTATAAGCAGTTTGTAATGAAGGTCATAACAAAGTTTTGTAATAACCTGAGTCCCTCTCTCTCTCTCTCTCTCTCTCTCTCTCTCTCTCTCTCTCTCTCTCTCTCGCTCTCTGTGTATTGACTTTTTGTTTACTTAATTAAAATATTGTGTCCTGAATGGAACCAACCAAACCCTTAAATGGGCCATTCTGCTGAATTTGTTTAAAGGGACAGTTGGAAACAATTTGAAAAGACATTGTACAGTTAATTCTCATATGGTATTTTCAGACAGATTTGGAATATGTTTCCTCTTCCAAAATTGGGTCAAAATACATCCTTTGTTTCAGATTGTGACTGCACATTGTTGGGAGTGACAGTAATGTTTTAACAATAAATAGTTTGCAACAGCTGATTCACATCGTCAACATTTTATAACAACAAAATGACAAATAATTCATAAATGTAGCGCATATGTAACCAGCACATATAGCAGACACAAATCTGACAGTAAAGACCTGTAGAGAACACATAATAGTACTTGGGTTTCAGATAACACCTCACTGAAGAGCTACTGTATAGTTGCGGTCTTGAGAAGAGTGCACATAGAATGTGTACTACAGTAGAGAGCAGGATGGTTTTTCACAAGTGGTGTAAGGTGGTGTGGAAGTCTTGTGTAATGTCTTTATCTCTTTCTGTCTTTTCACCATCCTATGTTTTTGCTCTCGTGCTCCCCCATTGTCTACTGACATGTCTTTTGTTTGCTGACAAATAATTCAACTTTCCTTCTTCCCCTCGTTTTTTTTTATTTATTTTGCTTTCCTTTCTTAAATATTCATAAGGCAGTTTTGACTGCAGGAACTTGTAGGACTTTCAAGCAGCTCATGCTTTAACAGGAAATGCCCACAGCTCAGTCCTTTTTGTTTTGTATTATTCCACCTTGGTGCAGGAACCACCAAACCTACATCTTGACATAATCATTTTGCAACGTCAATTCTGAGCACTACAAAACTACAATACATGTGTCCAGTGGCAGCACTAACATTAGACCATTAAACATGAGACTTTCTAGACAGGTTTCTATATTTCTATATCTATATTTCTTCCACTCAGAATAATTGACTTGTCCTTAACCAGCCCGGTTTTAAGAACAGTCATTCTATGTACACTGCTCTATTGTCTGTGATTGCAGTGTTAGGATTAGCAAGAACTTCAGTCAACAGTTAATCTATTACTAGACTGTTCAGCAGCCTTTGACACAGTAAATCACATAATTGTGTTGTCCAAATCTTACTACCTCTTCACTGGTGAACATCAAGGTTCGACCCTTGGAACCCTTCTTTTTTTCAACACCTTATTAGGGCATGATTATCCACATCCACAACTATTCTACCATTCAGATCTGCTCACTGTGTCGACCATTTCATTCTTCTGATGAAGTATGGTTGTTTTTACCTTCTTAATTATCGTCTCAATCAAGACTTTTTTTAAATTGTGGGTCCTCTGTGTAGGAATGAAATACCTATTTCTGTTCATTCTAGCAAAAGTCTTGACATTTTCAAGAATAATTTAAGGGCCATTTTTTATGGTGCATCATTCGTACTTACTTACGATGTATGCCACTAGAAATATATACAATATTCTCTCTGCTCTAGTTTTTCTATTTTGTTTTGGCATTTTGGTGATCTACAGCCAGTCAGTCTTTCTTCAACTCCAGAAATAACCATAGAAATACTATAACATATTAAAAACTCAATAATACTAATTAGAAAGCAGTGTATGTTTAACTACAATGAAGTTTAATTGCAGATTATCTTTCCACTTGTATATTTATTTCAGTGTACTAATGTTTAGTACTAACTTTCACACATAAATGATAAACATGGGTCTTCAGTAGCTGATCTAATGTTATATGCTTACTTAATTTGGTCTCCACAACAATACAAAACAATCATCACGTCACAACTAAGATCTTTTTAAAAACAACGATAAAAAAATATAACAAAAACAATTCAGCATAATTTTCAACATAATAACTTGAAATGTAGGGGTAAGGGTTTGGGACAACCACCTGCCAACTGAATGAACCCTATAAACCCTATAAATGATGGTATTAGTGTAACTGCTACATCAAATAATACTTTAATACTAACACTTAATAAAGATTAAAAAATCTGCACACCTAAAAGCTCTTTCAATTTGTTTTTGGCTTTTTTTTTTGGTTGCAGGACAGCTGTTTACACCAGTTTGGTAGAATGGCCCAAACCTTATTCTGTCCCTGTAAAAATTTGCTGACGTTTTTCAATCACAAACCTAATTCGAAGTCTGCTCTCCTGCTCTCTCCTCTTTTTTTAAAGCAAGCAAATCTCGATTGCCTTTCCTGCTGAGGCAGGTTTCTGAAGTGCAATTTCAATAGTAGGGTCAAAGTTTACTCTCAGTGATGGATCATCATTCAACGGGTGCTGATATGTGGTTTAATATTCTAGTACGGAAATTTCATCAGGCCTAGAAATGATGAATATATGAATAAGTCAACAAGGAGAGTATTCCAAAAAGCATGACAGTGATCTCATGGTTTGTTATGTTAATTTAATGAATGATTTATCCATGGCTCTCACCCGCATGAATCACTCATTTTTCTAATTGAAATTTGGAGGGAACTTTTCGGAATTCAAAAAACAAAGCTCCTCTTTTGTGCTTTTTGCTATCAAGGTTCAACTGCCAGCAAACTACTCAAAGCTTGGCAGCCCCCATTTCAAAATAGTAAATTAAATGTCTGGCCTGAAGTCAAGGCCCTTTCATTTTCCTAATGACCACAGTCCAATGCGACATCTGACCCTGCATGTTTTGGTTCGAAAGGACTTGGCTTTCATGGCTATTCACTTCCTCACAGTTCCTAAACACCAATTCATTTGTATTACTTTGCAGGGGAGAATCAGGCCAACAAACAAGCACACACACACACACACACAAACTGCAGACTTCATCAGTGAGAAGAACATACCTCTGTGCATAGTGCCAGTACACAACATGCAGTTCAGCATATGGTTTCATGAACGGAACCGACAGGTCACAGGTAACCATCTGGCTTTCTAAGGAGTGCTGTGTCTGAACAGCCTAAAACCTAAAAGCCAGTCCTGTAGAGGGGGGGGGGGGGGGGGGAGGACCATGCTTTTTAGATTAACAATGGAATCTGCCTATAAACTCTGCACATAAATGCACAACATTGCATTGTATTTGACATGCTTTTGCTACATTTTCTGCACACCTGAATCAGGCATTTTATAGCACAAAGCAGCAGGTTCCTCTCAGTAATCTTTCGACAAGCAAATACCAATAATACATGGTCATGCATGAGGACAAACAAATGAACACAGAGGGCATGCACAACATGCTTGTATACGATATACTTATGTACATTAGACACAGGCAGCTGGATGGGGAACGCTGAGCATTCTCAAACTTATTTTAGTTCATAGGCATCAACATTTTATGGAGTCAACGGGTGATTGATGAATTATGAATGAAGAGTGAGCGAGGAACTCATAAGGCTGAAGAGAATAATTAATTGGTCACAGTATGACTTTAATCAAATTTGTAGGTTATATGAAATATGTCTAACATGAAGGCATTAACGATGATGAGTAGATCAAAAATGTGTATAGAATCTTAAGTGACTAGAAAAAAAAGAAACTGTATGAATTCTTAAAAGGTCTGTCAGAGATTGTTACAATTACATGTCATTCAAAATGAACACATATTAGTGAAAATCTCCTCTAAAATTACATCTAAAAATGGTGGATTCTTCAAGTCAAAAATGTGATTTAGACATCCACAGCTCTGCTGGGATTTGGGGAGACTCTATGGTTCTCAGGGCGAGAGGGGTGGTGCGATTAGGACAGCCCGTTTCAATCAGCCTTGAAGGAGAGAGCTTAAATATTTAATGAACCTATCTGTTGTCACCCAACCCCTTCATCTCTCAATCTTTCACACTCTCTTTTCTCTTCCATCTTCATTGTCCTTCTTTAATATTCTGCTCATTTTCCTAACATAGATATATCGCTCTGTTTTCTATTTAATTTCCCAAACCTGATTCCCGGTGCCTGCTAGATAAGAATGGAGGGGATTTTTTTTTTTCTTTGCCTGTTTCCCAAATACACCCTCTGGCCCAGGCATGCCTTATTCAAGTGCCAACTTATGAATAATCCAGAGCGGGCAGAGGAGCGAGAGTGGCTGAGCTGATCGCTGCTGTCTGCCAGGACCTCGTAAGGCATCTTTGCATTTGCCATCCACTCCTCCCACCTCATGGGTGCGAGTGCGAGGGCACACACACACACACACACACACACACACACACACACACACACACACACACACACACACACACACACACACACACACACACACACACGCACACGCACACACACACTATACAATATGCACAAAGTGTGTGCTTGTGTATTGATCCACTTGTACCATTGGGAGTGTAAGTGTACTGTATATGTATGTGTGTTTGTCTATGCAAGGGTGTGTGTCTGTGAGCATGCATGCATGCATCTTTCTGCACACACTCACAAACCCTTCCAATGTGTGCACATGCACCACACACACACACACACACACACACACACACACACAAAAGCACAGGTAGACCTCCGCCCATGCATACATGAACATCACCACACACACTGCAGAACAGACTCACATCAAACAGCCTGATTAATGAGATTTGTCACTCAGAGAGAAACATACACTTGACCTCTGAACAGGAGCAGGAATACACACAGGGAGCCACAGCTCCACCACACGTTGCCTTCTATTTCTCCTCCTATATTCTCTTCCTACACATATCAGACAGAATAAACAATGAATCATGTAGCCAGTCAGTCCCATGGTGAATACGTGGAACGGCATATGATTTATATTATCAGCTTTGTCAGCCACAATGTCACATTGAGTGTCAGTCTCTATGGAGTCTTCACATTTGTGATTTAAGGGGATGTCCTCCACGTCCAGCAAAAGCAGGTGGCAGAGTCTGAATATTAGATCTTTCCCAACCACTCTGCAGTGGCTACACTGTGTCCTTGGAGAAGTGCACAGGCCTGTGCCAGCCAATGAATGACAGAGGTAAAATCCCAGACAAGCACCCGGATCATATATCACATTTAAATGCTGATACGTAGATGAGCCAGTCCCTCGTCTCTATCTCCACATACATAATGCAATGTCATGATATAGAGGGAATCATGACAGGGCGTTTTCTCTCCAGTATGCGGGACCCAGCCCCTGATATTAATCTCTGCCAGGGTCCACTCTCCCGCAGGCTCATCTGTTAAATGAGAGTTTCTTGGGACTCTGGCCAAAGCTGGCCACTCTGGCCCTTACTCCAGAGGCCTGTTCAGCTAAAAACTGGGTTGGTATTTGAGGCGATTTGTGTGGTGGTTGGTTGATTTTTAGAGGCATTTAAATCACGATGACAGCAGTGTGATAGTGGGAAGGGCAATAGAGACTCTGATTCGTGAGTAAGAATCAAGAGAGCGCAAGATCTCTAGATTAAAAATGGATTATGTTGGCCGTTGATGACTGCCCCGTAATCTTTAGTGCTTTCAGGGGACAGATGGTGCACGATGGGTGTGTTCTTCTAAATCTCACTTTACAAATTAGCTGTGATGTGAATGTGAAAGTAAATAACAATGACTTAAAAACACAAACAGCTGTTCCTCAAACACTGCAAGTCCGTCAGAGGCATCATGGACTTCATTTCCCAGAGTCCTATCAGCTATTTTAAGTTCCCTCTCCCATGACTATTTACACAACCGGCTGATGTGATCTAAAGCTGGTGAGAAGTAGCCTACCGGCGGCACAGTTCAGCACCACAGCGAGGCAGCCCAAGCCGTGCGTGGGAGGGACTACAGCGGAAAGCTCTCCTTTCAATTACGCGGCAGAAACCAACCCGGGATGCTAACATGCTCGTCTGCAAAAGGTATTTGTTAAAAGTCCACGATTGCTTTACTACAATTTCGGTCAGTATTAAAATGTGAATATTTTTGTTCCACTGAAGAGTAGCAGTAGCTTTGCTATTGGTGTTTTGCATAGCACGGGCTGGAGAAGCCTATTCTACCCGACTTTAACTGTGACAATGAAATCTGTCGGAGAGACGCCTGCACATCAAAAGTCTGCTAGCTAAAAGCTACGCTGATTTTTCATGACAATTGTTTCCTCTGTGAGCATGAAACTCGAGTTTTGTTACAAGTTTGCTACTGCTACCGTAGAACACGCTTGTCCAGCTCTCAAATGTGCTATTTTAGCGAAATGCTTTTACAAAATATTGACTTCAGGCTGTGTGTGATGCGTTGGTAGACGCATCATTCTAGAGCTGCAGCCTAGTTTTTGACACGATTTAGACATTGCGTTTTAAACCGAATTAAAGATAATCTGAGGGTTTATGTGGATTGCTTTCCTAATTGGATACTGATTCAGCAGCTAATCAGTCACTTTAATCGCCTTTGAAAGAGAGGCAAAAGATTTCTTTCGAGCACAATAATTAACTTCAGTCGTGGCATTTCAGATTACTAAGTAGGTTAGTCTATAGAAGCCGTAACAGTGAAGCGAACCTTCAGCCCAGGCAATGATAATGTTTAATCCCCAGCCCAACGTCACGTGTGACTGTGCCTTAAATTGTCAATTTAATGGTGTGTGACATCTTTCGTTTCACTGATTTGTTTTAGGTGTGCTGTGGATGTGATCGTGCGAAGAAAAGCAATGAATAACACAAACTAAGCGGGGATAATCTAATGGCCTCTTTGGAGTTACTTTATATAGATAAAGCAGGAGGAAAATCCGATACACCACTCGTCCTTGAATGGGCATCAAATCCGCTAGACGCTCACAAATCGAAAAACCCAGCCGTCGAGGCGCTTCCCAGGGAGATTGAGTGCGGTTTGACTGTGAGAGTGCCTGACTGCGAGGGACAATGTAATTCAGTACCAAGGACGGTTCCCTTGAAAGGACTCCCAGGCAAACACGGCCACAAAGGAGCCGAAAAGGTCAGGGTGTGCTGCGATGAGGAATTGGAGACGTCTTTCACATACGTGGACGAAAATGTCAACTTGACATTGGTAACTCCGGACGCAAGCGGGAAAGTTCCACCTGGAGCCGTGTGCCATAGCTCGTCGTGCGAACTCCGGCCAGAAGGCTTTCAGGAGCTCTCGCTGATGTCCGAAAATGACCTTACATCGGAAAGTGCCGGAAAATCAGTTGACTATGGATTTATTAGTGCGGTCACATTTCTTGTGACTGGAATTTCGCTGGTTATCATATCTTATTCTGTTCCTCGTGACGTTAACGTGGACCCTGACAGCGTCTCAGCCAGGGAAATGGAAAGGTTGGAGAACGCGAGCGCGCGGGTGGGGGCACACCTGGATAGGTGCGTCATTGCCGGGCTCTGTCTTCTCACCCTGGGTGGAGCTGTGCTCTCAACTCTTCTAATGATATCCATGTGGAAGGGAGAGATGTACAGGAGAAAGGCTTTCGCATACTCCAAGCACTCTACAAAACTGTATGGTTCCATCAACTTTAACACTAGGTCTAGCCCCAGTCGCACATCTCCTCATTGTTCCTTGGAGGAAGTAAACGACGCAAACCATATCCGAGGATGACTTATGTCTGTATTGCAAACCCATGCATCCGCCCAAATATTAACACAATCAAAACAAAATCATTTGCAGCATACTAACATATCAAAGGTGATACTATATCCTCTGCTGTAGTAGGCCACACATAATCAGTGATTATTCTAATTGACTATTTACTGAAGCATTCATGTCGTGAATGGTGACAGAGAAAAGCATTAGCAATACACAGAGAAACGTTGCTAACAGTGTAACAAGATAGCATGTGTTTTGAAGTATGAATTGTTAAATGGATTTACCCTTCCAGTAAAAACAAGGAGAGCACATGTCAGAATCCTTGAAAGCCTCTGTCTGTGGAGAGAGAGAATCTATTGGAGATGCAATATTGCAAAGCTTTCATTAATCATTCATTTTTAATGTTGGGGGAGGAACTCGCAGCATGCAGAATTTTTTAACAGAAATGTGTCAGTCTACTTTATTCTGAGAGGGGAAAAGGTTGACTTTTCATGTACACACAGTGCTGGGTATCTGTTGTCAAGAGCAATTTATATTTCACCCTGGAGTTTCACCAAGTGTAAATAAATGTAAGGTGTTTGATTCATAAGGAGATGTCCATGTCAAATCTCCCAGCTGGTTGGTCATTCATTTGAAACAAGTGATATTGCAGAGCTAATCAATGTATTGACAAAGTCAGCTGGATGTACTTGCTTAGACATAAACAACATATTAAAAAGTGCTCTTTTTTTAACAATGTCTTTAGCTTACCTTTCAATTCACTCTCACATCTGTGTTCCTCTGTTCCAGCTCTTTCTCCCCTCTTGCATCTCTGGGCTCCAAACTCCTTTCTTCTATTTCAGTGCACCAGAATTATCCATAATCATGGAGAAGGCCGAGTCAGCACTAACAAAATTACCCTGAATAAGAAACCACAGGGACATTTCTCACAAATACACTCTCCCACTGAAGAATTCAAACAGATTAGCCTAATGCACAACCCAGATCGTGATAAAGTATAGGCAAAAATAATCTGGTCAAAATAACAGTGTATCTGTTGCAACCGATGTGGCATGTGTCGGTGACACAGGTGTGATGGAATTGCTCTTGTGGCAGTTTTGCGAATCAATACACATACAGAGCAAATACACTGGCATTAGGTTTATCGCCTGTCTCTGTGACAGGAGCCTCTTAGTATGCTATATAGCCTTGGATAATGGCTACCATTCAGTCCGTTGTCTATCTGTTGTCTTCCATTTAATCCACGTGAGAAACAGACTGGAACGGACTCACTTGGAAGGGAGTTCACCCCAGTGCTGAGAGCGAGAGGCGGAGAAAGAGAAAGCGTGATGTGTCTGTCTCCAAACCGATTCATCTTTCTGATGTGGCAGTTCTGTCTGTCAAGTTTAGCCGTAGCCAACCACCATGGCGAGCTCCAGAGGGTAAACATTGAGATGACAGCTGTCCTGGTGGAGTTTTGGCAAATACAGGCACAGAAAAGGACAGCCCGAGGCAATGACAGTCCTTACTCCAATTATCCCAGTCACAGCATCTCACAGCCTTGTGTTCCTCTGCAGAGAACATGGGGGTTAACAGGCTCTGGTGGACTGATTAGTATTCTCCAGAGGAGTTACTGATAGTATGGCTATTGACTGGGCCTTTGGCTGGTGTCCCTGATACATGTGGAAGGTTAGGTGCCTGCAGCTTGAGAAGATCAAAAAGAAGAAAAAGAAAAAATGGTTTATAAGGTCCTGTGTGAAATACAGGATTTCTGCTCGATACTCCTCAATTTCTCCTTAGATTGTTGGTAGTTGCAGTGGTGTTGCCATGGTTATGGATTAAGTGACCTGGAAGGACAACTATCGATGTGGCAGGCTGGTAACTGTTATCACAATTGACGATGGTACATTTAAAATGTTGTTCTGTTTACATAGTCACTTTCCCTCACACATCTCTTTCTTAACCATGGTGGGCAATGCAGGGCTTTGACCAAGTGCTCTTTGATGTGAGTGTGTTTCTTTTAAAGCAGGATTCTCACAGATTAGAATGGAATGTACTCTGTATGGAACTGTGTTATCTCTCCCCTAAATTCTTCCCTGTGTCATTTGGAGAGACTGTTCTTCTATTTATTTCATTATTTAGCACACCGACACACGCACACACTCATACACACACTCATCAGTAGGCCATGGGGGTAGCCGTGGGAGGGTGACTCCGAGGAAACATCATCAGTCTTCTCCCCAAGGAGCCACACTCCGAAGGAGCGGGGGAGTGTGGGGGTGGACGTTTTGGAGTCTCTCCGGGGAGGTGTGGAGGTGCAGATCAGGAGTGTGTGTGTAGGGTGGGATGGGGGGTGGGGGGTGGAGGGGGGGTGGTTGTTACACGATCTGATCTGTGGCTGATTTATGCTCCCATACCATTGTAGCACGTCCTCCGCTGCGGCTTTGGAGAACTGCAGGGATAAACGCTCCATTTTTATTCCCGCAGGGGGAGAAGATGCCAGTGCCGAAAGCCCCCCGGGCATGTGACTGAAGAAGCCCCAGCAACTCGGTACAGAATTTTCAGCCTCTGAGATGCATAACCAAACCTTCTTAAAAAAGCCTTTTTTTTAAATATAGGACATCTGTAAAAGCCTGCAGAAGATTGCAACGAGTCCCCTGCCTTTTGTTTCCCCTAGTGAAACGTAGCAAAGTGAATATTGCACTAGTTTCCAGTTTTCCATGGAACATTGATTTTTCTTTGTTTGGCTCGTCAAACCTCAGCACACACAGGCCCTGGAGCCTGGCTGGACGGGGCTGGGCTGGTCTGGTCTGGGCTAGGCTGGGTTGTGGGGGGAGTGCGGTTGTGCTAACGGGCACAGGCTCCCCTTCCGCTGGCCGGTCATGACTCAGTCCTTTCCTGTGCGATTCACTGGCAGTGTTAAATGAGCTTGATGTCTGTGCCAGTAAATAAGGGGGAGATGCTGCAAATGCATTACGCGGAAGTCCGTTCACACAGCCAGGGGAGTGGTCTCATCAATTGTTTCAGAGAATTCTAAACTCTCTTTTCATTAGGCTACTCTCTAGCGCTTCCTGCTCTCTTCATGTCTCTACCTTGTGTGGCGAGGCTCCACAGTAAAAGCTATTTCATATCTAGTTTCATCATATATGTTGCCATTTAGTTTCTGCATAACAGCCCTCGTCAGCATAACTAACAGGGGGCCAAGGTTCTGCTTGCTTGTGACCTGTCATAAATGTTTTGCATTTGCAAGTACTCTGCTTTAGACAGTCTATCAAGCGCATACATCACTAGCACAGGCCAACAGAGCATTATTTTCTATTTCTGGTTGGAGATTGTATCAACACTCAACTGTGCACTCCAGGGTACTTGGCTTAGCCTGAGTCCATTAATTAAGGGTCTACCTGCATTCTACTGATATCAGAATGCTGACTAAATCTGACCTGCACAGAAAAGTGCAAAGGAAGATTTGAATCTGAAATTCTTAGTGAGAACCTCCCTGAAGGTCTGACACTTCTTGATAGATTTGGCTGCGTTCCAGGAGACTAGTGAAGTTATTTTATATTATCAACCTGGGAATCTTGCAATAGATTTTTGACACAATTTGTCCGATAAACTCCTAGATAGGTAGCCTATGCAATGGTTTAACTATCAGCATCTCAGGTGATATGACTGCACTGCTGTAAGCTTCCTAACTGTATAGTAACACACCTTAGTTATATCAGACACATGTTATCCATGGTGGTCAAATAGATCCAAAGAGATATGGCCATACCTGTGTAAATGACAACCGTGTCACCCTGGCAGGTTTCAGTTTTCCTATAGCTGACACTAGAGCAGACCACCAAGGTCACGAGTACATGACCCAGGGAGAGTCTGTAGAATGATGTAAGTCTTGGGTATGCTCTGGATCAGTTTCCCTGGAATGCAAATGCGTTTTAGGAGAAGTTAATAAGACACATGTTTGGACAGTGGCATGTCATCAGCTCAACCTGGCATCAAATGATTGCAGTGATACTATCTGAAGTCTGCAGGAAACCTTTGCACTGTTATTGAATGAGAATTTGGATGTGTGATGTGGCCTGGAATTAGCTTGCTGGTAGCAATGAAGGTGGTCTATATATTGTTTGGCTATCCTACTGCCTATTAAAAAATACCAGTTATCAGTTTTCACTTGAAGATACTAGATATGCCATTGAACCTTTGCAGAGATATTTTGCCTACAGTAGCACACATCACTGCCAAAGCAAGCTATTTCTAAGAACATCCACAGCTTTCCCCAGGCAACTGTAATATAATATGCCTTGCTTTGAAGGCTGTTCCTCAACAATCACTCGAGAGTTAACCCAGCCTGCTGGCCCTTCAAATTGCTCCATCTGTCGCTAGCGTTCACAGGGCTTCTTTCAGCCTCCTTTTTTCAGGGCAGCTTTCTGTACTGGGTTTGTCAAAGGCATCGGGTTTGCCTTCACTTCAGTCCCTTGCGCTCAGCCTCCTCTTTTGAATATATCTTGTTATCCCCTCATTTCTTCCCCATGCTGCTGACTTCTCCGCCACATCAGTCTCCATAATAGCATGTTACCTTCAACATAAATTTGCATGCACAAACCCAGTTTCTCATGTCTCTAATGTAAGAAAGGGTTGTCTGGCTCTTTCGACTACCACAAACTTGACAATTGCAGATGGTGCCTTTCTTTTTTTGTTAGGAATTGGTTCATTGTAGGACTTTATGATTGTACTGCTTCCTTTAAGTTCTGCATTCACTGCCTTTATGTCTGGTAGGCCTGCCTGTACTGTCAGATACCAGCATTAAACAGCATTGAGATTAGATTGCCTGTGGTTCTTCGGTCTTATGCGCACTGACTAAATATTGATCTACTGAAATACACTTTTATGCAACCTCGTTAAGATGCAACTTTGATCTGGTTATGATCAAAGAATATAACTAAATTATTGCAATCAATCTCACTCTAGCTTGTTAGACATTGCAGGTGGCATGAATGCAGATTATGAGGTCACAAAAATGATAAATGTTTCTTGTGGCAGACAAGTGCCCTATCTAGCACCTTGTGGTGTGAGTCTTTGTACACCCAGACAACTAATGTTTAGTCTTGTATACTAAGAGTGTTTGATATTGTAAGATAATGGTGCCTTCTACTTTTCAACAAGCCAGGCCAGTAGATCATCAAACATCGTTTTAGTATTTATTCAATGTACTGTATAAACAACAACAGAAATTAAAGTAAATAAGAGCTGGCTGTAAGCAGTTCCTCTGCTTGTTTACTCTAAGTTCCATCATGTTTGTTTAGCCATATTCGGATGCTGCTTTGATGTAAACACTAAGCATTGGCAAGGTGGTGCAGAAGGGAAAAAAAGTGTTCAGAAAATACATTATGTATGCAGTCCATTCCGCTTTTCTATTTACCTCTGTGCCCCAACCACAGCATCGGTGAAGAATATTGTTTACCATATGGTAACCATAGCACTTTTACACTATCAGCCTTCTTTTTCGAAAACGTATTTCACCCAGGGGCTCTTCCTCTCCCTGTGCAGCACATTGGAGTTACAGGTGAGGTCTTTTAGCCTCGGATCAGATTCATACCTGTTTTGTACATTTACCCTCACGATGTACAGTACCAGTCAAAGGTTTGAACACCTTCTCATTCAATGGATTGTCTTAATTTGTATTATTTTCTACAATGTAGATTAATACTGAAGCCATCAAAACTATTAAAGAACACATATGGAATTGTGTAGTACACTAAAAAAGTGTTAAACAAACCAGAATATGTTTTATACTTTAGATTCTTCAAAGTAGCCACATTTTGCTTTGATGGCAGTTTTGCACACTCTTGGCATTCTCTCAATCAGCTTCATGAGGTATTCACCTGGATGATTTCCCAACAGTCTTGAAGGAGTTCCCAGAGGTGCTGAGCACTTGTTGGCTGCTTTTCCTTTACTCTGCGGTCCAACTCATCCCAAGCTATCATGTGCCAGTAGTGGCTTCTTTGTAGCAATTCGACATTAAAGGCCTGATTTACACAGTCTCCTCTGAACAGTTGATGAGATGTGTCTGCTACTTGAACTCTGTGAAGCTTTCATGTGGGCTCTAATCAGAGGTGCTGTTAATTGGCGTTTTCTGAGGCTGGTAGCTGTAATAAATGATCCTCTTCAGCAGAGGTAACTCTTGGTCTTCCTTTCCTGGGGCGGTCCCATTGACAGCCGGTTTCATCATAGCGTTTGATGGATTTCACGACTGCACTTGAGGATACATTCAAAGTTCTTGATATGTTCCAGATTGACAGACCTTCATGCCTTAAAGTAATGATGGACTATCGTTACTCTACTTATAGTTAAGTGGTTCTTGCCATAATATTAATTGGTACAGTAGTAGTAGAAATATGGCTACTCACTGTATACCAACCCTACCTCTGCACAACACAACTGATGGTCCCTAACATTTAGAAGGCAAGAAATTTCACAAATGAACTCTTGACAAGGCACAGCAGTTTGAATTGAAAACCATTCCAAGTATTTACCTCATGAAGCAGATTGAGAGAATGCCAAGAGTGTGCAAAGCAAAAGGTGGCTACTGTGAAAAATCTAAAATCTAAAACATATTCTGGTTTGTTTAACACCTTTTTGTTTACTACATAATTCCATATGTGTTCTTCCACAGTGTTGATGTCTTCAGTATTAATCTCCAATGTAGAAAATAATAAAAAATAAAGAATAAGAGAAGGTGTGTCTTGATTCAATATCGCAAGTTGGGGAATAGAGGGATATGTGATGGTAAAGTAAGATATCTAAATGGCTACGAGGTAAGCCTCAGGCATGTGTCTTTTTGCACCAGTAGGTACTCTAAGCCCAGGGTTGTCATTCCTCTCCTGATCGCTCCTCTGCTTGCTCTCCCTGCTCTTTCCACCTGACTGAACTCATCAGTGGTGCTCTTGATTAGCTGAACGCTCCTAATGTGGCTAATCAAGAGCGGGTTAATTACTTTGATTTCAATAAGGTGTGCTTCGAGCAGGGATAGATGGAAGACTTTCAGCGCATGCAGAGGGGAGGGGGATGATGCAGGAGTAGCATTACCAACTGCTGCGCTAACCCATTTGCCTCTGTACATTCAGCCCCTAGACCTCACTCACTACCCAGGCTAGGTTCCTGACTAGATTACATTCTATAACCCTAGGCTTCCCATAGTAGCAAAGCTGAAAACCAAGGCTGCTAGCCACCAGAACCGCATCTCGTGGGGCTTCATGTAGTGGGGTTTAAACCTCCCAGTGCTCCAACCTGCCAACAACCCATTCCACTGAAGCCCCCTAAGCCTCTTTCCTCATGCAGGCTATCACAGCACCAGGAGGCATCTGCATTGCATTGAGCAGTAGTCCTACCATCTCAGGCATTTAAAGCAGGCAATCTTGCATGAAGGCTACAGGACACGCTCACTGGCTACATAACTAGCACATGTCTTCGTATCGGGTGAGCTCTCTAACCCACTGGCATCCATTTAACCCCACACATAGACACACACACACAAACACAAGTCTTACTCCCAACATGGATCACATCACCAGTTTAATCTGCCAGTGTAATCCTAGTGTGATTGGGTTGCAATGTCTCTGAAAAACAGGCTTTAGAGTCAGTGAAAGAACAAGCTTTAGAGTCAGTGAAAGAACATGATTTAGAGTCAGTGAAAGAACAGGGAGACTTAATGCCACGGCTTCTAGCTTGAGGCTTGGGGAGGTGCGCGTGCATCGGTGCATGCTTAGGTTCATGTGGACTTAGTGGAAGAATAAACAATTTGATCCAATGTTATCAGATGCAAATGGCATGCAGGCCTGATTGGGTTGATGTCACCGTGGTGAACCGTGGTTTTCTCTGTCCTCTACCAGATAGCAGATAGGGGAAATAACATTTTATATTTAATTCTGGGTAGGTTTTAAAACTGAATAAATAATAAAAACATAATTTTCTATCAAAACAAACCATTATATAGAATGACATGGAAGCCGGTAGAGAAATACACTCTTTTAGCCTTTTTAAAAATTCAACTGATTAAATCAAATCCCTCTGATATGGATGATGTATTAGTCCTACCGCGTGTCTCATATCCACACCAACACATCACATCACTGAACACAAATAACAAATAGATCTGCATTATAAATTAAAGAGTCAGATCCTGTGGATTACCTATAAAAAGGTGCAAAGGAATTTCCAAAGGACACATAACCACACGTCAGTAACCCAGTAAGTTTGGTAACATCTCAACAACATTTATTAGTCTAATAGCTACAGGCACCAACCGGTCCTTCTCATGTTAACTGCACTAAAGCTTTCTGTTGTGCTGACGTGTTGGTTAATTTACATGTTAAGAGTATAATATGACTTCTCTCATATACAATGCTGTGTAACTGATACTAACCATACATCTCCACCTTCAATGTTTTATTTGTAGATAAACACATGTAGGAGTTGGTCTTACAAACCTTCACTGAAATCTGAAAATGTCTGTTGATTTAAAAGGTGAGCTTCAGTTTGCAAACATTTATACAGCCTGAGAAATACAGCCCCAGTAAAAAAGAGAGATTGAGAGAGAGAGAGAGAGAGAGAGAGAGATTGAAAGAGAGAGAGAGAGAGCATATAAGGGTGAGGTTATTCTGGGCTCACTGCTGCTGTCTTGTTACTGTCTTGTCGTGATGACACATACCGCTGCTCTCCTTATGAAACAAACAGTCTTGTGCTGCGTGTCACAGCACTCTATACGGTCCTTCTGCAGTGCAAACTTGACATGCCGTAATCGGTGAGTCATTAGAGAAGTTTATGGGAGGAAACTTTTGTTATTTATTTATTTTTTTTTTACAAATAGACATAAGATGCTGTTTACGGCTCTTGAAGACTGCAAACATTACAACCACTGCTCTTCCACTTGTCAACACCTTCTCTGTTGCCCCTTGGTGACTCTGTTCTGGTAATGATTAATGCAGGCAGTCTGCGTGCTGTGGCCTCTGTGTTTTGCTGTTGTTGTGGAAATATTTACTTTTTGGATCATAACTTTTTGTCGCATCAATCTTTAATTGGCTCTTTAGCGTGCATTCCGGGAGATTTAGTGCTGTGACCTCCGGAGGGGCTCCATGAAGTCTTCAGAGCACATCCAGGATGTGAGAGTTGACGTTGTACCCCTTGCCAAGGGCGTTGCCTGAGGGTCAAAATGAAAGATGAAAGCTGGCATGCAACAGCACACTTGAAGATCACCAAAGGAATACATCTGAATACCTCAGTGTGTGTGTGTGTGTGTGTGTGTGTGTGTGTGTGTGCGTGCGTGTGTGTGTGTCTGTGTCTGTGTCTGTGTGTGTTTGTGTGT
>NC_137917.1:3367016-3399516 GCF_963457725.1 Sprattus sprattus | reverse complement strand
GTGTTTGTACCTAGCCACCACCACCGGTGACTGATTGGAGGCCACTTAGAATGAGAGTGATCTATCTTGCACACAAGAGTTTCCAGACTATAATCACAGCGAAAACTGAGCTGTGAGCAATAGGCGGGCATAGTCAGGCTCTCCCCCCGACACACACACACACACACACACAAAGTCTGCAATTTCCGCCCCGCTGTCAGTGAGGACACCCGTCAGTATACAAACCATAATTGCTTAAATCCATGTTTACAAATCCCCAAAATACCGCTCGCAATCGATGCCGTTTTTCACAGGCAGGCGTGTGCACCAAACTGTGCTTGTTTAAACAACTACTACTGCACGCATTCAGGCACACACACACATACACCCCTCATACATACACCATCTTACACACACACACTGATCTGGCCTTTGTGTTCTCATTGATCTACCCTGGAGCTAAAATGGAGAGTGGTCTGGGTTAAGTGCACAGGCCCCTTTCTTTGAGCCAGAGTGCACATCGCAGGTTGTATTTAGGATCACTTGTTCTGGTCAATGCACATTTACTCCAGAAGTGTTCCTCTCCAGCCACTGTTCTCCCAGGAGGCTGACAGGATGAGGGATGAATTATTTACTCACATCAATGGCCCTGAATATTAGAAACTTATGTTTGCCTGAGAGACAGGACCTCTAGAATGGTGTGTTCTGGGTATGGGTAAAGGGTCTGTGGTGGTGCGTCTGTTTGTGTGTGTGTGTATGTGTATGTATGTGTGAATGGTCTGTGTTGTTACAAAGCTATCTTTAATAGCTTTAATAGCTATCTATTTGTACATGTTTTTCAAATGTATTTGTGCGTGTGTGTGTGTGTGTGTGTGTGTGTGTGTGTGTGTGTGTGTGGTCACCTATGTATTTTTCACTGTCATGTTCACACCAGTATTCACTGAGGTGACTGAATTGGTGATGCTGTAATGCACTGCACTGCAAGTCGAACACTATCCTCTGTGTGAGTGTGAGTGTGAGTGTGAGAGTGAGAGTGAGTGTGAGAGTGAGAGTGAGAGTGAGAGTGAGTGTGAGTGTGAGTGTGAGAGTGAGAGTGAGAGTGAGTGAGTGAGTGAGTGCCTGCCTGCCTGCCTGCCTGCGTGCGTGCGTGCGTGCGTGCGTGCGTGCGTGCGTGCGTGCGTGCATCTCTTTGCGGGAACCACTGAGGACAGATCGTATCTGGAGCCCATCTCAGGTTTCCCAGGGCCACACTGAGCTGCAATCATCACTCCAAACCTTGGACTGTCACTCGGCTCTCTGCCACACACACACACAAACACACACACACACACAAACACACACAAGCTTTTCATAAATGTGATAGGCGAGGGATAGAGACATAGAAAGACAGAAAGATGGAGAGAAACAGAGGGAGATATAGAGGTGGGCTTCCACTTTCAGACATGGATATGTACAAGCATGTGCTCTACATAAACCATTCTGGGGAGACAACGGACCAGTCCAATCGACTGAGAGAAGATGTCTTTGTCCTGACATCATAGTGAAGGTTTGGCTGGACATGGAATTCTCCCTGATAAATGCTATTTCCCCTCCTGCCTTAATTGATACCCTGTCCTTACTCCTCCCCTGCTGCCAATAAAAACCATCTGGGCCTGGTGAGGAGCAGCTGTGGAATCTTCCAGAAACTCCTGAAACATTTTCACTAACAGGGAGCACGCGTCTCTGCCGTGACTGGCTTTTAAAGTTAATGTTCTCAGAAATAGATTCCATGGAACCACTGGCGGGGCTCTCTTGATGTATTCTATTCACCTGTAGGAGGTCAGAATAGGTAAGTGGCTGTTACAGAAGAAAAGGAGATAATGGTGATAATGGACGATGGACACAAGAGAGGAAATGAGAGGACTGTGTGCATCTATCAGCAGCATATGGTCAGTGGTTTCGATTTGACTAGTATTGTTCATGACAATTGTTCATGACAGTGTAAATGTCCTTAAAAACCGGTGTCATGCAGTGGTAGACAAACCTGTCAGGTCAGTTGTCATGCTGGCCATGCTGTCACTTAAAGACCTGAATACCCAAACCCCCAACCCTCATGTAAGATGCCTAACTGGGGGAAATAAATCTGGAAAACATATAACAGAAATATTGTAGACTAGTCAAGACTTGATCAATATGTGCAACTGCTAACAGCTCATGACTTTATCAATTATTCATTCTGAAACGTTGAGAGAGCATCCAATACCTTTACACAGTAGTGAGCAGATTGCGTAAGCGCCTTGTGATTTTAACAAGCCAGTTTTATGAACTTACAGACGAGGCAAAATTCCATAGAAAGCTGTATAAAGAACAAGCAAATTCAGAGGGGTTGTATGGTTCACATCAGGGGCGTCCGCAGGATTCTCGTTCATGGTATGCATACTCAGGTAAGTTGTGCATCCATAGAGTGTGCTCCAGACTCAACTGAAGGGGCAGCAACTCATTTTCAGTAAACATAGAGAAACCCTCACAAACGAAACAGATGTGAATGAGAGCGCCTGGAATGGAATAGAATGGAACAGTGTGACCAAGACTGCACTACGAAACAAGCCACGTTTTAAAATAAATCAGTTGGTTGGAACATGATCTTATCTTATCATACTATAACTAAGCTGACTTTCTGGTAGTTTAAAGGACTGCTCCAGCCAACTGCACTGATTTCTTTCTGTGCCAACTAGCTACCTTGCTAGCACTGAACCAATTGACGGAGGGCTAGCATCCATGCATTTAAAACGTATTTTTAAAGAAAGAATTAACGTTGTTCTACCTTACTTCCTCATTGTGAATGTTTGGTTAGAACTACGTGTCCACTGTCTCTTGGTGCAAAGATCAGAATCAGTTCCCTGCAGCATTGTTCTATTGAGCCAGCTATAGACCTGTATTAACCTCGGCTTACCAAACAAAGGCTAACCTTGTTGTCTTATATTCAAACAGTATCATGTTCACATGAAGTGTATTTCGCTTCATTATAACCTCATAAATGTTTTCTATGGATAACCTATGCCAATGTCCATGTCCTGTGGCTGTATGACTAGCATGAACGTGTTTTATACTAGTAGTATAATGGATGGGGTCATGTTCATGTTTATGTGAGTCAGACAGACAACAGGCCCTGCATGCCATGGTCTGTCTTCAGTTGTATTGGTTCTGTCTCAAGCTGCCAGAATAAGAATCCCAGAGAGTATGGGCCCAGTTCAGTTGAACTACAATGTTTTCTTTTTTGTTTTTTAAAACATTTCGACGTTGATTCAATTTGATTTCACATTATTCCATTTCTGTTGAGCCAATATCGTTTCAAGTTCACTCCTGCCTTCAATATGTTACCAATCAAGACAAAACTGCCAGTTTGCTTTGTGCCACTGCTAGAGTACGCAGTGTGCGTATGTTGCGTACAAGTGGGGGGGGGGGGGGGGCGCCACTGGTTCACATAGTATTCAGCTGATAATGAGGCAAAGCTGCCCAGTTGCTGTTCCATTCCTTTGCCTCTCCTTCACCATGCGTATCGTTCCAGCTTCAAGCACTGCAAACCACTTGACTCACCAGAACTACTGCTGCCCTCACACAGACGCAAGCACAGAGGAATGGAGAGAGCGTTTGCAGTGGCGGACTGAAACAATAATTCAGGCCAGGAATTTGACTCTATCCCAGGCCACCCTGTTCACGCAAACCACCAGACCGCTGATTTTTTAGGCTAACCCTATTTGTTGATGTAACGGGTATTAGACTAGTTATAAATGTCTCCACTATGCTCATCTGGGATTAAAATTATCTTAGATTACAAAAGACAAAAACATTTATGACTGACCAACAAGTAGCCTATCTGAAAACAAAGTTTTCAAGATATGCTATGGCTATCGGTGCCCCCTCAAAAACTCACTCACAATTAGCCTACACTTTTTAAAAAGAGAATGAGATACAGTTAGCCCAAATGTTCAAATTATTATATTCAAGCAATATTTGTCACCCTGTTGTTAGCTAGGCTAGCTATGCAGTGTGTGTGTGTGTGTGTGTGACCTGGTCCCTTACTGGCTAACATGAGACTTATTTTGCAGCATGTGTCTGTGGCAAGGGCCTCTCTTCTCCACCTTTCCTATTCTTTCGACCATTTAATTTCACCAGGCAACTTGTCTAAAATGTTTTGGGTAGAGAAGCAGGTAGTGGGTTGCTATGCGTGGGGACACTGCAGCGGGGGTGAGAATTGTGCCTGATGCGTGAATTCTGATAAGTCTGTCAACTCATTCCTGCTTGTTATATTATTACTGGTCAAGTTGACTGTTCACGGTAGGCCAAAAGGACCCTCAGGTCACCGGAAAATGTCCTGGTGCTCCCGACAGGCTGTCCGCCCCTGAGCATTTGGATGACAGCAATGGTGCTTTGACTGACAGGTGGCTCTTTTTTCATGGGGAGTGTCTGGTTTTCTCTACCTCCCTCCTTCCCTCCCTCTATCTCTCTCTCCGTCTCTCCCTGGAGTGTTCCGGAAACTCTTTAAAAACAATATATGACTCATCTCTGAGTGGCAGAAGTAGAGGTGGCCACTTCTAACCCTCTCTCATTAAATTAATGACCGATCACTCTGTTTATTGATATCAACAGGACGTCACGGCCATCTCCGGTCTCCCCTCTGGAGCTCAAGGTTAGAGTGAGATGTGTACTCAAGGAGGGTCGTGATGGCTGCTTGATTCTGTGTGTGTGTGTGTGTCTGTGCTCGGGAGGTGGCCAAACAAATCTCTGTCCTGCTGGACGTCCTCCTGCCAAGGTTTGTCTGGGGAGAGTTGGATGGGAGTGGGACGAAAGGTGTGTGTGTGTGTGTGTGTGTGTGTGTGTGTGTGTGTGTGGGGGGGGGTTGTTCTAGGATGACGTGATCCACTTTCAGCCGGCCAATAAAAGAGAGTGGCCGGCAGGATCCGGATCTGTACGTGCCGTCAAATTCAATAAGGTAGTGCTTTAATGTTTTCTTTTAATCAACCAAATTGCATTATACACTGGCAGCCCACGCTCTGTGGCAGGAGGGGGGAGGGGGGTGATGTTGCAGAGGGTGTAGAGAGAGGAGAGACTCCAATGGAACAGAGAGGAGGCACCAACACGGACATTTGTGATATCAGGTGAGAAGAAGAAATGTGTGTGTGCATGCGTGTGTGTGTGTGTGTGTGTGTGTGAAGGGGAGGCCATGTATGTGACTATGTGTCATATGTGAGTCTATCACCACACGTTGGCATACTTTGTAGCCTCTTAACTTCCAGCACCTGTGAGGAGTATCACTGCATGACATCCATGCGGGCTGGCATGGCGGAGGAATCAGAATTTCCTGTTATTTAGCCGCTTATTTTTCATGGGAATCTGTAATGCTTCTGCCATCAGTGCTGGATGAAGGTGTTATTTTGCAGGCCGAAGATGGACACCATGAATGTGTCTGGCGTGCCTGCCAGCGTCTCCCCTGATGAATAAAGCACAGGTTTGGGCTGAGGTGTGCGAGCTGAATGGCGACAGCTCATCTATCCTTCCACCCAGTCCAAACCGCCATGGGTATATTTGGGGTGGGGGGTTTAACCATCAGCATAAATCACACACACATCACCCCCTACACCATGCACCCCCCTCCCACCTCGTCCAATCTCTCTCTCTTTCCCAAAATGAATTCAAGTCCAGTGAAGAAGAATCTTAGATGTGTGTGTGGGGGGGGGGGGGGGGGTGGGTGAGAGAAGTAAAAGCTCTCTCAAGGACATCATTAAAATCTCTTTTATTTGAATAAATGGGAATGGGACGTACAGCCGGGAGATCAGATTCCCGCATTATAGTATATAATCACTGTTGAACTATTGAGTCTGTAATCACTGTTGAACCGCCAACCCCACTTAAGAGTTATTGTCGTTGCACTTTTTTTTCTCTTTCTCGGCTGAGTGTTTTTTCTTCCCACACGTTGGACTTCAGAAAAAGTCCCGAAGTTTATATTTCACTCTCGCCCCGTTTTTTTACCCCTCAACTTCCAGCATCCACATCATTTACAATGACGTGAAAAGACCATCCAAAGGGCTGAGGGCAGCAGACATGTCGATCCTCGTGTCTCGGCGAGGTCTTCAGGGCTTGAAGTGTCGTCTCCGTGGCAACGGCAGGCGCTCCTGAGGCAAACCAGAGGGGAAAGAGGAGAGGGGTGCAGCCCGTTCCACCGCAATCCCCGAAAACATGTGACTCCTCCCGCCAAAAGAGCAATGACTTCAGCTCCAAAGTCACTTTGACACAGTGAATTTAGAATCAGGTAACGGGATCAGCCTTCATTAGGTGACTTCAGGCGAGCTGGCAGGCGGCCAGGTGTGCTGGACGCACAAATGGACATTGATTTTTCAATAAGGGCCCTCCGAAGCTGTCAGCCAAAGCGCTCCCACAATGATATCCTCTCTCTCGGGGATCGACTTCTTCTGCCTGGCGGTCTGACTGGCACCCAAGCCGAGGCTTTGTGAACCCCTTGCCCCCCAAAAACACACACCCACACATAGAAATCTACACACACTCATACACACAAATACCAAACCGCAAGTGTGTATCTTTGATGACCTGTCATGTTGTGTGTGTGTATGTGTGTGTGTGACGTCTTCTTTCTGTCCCGTCACTCATGAGCTCGAGTGTTTGGTGTCAGTGTGGGTCATGGTTGACCTGCTTCCCGGGTGAAGGACCCCAGGTCATCTTTCTCCTTCACCACTTTTCATTTTCTCTTCTTGCTTCTCTGTTGTTTTCATCGGTCAGCTCAGCCAACCTGGCGTGCGCTCTCTCCCTCCTTCCCTCCACGGCCTACAGCCTACAGCAGGGGCCCAGAAACCTCTAATGGTTTCCATCCATCAGGTTCTTTTGCTGGTCCCTGGCTGGGGGCCCCACCGTTGACTGGGCTGACCTCCCCCTGAACCCTGCTGCCCAGCGGGACATCTGTGAAGCGAGGGGAAAGGCCCGGGCGGGCGGGCGGACGGACCCGCTCCCACTCACTGTGACTCAGGAGCCCCGGTGCAGCCGTCACAGACACGTCCAGAATGAGAAAGGGAAAAGTAAGCAGCGGTCACAGAGCCACTTTAAGATGGTCTGCTTCCTTTTTTAAGCTTGGGATGCCAAGCAATTACTCTCCAGACCAGGATCTTACAGGTCCTGAGGAATCCTCTCCTACACTGCATGAATGAATACATTTCACAAAGCTTATGACATACAATCACGCACTTAAGCCCATTTTATGATCCTCTTGTTTTATGGTTGTCTGCTATAGTAAATGGAGAATATCTACTTTTAAGAGGGGACAAAAGAACAATATTTACTTTCTGTGCATGAAGTGATCACATTTCAAATCCCAGTTACTCCAACAGGTCTACGGTGACACCAAATCCCCCCCTGTTGCGCAATGAGGGCCTTGGTCTCATTTTGCCAAAGCCCTTCTTGTGTTGCAAGGTCATCAATTATGCTAAAAGGGAATGAAAAACGAGGCTGTTTTTATTTATGCGCGTCGCGCAGCAGGAGCCATCAGGAACCCCATAAAACTCTGCTAATGCTTACAGAGAAGTCATTACTAATGAAAGAGTGCTTGTCAACAAACATGAAGTCATCCGTGCCCAGGAACAGGATTAGCCTCTTGTAAAATGCTTCAGTTTGTCAGTTGGCTGTGGTGTACTCCTAAGGCTCACAAGGTGAGTGTGTGAGTTACTGTACGTGAGTGACTGCCATGACAGATAAAGACACAGACGTGAGCATGTGTGTACGCGTGCACAAACTCATACTTAAGTGCCCTCGTCCACGAGGCACCTGTTCAACACCTCGGCCTCCTGTCATTTTGCTCTTCTCCCTCCGGAGTCATCCCTCTCTTTAACAGACTGCAGATTCCATCTGCCAGTCCATTTATGATCTCTATAGCGACACATTAAGCAACAGGAGGCAAAAAACACACGTCCAGTCTCCTGCATGGATAGGAAACGCACACGCTGCACTTTCGACTCGCCATGATTTAGTGCTCTCTAATTGAGATGGATGGCGAGCTTGAACGTTCTTTATTAAACACTCTGAAACCCTATAGTGTCAGAGAGGCATAAATCAGAGTCTCGCACTGACGCTTCCAGGTACACAGTCTCTCGTTTAGGAAACGAGCAGGCCTATGTCAACAGTCTAATGTTCATAAAAAGTCAAACTTGCATTAGATATCATGCCATAAAGGAATCACCTGCAGGCTTTTGGAACGTGTGGACTTACTGACATCAGTCAAGAGCAAAGTGTAACATTCAAGTTGGCCAGGCTGGACATTTTCACAAAAGTTTTATATGAACGCCTTTTGCCAAGGTAAAGTTGAGGGAGCTGATCTTTTTTTCCCCTCTCTCTGTGTTTGTCCCTTCCAGTAAAGTCAATGAAATGGGCATAAACGTCTCTTTGCTTCATACGGAGTTTCTGAATCGAACAGAGAAACCACAGTTTATGACAGGTTTCTGTACGGCGTTCAGTTTGTCGGGCCAATACTTCATGCATCAGCATGACAATTTTGAGAGGTAAAATAAAAACGGTTTCAATGTGGTCAGGCATCAGACCGTGACAGTAATCACTTTCACAGTTACAAGTGCATTTCCGGTGCTTTTTGGGCAACTGCAGGGTCTGTAGCCAGCCTTTTTTAATGTGGCTATTTATCTCGTAATGATGGACATAATTCACTCTGGCACGCATTTCAGAGGGCCAAATAAATCTTGCTTGTTCGGGAAAAAAAGTATCACCTCAGACGAAGCTGCTATTTCACAGCAAGGCAAGTATAACAACAATCAGAGTGATCTCATCTTAATGAAAGGACGGAGGACACTTCAACCCCACCATCCCACCCCACCCGCTCAACACTTCACCTTTCCTGATGCCCCTTACAACCAAAAAACAGAGAAACTGGCCTCCAGTTTCACAGTGTGCCGGGTTCATGGCTTCAGGAATGCTCCTCCGTGGACACATCCCTGTTTTTGTTAGCATCTCCGACGAGCGAGCCTCATTCCACATCTGTCAACATGAATAACCTCCTCTGCGGCCCTGGCAGCGCCTAATAGCTTTCTCTTCACAGCGTTATGCACAAACACATGCACGCGTGCTTATATAATTGCTCTTAACTTCTCTGCACTGTCTCAAAGAGTAGGAGAGGAAGAGAGTGAGAGAGAAGGAGTTAGTGAGAGAGGAAGAGAGTGAGAGAGAAGGAGTTAGTGAGAGAGGAAGAGAGAGAGAGAGAATGAGTTAGTGAGAGAGGAAGAGAGAGAGACTGAGAAGGAGTTAGTGAGAGAGGAAGAGAGTGAGAGAGAAGGAGTTAGTGAGGGAGGAAGAGAGAGAGAGAGAATGAGTTAGTGAGAGAGGAAGAGAGAGAGACTGAGAAGGAGTTAGTGAGAGAGGAAGAGAGCGAGAGAGAAGGAGTTAGTGGGGAAGAGAGAGAGGAAGAGCGCAAGAGAAAGTTGGGGCTCTGGGTCCACGCAGCCACACAAGTTGTCACTGGAAAGATGCATGCAGGGACGGACAGAGATGGGCTGGACGTCCGCTGGATCACACCGCCAGCCCTCGCCTGCTCTCATTACCGGCGAGTTTCTCAAACAAAACCCCCCACCCCCCTCCTCCACCTTCTCCATCCCGCTCCGAAACTGTCTAGAATTCCTGCAGCAATTAAAGCATTTCTCCCATTCTACCGCTCCTTTCTTCCCCATCCCTTTGGCAGGAGAGACAGCCATGTTGGTCAAGTCGTCTCAGGGCTCGCGGGCCAAGGCTGACAAAACCAATTTGCGGAGGCCGCCGTGATTCGACAAACAAAAGGAGCAGAGGATTACTGCACCGGGGACGTCTCGGGTTGGGAGAGCGTCGAGAATCACACAGGGCGTGCCATTGTTCCCCGACCGCCAATGTTTTTCTGGCACATGGCAGCCTTTTCTTTTGCCGAGCCCAAGGAGTCGGCCCACTCTGTCAAAAGCCCTACAAAAAGACACACACACACACACACACAGAGGTTACAGTGAAAATAAGAAGCATTTGTGGGTTTTGGGGCTGTTGGTGTTTTGCATGGAGCTGGGGATGAGGAGGAGGAAGGGAGGGGGGGGGGGGGGGGGGGTTGGGGTTGAAACCAAGAACATCTCTGTTGGGGGAGAACATAATGAGGAGGGTTTTGACTGGACCAGGACGACTCCCCCTAACAGACATGAGACAGACCTCTACGTATATGATAAAAAAAAAAGTACCAGTACCACAAGCCATTTCCTCCAAATCGCATTAATTCTGACCTGAAACTTGTTTTCTATGGACGCTGATATCATTTTAAACACCTCGAGCTATAGACAGTGTTTGTGTTATTTGGCATGCTGGCCATACAAAAGTCAATACAGTATGTTAACCACAATACATGGTTGAACTGTATGACAACAAGACTCTTGTCAAACTGCCCAAGTCAGTCTGCGTATGTGGGAGAAAGGGAGTTTGAGAGGGAGCGAGAAAGAGAAACTGGGTGAGTGGGAGAGACTTAAAGAGTGAGTGAGCAGAAGTGTGTAAATTCTCATCTTGGCCCTGTGCCCTTCGGAGTTGATTGGTGCAGTAAAGGTAATCTTTTAAAGCGATGCGTTTCAGAAGCAGAGCTCCATCCTGACCCCGCTCTCTCTCTCTCTCTATCTCTCGCCTCACTAGTGTGAGAGTAAAAGGGTATGTGGGTCTCAACTCAATCTCAACTCAGTAATACACAGAGGGAAGACAAGACGAGATAGAGTGAGAGATACGCAGTGTTCCGCTCTTTGATCTTGTTAATAGCATACCTCTGCATTAGAGAGAAGAATGGAAAGCTGGAGAGAAGAGAGTGTGTGTATGTGTGACTGAGAAAAAGAGGGAAAGAAACACAAAAAGAAAGAACACATAAGTGATGCAGATGGGATAAATTCTTACTGACTTCCATGACATTTCCTACACATCAATTGCATACTGTTAACATACCAAAACATGTGTCATAGCCTATTTCATCACACAATCAGAACCAAATGGTGAACTACATAACTATATCCCAAATAGTACAATAATACCCAAGCCTGCAAGTCATAATAACAGCTTTCTGTAATTAAAGCCTGAAATGCTTTAGTCTCAGTCATTTTGTGATCGCTCGTTAATAGGGCCAGATGGCACATGGATACACCAAGTCAATTATGATATACTCTTTCAATGAAATGATTATGGACTTTTGACGACATGCAGGTTGGAAACTCCAAAATATTCCCACCTCAACTTCAGGTCAATAAAGTTCAGGCTATTTACTTTTGAGTTTTAGTGTTTGGATTACGTTTCTGTTTCTCGTGGGAAAGGTTTACACTCAAAAAGCACAAACTCCCTTGACTTAACGCTCGAATGCAAATTGTCTGAATGATGTTATACCGGGTCTTTTTAATGGATGTTTTGAGCGCATTGTAACATGCTAATATTACCTTTGAAAAGGATACACATATTTTGATCAGTCCTTCGCTGGAGCTAGGCCTCGGAGATGGGCACGTAAATCGACGCAGGAGGAAAATTGTGTGTAATTAGGGAGAAATGAAATCGAAGGCGATACTGACAGGCGCACAGCTCGCAGCTCTAATGTAACACAACACTCGTCAGTTTAACGCAGCGAGCGCAATATGAAAAACATCTGTTTCAACATCTTCCACTTCCCCTCACAAGTGTGCTCAAGCTGATTGTGGCATGAGAGCCCTGATTGTGTTTAGCTTTTATTTGGCAATTGGGCTTTTCTTTTCTTTTCTTTCTTTTTTTTTTTTTAAATGGGGTCCCTCAACAGAATGGAGATTTCATTCATTCATTCATTCATTCACACTCAGACGTCATCCACAAACCCTCTTAAAAACACCACATTTCTTCTCAGGTTTACAGTGTTTGGCCGATCACTTTCTCGCTCACATTGTGTTCTCAAGCATTCCGTCACATACTTTCCCTCAAACTACATTAACTCATAAATCCAGTGCACACATCCATCACCCCTCCATCCATCCATCCATCCATTACTCATCCATCTATTCAAGCACACACACACATTTCAGATTCACCTTCTGGTTTCAGCAGAGCCTCCAGAGTCCTTGGCAGATGATTGATCAGTCAGGACCAGGCACAGACCCTGCATCCCTGATGGGGATGGAAAGGTACAAAGGGACGTGCTCAGGACAGACCGGCTACGTGCTCTGAGCACTTCCGCAGAGCTGGGGAAAGGGAGTCTGCCGGTCGGACGGCAGAGCACGCTTGCCCCAGACGAAGCGTCCCCTGCCCTCGCCCAATCTAATCAGGAGGAAAAACCCGGGCCGAGGGGGCGGGGAGCGCCACGAACGAGACGTGAATACTTCATCCCATGCCTGCTTTATTACTAAGAGGCTTACAGATAAAGAGCACTTCCGGTGCCTTCTTAGCTTGGCTAAGAACAGTCAGACTGTCACAGGTGACCTCTGGGTGACTCTGAAGATGCATACTATATCATTTGCACTCTCTATCACTCTATCTCAGTCACTCTCTCCCTCCGTCTCTCTCACCACCTCTCTGACTGACCGTGTTGATTCTGAATGTGACAGACAGTGTTTGAAACGCTAACGTTTGAGGTCATTCATGCTTGGCGCTTGTGCCTCAGTGAGTTCCCCGCAGGAGTGGCGTTACATAAGCATGCATACTATAGGCCTATTACTGCTTACTCCACCATGCATTTTTCTGAATGAAGTCAATTACACAGGATTGGTAACAGTTTGTGATTCACAATGTGTGTGTGTCAGTCACAAATCCTTGGCTTTATTTGGATATGTGAGCATGAATTACCAGAGATGTCACTCTCTGCGGTTAAACCCTGGCCTTTTGTCAACTCTTTTCAATCCGAGGGTCTCTCTCTTCGCCTCTCTGGTGTTAATGTGGAGACTTATTCAGGGCATGACACCCATTGTCATTCATGACCTGCTGACATGAAGGGTCAGAATGGAGAGCGTGTTGGGGAGGTGCCGGGTCGCGCTCTCTGACACTGCGGAGTCAGGTGTCTGGGCGTCCAGCGGAGGCTCCGTTGTTCACACGCCTCCCCTTGGCCCTCGAGACTCTCCACCCAGTCAGTCTGGGACAGACAACCAGACTACCAGCTTGGGTTCGGCGGACTCACCCAGCAAGCCAAATATTATTGCACTGAAACCCAATATGTGGGTACGGCTATGACGGCTAATAACTTGGCCCCGGAGAATCACACCACCCACAGGCAGCAGACTGCTGAGAATGAGCTCTCCCAGACTCCTGCCTGGTGACCTCACGCCGGGGGGGGGGGGGGGGGGGGGGGGGGGGGACCTCACGGGTGACTGGGAGTCTCCGGTAGGGGCTATGAGTATGCACACCGCCCCCACACACAAACACACACACTCTCTTTCACCGTGCTGACATTATGCTAACATATGTGTCTGCTTTCTCCTGCTCTGCAAGCCTCTGCACTCTATGGTCGTATGGGGTAGCACAGGGAATTGTAAGCACTGGTATTGAAAGTTGCTTAAAATAAATGTGTCTACTAAATAGCAAAGTAAAAATGGATGCTAACCCTATTGCTGTGTACTCAGCAAAGGGGGGTAATTTAAACAATGTACCCAATAAATTGCACATGCTACAATCCTGGGTGGTTTGAGGAAAGAACACAATGGCCTGTAGGTGTTCCTGCGCTGGTGTAGGTTGTGGTCCTGGTTTCTCGTTGCTTTTGCAGAGCTTAGAAACCCACCAGGGTCGTTTTCTCTGGATGAGGGGCGAAGGTCACTTAAGCCGAACTCCGGATATGCCCACCACACCTCTCTCTCTCTCTCTCTTACTGCTGCCCGACCGACCACCGGCTGCCATTTCCTGGAGCAGCTTTCCTAATGGCCACACAGAGACGAGGCTCTGGCCCTTGCACCATCATCGCCCACTGACAGGCCTAATTACAGTGTCAGCCTGCTCTTACAGGAAAAGCGGGGCCCCATCATGACCCCCTCACTCCTACATGCTAATGTCCAGAGGACCATAAAACACTCATCTGTAGCCAGCTATAAAAATCAAACGTCAGTAGAACAACACCGACCCCCAACACACACACACACACACACACACACACACACACACACACACACACACACATCACCAAAAAAACTGGCTGTATGACGATACCTTATTTATAACGATAACAATCACACCCCCTTTTTGCTTTTATTGCCTGCAGGCTTGATTGATTTACAACTGTGGGAAGTATATTTGACTACAGCATATTTGTCAGTGCACCGGCAACAGCAGTGTTTATGCGTCTGATGATTGAAAGCCGCAGAAAAGGCCACGGTACTGATAAGTAAGGGAGAGTGTATGCGAGAGCTGGCCACCTAATATTTGTCCTGTCATCTCTGTTGGGAGTTTTGACCACTGGTTATGTGATGTACTGTGGACAAAAAAAGTCCCTCCCAGCCTGAAACCCTGGTGTCATGATTCATCATTTTGAATGCTGGGGAAGCAAAAAACGTCAAATTGCGCTGACACACAATTTTCGGTTCTTTTCCAAGGTAATTGTCATTGAGTGTGTTCATAGTTCACGGAAGGAGAGTAAATGCCAAGCATTTGAGTACTTGCAACATTTAGGAAGTGGGGGAAGGGATGGTTAATTACCTGCAGTTAGGGAATATTATGCTATTAGAGAGATCGCCCAGACTCCATCTATGGGCAACTTGCATTTACATAAGAACCCAATTAGGACGATGGAGCCATTTCGGAGACATTTGTTACTTTAGTGCTCAGAAGTGTAGTATCGATCGATCCTGTTGTGACAAATAAAACATGGAATGAACCAAGGGCTGATGAGGAAATACAATTGCCATCAAAGTGATTGAGAACATTTAGCATATTTCGCCACTGTTTATGAATCCATCACTTTACCCAAAAACTGCACACTTTTTTACGACTCACGTGCTGCACATACAACTAGATGATATCGATTATGACAGCATCCCTGATGCCAGGGTGAAAAGACGATCTATTATTATCTATTCCCAGCTTCCATAAAGGGCCCTTGAGAAGGTCGGTTAATGGATGAGTATACGCACGCACGGCTCTTAGCTCTCCAGGGTGGAGAGAGAGAGACAGAATCCCAAGAAGAGACATGAGCTGAGGTGGCGACGCCGGTGGTGAGAGTGCAGGAATAATGAGCATCCGCCAGCCTCCCTGCACGCCCAATCCTGTTCGGCTTGAGTGAGGCCAGTAATTAGAGGCCCCCACGAGCCGACGGAAAGTGGTCAGGATGATGGCAGGATGGCGGCTCGAGTCGTGCCAGCCTCGTTCGCTGGGATCCGCAGCCAAGGAGTTAGAAGGGGGCACCCAATGATAATGACGTGCGTAATGCGATTGCCCAGTCTCGGGCTCCAGGCGATGAAAATAGGTGGCAGGATGTTCAGTGAGGACAAACAATGTTTAAGGGTGACCTGGTTGCCTAGCATTTTTGTGTTGCTAAATTGAATTGCGCATCTCTCTTTGGACTGACGGACACGTCAGCAGCGGCATCAGACACCGTGTCTTGCATTGCGTGTCAAGGAGAAAGTGTGATGTGGCTATCCGTTTGAGTAGATTTGTCACAGCTGACTTTCTTAATATGTCACAAAGGCAAATGTCCGAGAGGCCTTATTACACACATGAGTGATGGTTCCCTATAAATCATATGGCTCCATACAGAGCTCAAAGTCTTATGAAATAGCTAAACTCAGCAATATAATGCAACAGTAAGCATACAGTGAAAAATGTTTTAGGGTTTGTCTGTGACAGCCAAATATGTTTTTACAAGGAAAGAGTTTGGTCTTTGGAATCCAACAACGTTATTAGGCAGGATACATTTGTTAAAATTTTAAACTTATCTGAACAGAGATGTAAAAAAACGAAATGCACGTATTGAAAAGTTCACCTAGGGCTATGTGAAAGCTGAGAGTTACAAACTAAGATCAAAACAGCCCTCCTGCAGTTGGCATCCAAGCAAGCAGTGTAGAGAAAAAAGTTGAAAACAAATATTGATGAATGTTGCAAACACCCACACAATTTGGATCTGAGTTTTTTCGGAAAAGAATAAGGGCCTTCTTCGACTCTTTGCTGTGCATTGTCCAGGTCAGCTCGAGCTTGGGCCCGGTCGGCTCCGCGCGCCAGAGTTCTGACTGGAGGCCATCAGTGAGCGGCCTCACCAGAAAAAACTGGTCAATACGGCGTCCGAGCTATGATTGGTCATTTTGTGGTCTGAGTGCCTGGAAGGCTGTGTACAATAACATTTTACTGGGTTCATAAACCTCTCGTGGATGTAAGAATTGTGCTTCCATAAATCCTTAGGTGTTTAAGGCAAGGCTATAAAGCTAAGGCAAAAAAGAGGGAGAAAAAACAGAACTCGAGGAGCGGTGGGACTCTGCAGAGTGAATCCCAGCCAGGCACGTTGTAAACGAAAGGCGCCCAACTTCTCCTTTAAGCGAGTGAGAACGCAGATGCGTTAAAAGTCAGTCGGGTCCGAAAAGCTCAGTTTAATGAATTGTGTCAAAGAGCAAAATATGAAGAGCTGCAAAGGAAAGGGAAGTAATAGAAATGGTCAACTAAGATCAGGTGAGACAATGAACTCTACTGCTTACCAATAGAATTGTGTCCCATTCTTCTTGGTAGGCACAGGAACAGCAGGCCAGAGACTATAAAGCACATAAATGAGAGGTTAATACTACTATATATCAAGCACCCAAGTGCATTCAGTCTTTAAAATGTATTTATTCTGTGGATGCCTTTATCTGAAGGAGCTGACACCTCTAACTGCCCTCACTATTGAGCTGAAATGAGCTCACAAAAACACCAATTGCTGTTGCTATAAATTACGTCATTTTGGCAGTCGGAGAAGTGGAGGCAGACGAGCCGATTACCTAAAGAGAAAGCAGCACAGTAGAAGCATCTGGCGGGGGATGAAGGTCTGGCACTATATTAGACAGACAAAAACAACATTATGATTCCACTTCTCTGTTTTGACCAGAATTAATTAAAGAATAGATAAAGTCTATGAGTGGCAGTTTATCCAGCATCGCTGACATGAATGGCTATACTCTTGAAAACAGTATTTTATAATATATAATATGTTTCATGTTTTCACTTCTTTGTTTGCCATTGTCTTGTGTGCATTCATGTTGCATAACTGTCATTGTTTCCCAACTGTGCACTGCTGTACCATGTACTTGAGGAATGTGCCCAGGATCTCTACCCAACAGAGGCATGGAGGGGCATCCAGCTGTGGGGTGCATCCCAAATTGGAGGCCCTGCTGGGATCAATATTTAAACCAGCATGAGTCGCATTGGCAGAGTTGCTAGATTCCCAGTCCCACCCTCCCACCCCCATCCCCCAGCTTCTCTATGCCAGGAGCACACCCTCTCAGTGATGGGCTTCAGATGTTCCACTCACCATGGGGAGACACAGGGTGAGCATCGATCACCTCCACCACCACCACCAAGGGCGCTCCCCCTCACTCTCTCTCCCTTCCATCTGGGTGATCAGAACATCTCCAGGACATTTATTTTCTATTGCATGCCCTCCGTCAAGTAATAAAGCCTCACAGCCACGTGAGGCGCCCATCCATCTTCTCGGATGACACTTCTGGGTGGACTCAAGTTAGAGGTGTCGGCCAGGAGTGTGTCATGCATAAGCGTGTTTGTGTGTGGATGGGTGTGTACATGTGTGTGACTCCGTGAGTGTGTGTGTGTGGGTGCACGCATCGTGTCATCTCAACCTCCGGTGTCCAAGACAGATCTCATCTTGTGGATCAAATACCCGATTCTGAGGGCGGGCTGGTAGAACCATCGATCAAGCTCAGATGATAGCATGACATGTGACCTACCCATCCGCCAGGCCTGATCAATGGGCAGTGCAGTGCCATACACACGGCCCAGTCTCACAGCAGAGCTCCAACCTGCCACCGCTGCAGCGTCGTACACACGGCCCAGTCTCACAGCAGAGCTCCATCCTGCCACCGCTGCAGCGTCGTACACACGGCCCAGTCTCACAGCAGAGCTCCATCCTGCCACCGCTGCAGCGTTGTACACACGGCCCAGTCTCACAGCAGAGCTCCATCCTGCCACTGCTGCAGCGTCGTACACACGGCCCAGTCTCACAGCAGAGCAGCGTCGTACACACGGCCCAGTCTCACAGCAGAGCAGCGTCGTACACACGGCCCAGTCTCACAGCACACTGTAAACCCAGACAGTTCTACTAACTCATTAACATTATGTATTCAGTACTTAAAACCTGGTATTTAGTTGACCCAACTTAAAATGTATTAGTTTTCTGAGCAAGTGTAGACGTTTTAATTGTATTGGAATGTATTTGTTTGAGTTAACATTGCCTGATAACTCAAAAAAAATTAGTATAGATACGTCGTCAACGTCGTTGAGAACACAATTACAAAGCTCTTGTGATGAGAGACGGACACAGCAGACTTAAGGTAGAGGAGTCATTTAGTAATCCAGAGGTTGGAAGGTTGTTAGTTCGATTCCCCACTCCTCCTTACCAAGTGTATAAGTGTGAACCCCTAAACTGCTCATGATCTATAAATGCATAATTCCTTGTCAATCGCTTTGGATAAAAGCATCTGCTAAATCACAGATGTAAATGTAAATGCATTGGGAAGGCGGTCGACCAATGACAGTTCTCTCTACAGTAAGAGCTTGCGCAAGAAGTTGGAACGTAAGGAAGATACCCTTTCAAAAACTTGTAAGGGCGTAATAACTAGTTTGAGAAAGACCCAGAGAAAAACAAATATCTGACGAGGCTAAATCCTTACGATTTTGGAATAATATGAGTTCAGAGAACTCAAAAATTATGAAAATGATAACACAAAAAATCAGAATAGCCGATGTATAATTTTTGAGTTAAGTTTACTTAAAAAAAAATATATGTACTCAAATTTTCTTAAGTAATCGGTTACATCAAAAGTTTTGAGTTCTCTGAACTTGTTCAGGTTTACAGTGCAGAGCTCCAACCTGCCACCGCTGCAGCGTCGTACACACGGCCCAGTCTCACAGCAGAGCTCCATCCTGCCACCGCTGCAGCGTCGTACACACGGCCCAGTCTCACAGCAGAGCTCCATCCTGCCACCGCTGCAGCGTCGTACACACGGCCCAGTCTCACAGCAGAGCTCCATCCTGCCACTGCTGCAGCGTCGTACACACGGCCCAGTCTCACAGCAGAGCTCCAACCTGCCACCGCTGCAGTGCCATACACACGGCCCAGTCTCACAGCAGAGCTCTATCCTGCCACCGCTGCAGCGCCGTACACACGGCCCAGTCTCACAGCAGAGCTCCATCCTGCCACCGCTGCAGCGTCGTACACACGGCCCAGTCTCACAGCAGAGCTCCATCCTGCCACCGCTGCAGCGTCGTACACACGGCCCAGTCTCACAGCAGAGCAGCGTCGTACACACGGCCCAGTCTCACAGCAGAGCTCCTGTCGAAGAGGGGGAACACAATAATCTCACTACGCTCAAGGCTGCTGATTTACACACCCATGAGCCTGACTCAGCAGTCTACAGGCTCCCCACCACCACCAGCACTATTCCCTGGGTGATGATAAGACCGACAGGAGGAGTCATAGGCGCTGGGGGCGTCTCCACACCTCTGGCCAGATGAGATGACCCACTTGCTCTCCGCAACCGCTGGCAGGTACAAGGAGCACAGAAAAACAAAGAGATCCGATGCCTGTGGAGGGTAAACAAATTAACAGTTTGGCTTTTTTACACAACGCACACACACACACACAGATACACACATACACACAAATGCCTGTGGGCATACGCCTTCGAATGGAAAAAAGAACATGTGGTATGTGTTTGCAGTGGTATTCACTGGACTGGTGAAATGCTGTGTTAAATAACCTTAGGAGTGGATGGAATCTTCAGGTCCAAAAGTTCACTTAGATGAAAAGTGGCCAAATGATTTCAAGATTTTGCTGCTTTGCCAGTGGATAATTCATTTTTTTAACATGTTGTATTACACAGATAGAACACCATGTGCAATCACCAGTCAATATATAACAGTCCTTGTATTTCACTACATATCTGTTATAAAGTAGTTATAACTATGCAATAACATGTAAGTCAAAGCCATATGTATACCTTATGGCTTTACACAGACTCATGTGTTTTTTTTTGTCCCTTGTCTGCCGTTGAACATGGCTGTCTGGCAGCATGTCTTCAATTCGGTGCAGTAAGGATACCTCCTGGATCTGTATGAAGCTATTAACATTTGTCTTCACTGCAGGAGTTCGGGCCTGATGTGCTTAAGCAAATTTCCTGTTGGGCGGCAAAACTGCTTGAGTCTGTGCTTTGCTTTCCTGCTTTGCTCATTTCTCTCCTCTGTATCTGGAAAGTAATTTCTGTTTGACGGGATTGCAGTCTTCAGATGAGAGCATCAGCACGGTAGCCTTTGGGGAAGAGGGGCGGGACAGACACCATGAAAAATACCCACAGCAGAGAACAAACTGGGTTATGGGGCTTAGAGAGTTGGAAGAGCAATGGTAGAAGGAAGAATTGCATCAAAAAGAGGGGGGGGGGCTAATAGTAAAATGACAGCATTTTTTAATTTTTTATTAGAGACCACCCTCCGGCTCTGAGAGTTCCTCTAGGGGGCGTACTCACCACCAAGCCTCAAACTAGTCTTAGCCATGAATACCACTTAGACTGTGGCCTTTGTACACCCAATGTGATAGGTTTGCAGTGTGTTTGCAGAAGTGCACGCCCTTACATGCAGGTGAACTGCACTTATATATATTAGACAAACAATATAGTTATACATTTCAAATCAAGACTTATTTAACTACTGTTATTTAACAGAATTCAACAATAATAATATTTAGGGATGCACCGCGGGAGGACGTACCTCGACCGGAGCTGGTTAGCGGGCTGTTCAGTGAGTAATGCTTGTAGCGACGCTACTAGCTTAACTACATTTGTCAGTAGCTTGGCAGTAACGTTGCTATTTACAAAACCAACTAACCTTTCAGTAGCTAAGCTCTTTTATTGATCAAGTAGCGCAGTAGTGTCCTCGAAAGCTAATGTATCCTGGACCTTTCTAATGTTCAAACATAACAAGCTTCCCTGCAGCCATCAAACAGACAAATGAATCAGTACGTCACTTTAGTCGAGACTAGTGAAAAGCTAGACGCAACAGAAGCTGCTCATAAATTTAAAATGTATTAATTTTAAACGGGTAGTTTGCATGCAGATTCTAGACAACCGGATAACTAGAATGCTGTTGATATTCAGATACAGTTAGAGATGATTAAAGTTAAAATAAAATAAAGTACAAATAAAGGAAGTCCGTGCTGTCTGCTCAGGGAGTCGAATTGCGAAAATGCACGAAATAGACAAAAGATGAAGGGAGGCGGAGGTCTTCTGCATTCATTTGTTTTCATCTGCGTTTGAGGACCTGACTCCACAGCCATACCTTCAAAGGTACGTCACCTGGAGCAAGGCTGGCAGCTTAGCCTGCCACTGCGACTTTTCTGCTTCTAGTAGAGTCCCCAACAGGCCCAAAAGTGTCTGATTGAAGCGTTCGCATGCCCCGTTCCCTTGTGGGTGGTATGGTGTCGTTCGACTTCTTCGGCATCCAAACAGTTTGCACCCCCTCTGTCTGAATGGATCTTTTCTGGGCAGCCGAAGACTTGGAACAGGTGAGTCCAGACAGCACGGGCGGTAGTCGTGGCTGACTGGTCCTTGGTAGGGACAGCAACTGCGTACTTCGAAAACAGATCCGTCATAACTAGAATGTAGGGATGGCTATCGTCAGATCGCCCAAGTGACAAATAATCTATACCTACAATCTGGAATGGGTAGGCGGACTGGATAGACACCAAGGGTGCTATTACTGTAGGTCCAGGCTTGTTGGTGATGCACTGACGACACTCTTGGGCCCAGGTGGCACCGTCCTTCGCCATTCCAGGCCAGAAGTACCGTTGACGTAGGAGGGCGGCTGTCCTGTCTGGGTTGGCATGCCCAGCTTGTCGATGGTATTCTTCCCATAAGGTCGGGCTTCTCTTTGGTGGTACCAAGACTTGTTGGCAAGGCTCCCCGGTTCCCTGCTGCACCCTCTTCCTCAGCAACACTCCTTCCTTGTTCTCCAAACGGGACCATTCCTGCAACCATCTTTGTAGGCCCGCACTGATGTTCTCCCTCTCCAGGGTGGTAGGTGGGGAGCCTCTCTGCAACCAGCTCGAGAGGCGACACAGGTCAGGGTCTTGTTGTTGTTGGTAGGCCCAGTCCTCGTCAGCTCCCTGTTGGGCTCAGTCTCTCCTTGCAGCAGACATACCGCAGCCGCCTGCTCCCCGCATTCTGGTTAATCCTCCCTGGTCGGTATCTTAGGCTGTAGTTGTAGTTGGCCAACTGCAAGGCCCACCGTTGTTCTACAGCTCCAAGCCGGGCTGACTGGAGGTGGACAAGAGGGTTATTGTCAGTGAATACTTCAACAGTCGCCCCCCAGAGGTAATCCTTACATTTTTCAGTCATAGCCCACTTTAATGCCAAGAATTCTAACTTAAAGGAGCTATAATTCTGGTCATTCCTTTCGGTGGGGTGTAAGCTACGATTAGCATATGCTATTACCCTCTCTCTTTACCATCCTGTGCCTAAGATAGAACTGCCCCTAGCCCATCCAGGCTCGCATCAGTGTACAGGCGGAACGGGAGGGTAAAATCGGCATATGCCAGAATCGGGGAACTCACCAGAGCGCTTTTCAATTGTTGAAAGGCTTGCTCACATGTTGTGCTCCACACCACTGGGGTATTCTTGCTCGTTGTCCTACCCCCTTGCAGGAGGCGGTTTAATGGGGCTGCGATTTTGGCAAAGTCCTTGACAAACCGACGATAGTAGCCAACAAAACCGAGGAAGGAACGTAGCTGCTGGACAGTGTTTGGTGTCCCCCACTGTTCCACTACTGCAGACTTTGTCGGGTCTGTAGCTACTCCCTCTTGGCTAACCACATGGCCAAGGTAAGTTACCTTTTGCTGGAAGAACCGGCATTTCTTGGGCTGTAGTTTGAGCCCCATCTCTTGCAGGCGGCGGAACACCGTCTCCAAGTCTAGCATATGGCTGTCGAAGTCTGGGGAGTAGACAATCACATCATCTAAGTAAATTAGCAAAGACTCGTGAATCATTCCCCCGGGCACCGCTGCATTAGTCGCTAGAAAGTCGCCGGCGCCTTGCACAATCCGAAAGGCATCCGATTGAATTCATATAGCCCCATAGAGGTCGTGAAGGCGGTCTTTTCTCGGTCTCTCGGATCGACTTCGACTTGCCATTAGCCAGCAGCTAAGTCCAGAGTGGAATACCAGGCAGCCTTCTGTAAACAGGTTAGTGACTCTTCAATGCGGGGTAATGGGTACGCATTTTTGTGTGTTACTGCATTGAGTCTCCGATAATCAACGCAGAAGCGCCAGGAGCCATCTTTCTTTTTGACCAGAACAATCGGAGCTCTCCATGGGCTGGAACTCTCCCGTACTACCCCAGTCTCCAGCATGCCTTTCCGTAGGCTGCGGAGCTCCGGATAGAGGCTGGGCGGTACAGGCCGGTATCGTTCTCTGCTGGGTGGTGCAGAGCCGGTCGGGATCTGATGCTGAACGGCCCCGGTCCGCCCGAAGTCTTCCTCGTGCTGTGTGAACACAGAACTCCACTGGTCCATCCGGCCTTTGACTCTATGTTGCTGTTCTGGAGTCAAACCTTCAACCAGCACTGGGGACGCTGCGGAGTCATCTGGCTGGAGGGCATCAATGTTATGGATGGCAACCTCGACAGTCCCAGTCTCTTCACCATGCAGGCGGAGAACCCGTTGTGCTTGGACATCTTCTGCTGACACTCCGTGAAGTTCTGCAAGGACTGTCCTGGGGGAAATCTCAATAACATAAGGATGGGGATTACATAGACAAATTGGTACATAACCCCCCCTTGTGGTGACTAAGGCCCTCCCCACTCGCCATTCTGCATCATGTTGGGGTAATGGTTCAACCAATAGGGTACGTCCTGAGGAATACGAATCTTCGCTCGTTCGCCCCCACACTAAAAGTTCGGATTCTGCAGGCACCACAATAGTCTCTAACTTTGGGAGTCTTACATGCCCTTGGAAAGGCGGGCTGGGCCCCATGCTGGCTTGTTGGCAGACGGCAAATGCTTTCCCCCACTCTCGCTCTGCTCGAGGTGGAAGCTGGGACCAGAAGGCTGCCTCTCCAGGATGAAGGCCATGCATAAGTTCTTTCCAGCCGTCTGCTATAATGTTCATTCCTAATATGGCCCGTTCTGCACCTAAACAGTCATCTTTAACAATAAAAACTCCTTTATTATGTAGCTGAACACCACCCACCTTAAAATCAAGTAAGGCATAGCCAATATATGGGATTTGCAGGCCATTTGTAGCTTTCAATGACAGCCAGCGTGAGTCTTCTACTTCCAACCCCACATTCCCCAAGCGCTGCCTAAAAAGGGTCTGACTCATCAGAGTCACCTGTGAACCGGTATCAAGCAAACAAGGTATTATTTGGCCGTTAACCTCCACCTCCACCCCTGGACACTCACCTATTAGAGCAGGCCGCAGGGAGGGAGCCGAGATGTCCTTCACCACCCCCACCCCGCTGCGGTGGAGGGTTCTGAAAACCCCTTGAGGGTCGCTGACGTTTGGGGCAATTCCTCTGCACATGACCAGCCTTCCTGCAGTCCAAGCAGATGGACCCGGGCTTCAGCAGTCACTACCTTAAACCCTTGAAGAGGCTGTCGACGCAGGGAGCGCTGTAGTTCCGTTCTCACCGGACCCGCCTTCATGCCCAGCACAAACTGATCCAGTGGTGCCTGGTCTTCCCCACCTGCAGCCTGTCGGTCAAGCTGTCACCACTTTACATGACTTTCCCTCAGCCGGAGAATAAAATCCCCCACCTTCTCGTCAGGGCTTTGTCGGCACTTGAAAAAGGATGCTCTGGCTTGCTCTGCATTAAGGGTCTCCCCATAAAGTTCCTTTAGGGCAGCAAGAATGAGTCTGCCAGTGTTGCACTGCGCTGCATCCAGTAAAGCCACTTCGCGCCGGGCTTCTCCTTCTAATGCGCTGAAGATGAAGTCAGCTTGCTGTTCGTCCGAGAGTGGTTGTGCACGCAGCATAGCCTGCACCTGAGCACGCCATTCCTTGAATCGCCGCCGCTCGCCATTGAATTTTGGAAGCCAGGGAGCGCTAAAAAACCATGGCATAGTTAAGGGGGAAGCAGGAGTTAAAGGTGCCCTACTCTGTGGTAAGTTTAATCTATCGGGCGAGCCCGAGTGGTCTTCTATGTCACTGGGCAACCTGCCGACCTACGCCAGAAAAGAGGTGTCAGCCGTATGACCCTCGCCTTCAATTTAGGAATGCCCAGGACACAGAAGATACCACACAATAAGTGTATAAATATAAAAATACTTTTATTAGGTATTTAAAAAAAAAAAACGTTGCAATTATGTTTTAAAAGCAGTGTTATAAGTAGTCCAATCTCAAGCTGTAGACAGCTGGGGTCCCTCTGAAGTCATCCAGTCGCAAACAGAAATTGAACACGTCAATGAGAAGGAAAAACATACGTCCCTTCACTCAGGAATTTGGGGTACGGATAATCCAGCAAGTGTAACTCTTCGTGACGACGGCCTGCTTCCATCCGTTGCAGCCAGTCAGTTCGTCTGCCCCGTGTCGTCGTCCTTGCCGTGTCTGCCCTTAAGTCGACAGCTGCTTCTTTTTATGCCCCCCCCTCTCTGTACCTCGCTCCCGCTGATAGGTAGATTCGCAACTGTTCAGGTATGTGTCCAGGTGAAAGTGATTTGGTAATCAACTAGCCCTCATAGGCAGTCTGTGTGAGCAAAGTAGTCTGTGCAATTTCACACGGTGCATGTAAGAAAAAGATCACGGCTATACAAAACGTGAATAGTGAATGATCACAGCAATCAAGAAATGTTACGAGCACAGCAATCACAAAATCACCCCACACAATATTTGTACAATACAACACCTAGACTGTTCTAATAGGCTGACACACAGAGAGAGAGAGAGGTAGAGAGACAGACTAATAGTATCACATAAGTTAAGTCAGGGGTCTTTAACAGGGGGTCCGCGGAGGTACTGCAGGGGGGTCGGGAAATCTTTGGTTGATAAAACAATTCTTTTTAATATTTCTAAAAAAAAAATTAAAAAAATTCAACCAATTTTTTCCCCCACAAATTTAAATGTCATCCGAATTAGAATTGTATTTATTCCCTTTATCTTTCAGTCTTTAAGTCCAATCGACACATTCAGCTACCCACAGGAGCTCTCTCAAGCTGGGCACCGGTTCACTCACAGCACCTTTCATGCAAATACGACAGCGCAGGCATTAGCCAATCAGATCGCGTTTCTGCTCAAGTCTAAAGAGCGCGAAGATCAAAAATAAAAGATGGCGGACCAAACTCCATAGCTGGTCTTGTTTGTACCTATAAATTGTTAGTTTGACATTTTTTTGCTTAGATTTTAAAAAAAATAAATGAAGAGAAATAGACACTGTACAAGGTCAAAAAACGTTAATTGTAACTGAAAAATAAGTCTGAGAGGATTTGCGAGGTGTATGAGGCCCCTAGCTACTAAGCATGCTACTACCTACAATCTTAACAACTTTCTAGCGGTGTGATTGGTTAGTTGACCTGTCAATCTCACTATAACATCTATGTTGTCAACACAACTCCATGCGCCAGACTCCTCCTCCGTCATCCGTTGGATCGTGTCAGTCAGGAGTTATTGAAAAGAAGATACATCTCACTAATGTGGGAGGATGTGTGCCATCAACAGATGCTTGAGGATTCACTGTCCCTTTTTTATGTATGATGAAATAAAAACATACAGTACTGTGCAAAAGTTTTAGGCAGGTGTGAAAAAATGCTGTAAACTAAGAATGCTTTCAAAAATGGAAGTGTTAACAGTTTATTTTCATCAATTCTTCATAAATTAACAAAATGCAGTGAAGGAACAGAAGAAAATTCTAAATTAAATCAATATTTGGTGTGACCACCCTTTGCCTTCAAAATGGCATCAATTCTTCCAGATACACTTGCGCAGTTTTTGAAGGAACACGGCTGGTAAATTGTTCCAAACATCTTAGAGAACTAACCACAGATCTTCTGTGGATGTAGGCTTCCTAAAATTCTTCTGTCTCTTCATGTAAACCCAGACAGACTCGATGATGTAGAGATTAGGGCTCTGTGGGGGTCATACCATCACTTGCAGGACTTTCTGTTCTTCTTTAAGCTGAAGATAGTTGTTAATGACATTGGCTGTATGTTTGGGGTTATGTTCCTGCTGCAGAATACATTTGGTGCCAATCATACGCCTCCCTGATGGTATTGCATGATGGATTAGTATCTGCCTGTATTTCTCAGCATTGAGGACACCATTCATCCTGACCAAATCTCCAACTCCACTTGCAGAAATGCAGCCTCAAACTGGAAAGGAACCTCTACCATGCTTCACTGTTGCCTGCAGACTCTCATTATTGTACCTCTCTCCAGCCTCCAGCGAACAAACTGCCTTCTTCTACAGCCAAATATTTCTAATTTTGACTCATCAGTCCAGAGCACCTTCTGCCATGTTTCTGCACCCTAGTTTCTATGTTTACGTGCTTAGTTCAGTCACTTGGCCTTGTTTCCTTGTCGGGGTAGAGCTTTTTGGCTGCAACTCTTCCATGAAGACCACTTCTGGCCAGACTTCCCCGGACAGTAAATGTCTGTACCTGGGTACCACTGGTTTCTGCCAGTTCTGAGCTGATGCCACTGCTTGAAATCTTCCGATTTCGAAGGTAAATAAGCTTGATGTGTTTTTCATCAGCTGCATTAAGTTTCCTTGGCTGACCACTGCGTCTTTCCTTGGCTGACCACTGCGTCTAGCTCAGAGTTGTTTGCAAGATGTATGTTTATGAACGGCCACCCTGTACCTTTCATGTTGTTAAATGTTAAATTAAATTCAATGTTAAAAAATGTTAAGTTAAATTCAATGTTAAAAAATGTTAAGTTAAATTCATTGTTCAAAAATGTTAGGTTAAACATATATTAACCTTTGTATTATTTGAATAGCTTAGTATTAAATACACAATATCAGGGTAGCTATGTTTATTTGGCACTAGGCCCAGTATATTATAAACAAAATTGTATGCAATTTATATAGTAGGGGGTCCCTGCTCATCTCGCCATCAGTTTGGGGGTCCCTGGCCTGAAAAACGTTGAAGACCCCTGAGTTAAGTGATTGTTTGTGTACTTGGGCAGGAGACTCTTTTGATCCTTTTGTAACTGAAATGTGCTCATGTGCTTCTCCAGTAATAGTTCTGTTCACGTATTGTACAGCAGACTGTGTTGTTAACTATGCAGCAAATTGAATTGCCTTTATCTGGTTATATTTGCATTTTGTCTAATGTGATGATATTGACTCTTTGAAGGCTTTCTTGTTTTGTTAAAACCAGAAAGCTTTGTTTATTTTTGGCTTGGTATAGCCTTCTGTTAATTTTGTACTATAGGCTTGACATAATCTGCAGAGGATAAAATCAAATCTGCCTTCAAATCAATTGCACTTTCATTGAGACCAAATTTAAGAAGTATCGGTACTCGGTATCGGCAAGTACAGAAATCGGTTTGTAAAAAAGAGGTATCGGTGCATCCCTAATATTATTAATAGGTGGCAATGCTGGATATTGTTTAACTTCCGCAGAGATATGCTTAAATGTATATCTTCATATGCAGTCATAATCATCACCTTAAAATATTATGCACAACATGTTTATTTTCCCACAGTTTAACAGTTCTGACAGAGAAATACTAATACAGTGAGGGATTACAAATATAATTCGTAATGGCTTTATTTAGTCAGAAGAACATACACACTTTTAATTTGTAGCCTACGGGGGCACTGTCTTTTTGGGCACAAAATGGTCTCTTGTGTTTCAAACCGGAAATGGGCTACCTGATGCTAACTGTCTGAAGCTATCCCTCCAAATCATGACCCCTTGGTCCACACAACTGCTTAATGGTAGGGATGGCGAAGTTCGCTCAACCCAAAAAAATATGATGGTAATTGCATGTTGGATTGTGATTGATGACTGTGGAGGTATGTTCACCTGGCAACCCCAAATCATTCTAGACCTCATAGAATTCATTGCAACGTGACATTCCATGTAAGGGCTGGGAACAAATCGTTTGTTGAACAAGACACCCGGCTCCACACAGTCAGATGTTGCACAGCTCCAGAAAAACTGATGTTGGTGCTTTGCTGTTGCGTTGGCTTTTCTTTTTCAACGACAAACACTGACTTTTTGAAGACATGTGAGGCTCTCTGAACATTCACATCAAAAACACAAGCCCAAAACTAACTCTTAAACAGTTGCAGTTTAACTTGACAAAACAGATTTGCTGTCCCTGCAGCGGGTGCCTACAAAGATAGATATTCAGCCATTCAATGCTAAATTCTGATGAATGTAATTTGGTTTAAGCTTGGTTGTGACAGCAGAACTTGAATGGCATGCACTCGAGATGCCACACGGCAGAAATACAGTTCTCTTTCTGGCCCAGCGTCAGAGAATGCAGGATTGGGATGCACCCTCAAGAGAGAGAAAGAGAAAGAGAGAGAGAGAGAGAGGTCTTTCCCTCCAACTGGAATATCATGGACACCGCCAACCTAGTCGGTGCTGTAGCACTCTGCAACTCTTTCTCTGGGTGTGGATTTTTCACAATCTGTCTCCCTACTCCTTATTGAGACATCACGTTCATTGGAAAGCAATGAGAGGGCTTTAATTGAATGCAGAGGATTGGCGTTAATCATGACAATTTCCCAACGTAGTGAGGACGTGACTTTCGTATGTTTTTCCGACCCTCGCGCTGAACTGTTCCACGCTAGGCCCCAGCGTTTGTCCGAACTCCAGGAGAATAAATATGGAGCCCCGCTGGCATCCATCTTGGCAGCTTTGGCACCAGGCTTCACGACCCAACGTTTGAGTGACAGTGCCCCCGCCTCCCCTCTTCCTGAATCCTGACTTGAAGAAGGCACAGATGCAGCAGGGTGTGCCAAAATATCAGCCAGGCATGCTATGATACAGGATGGAAACTGGCCCGCCCCAGGGCCATGACAGAAATCTCTGAAAAATAAAGTCTCCATTCTGGTCAAAACACAGATCGGTTCACCTTGTCCTCCAGTGTTAACCGTGTGGGTGAGTTCTCAGGAAACCCACACTTATACACACACACACACACACACACACCAGCAGTTTTAGTCACCTGCTGGAAGAGCACTTTGAGCTGCCATGGAGACGGCTCAGAAGGTCATCAACCCGGGGCTCAGAGATGGGAACCGTGACAGCCGCCGTGGCCTATCGTCCATCACCATGGCATCCCCGCCCCATCAGACAAAACTGGGGTGGCGCACGTTGCCACGGCACAGAAAGCGTTAAGGCACAAAAATGTGAGAAATGCCAACTCTTGATCTGTCAGCAGTGAAAAATGGCCGGCTGTCTGCGGGACACTGCGGTTTATGGGGGCCGGCACATTAATCTAGTCTGACTTCTTCCCAGGCCTGCCAGGCCAGCGTGTGATCTTACCCCAGCACACATGCACTGGAGGCTAGCTTTTCCTTTTTTTTCTCTTGGGTTTTTTTCTCTGCTTGCATTTATGTGCAGGAATAAGAGGAGGCTGAAGCTTCATTCCCACTCCCCTACCAACCGAACACCACATAACACCATCAAGCAACCTCCCTGAACCCCCTCGCTCCATCCCAGAAATACTTTGGCATCCACAATTACCCTGAGATGAAAAAAAGAACCCAGTCCATATGGAGCTCACTTCAATTGCAGATTGCAGTGCTCTGGAATCCAACATTCTGTCCACCCACCGAACCCCTATTGATGCCCGGTCTTTAATTTAAATGTGAGAGGTATGGACATTATGGCTTCCACCAAGGTCAACTGGGCACACTGCATCAAGGTAGACTCTCAGGCTCCCTTGTAATCTTTGATGGTGTGCCAGCGATGGGGCAAAACAAAGCAAAAAGTGTCTGGGGGGGGGGGGGGACACTTGGGCGAACAACGTTAATAGACTTAGAGTACATAATAGCTTTAGCTTTAACCCGCGTTGCTTCCCTCACAATGGTTAGAATTTGGGTTTTGAGGAAACCTGCGGCCCGATTGTGCTGTTGGTCTATGTTTCCAGCCTATGAGAGAATGTCTTATATGCACACTGCCTGTCATTTGCGGGTGAATAAACAAAATCATTTTTAAACCCGAAATGCAGGACGAAAAAAAATACAACAATAACAAAATATTACAAATGCAAAAATAGTGCTTCGAGCTAAAATGCCAGGCGAGTAGTGTGCTTGTTTTGAATACAAGCTCCTTTATTACTGACACGCTAAGTCACGTTCTGGTTTGGTGAAAGCTGATTGAGCCAGGCAGAATTGGACACTGTCCGGGAGAACCCTATCCCCTCGACATGCTGAGTGTGGCCGTATCCACGTTCCACCAGAAGTGCTGAATGTACTGTTTCCATATAGGGAGTGGTATTGTTCGTGAAATATCATCTGGGCGCAGTTATACAATTACTCATAAATATGACATTGGATTTTCATTTTGTATAACGTATTGATATTTATGCCCGTTGCATGCTTTAACAAAGTCTTCATGGGGAAGAGCCAAAGATTTAATTTGATGAGTTGCAACATTTTTCGAGTGTAACTTGCAATATAAAATATAAAGGGTAAGCCCGTTTTTATTCTCCTCCTTGATTATCTTTTGAGCTAAATGTCCTGATTAAATTCAGTGTTTTTTCAATTCACTTCAATCCAGTGCATTTAACAATTACCTCACAAAACCTTTGCAAATATAACTCCATATTACTCCGTTGTTTTTTTGTTCCAGATTCAAATGAGGCTATTTAAAACTCCATCATTAGCCTCTTGGACAGTACGTTTCATTTGGTATACTTGTCTGTGAACCCCTGCCACTTTTGTGCCTGCCAGAAACATGAAGTGTTTATTTGACTGAAGACCTAGCTCATAAAATCAGTCTTTCTTTTCTTTTTCTCCATTGTGATTTTACTGCAGGTCTTAGAAATGGCTAACTTTGTACTTCAGTTCTATTAAAATCTTTATATTCACAGGACATTTTCTTGCTGGCATACATTTATTTATACAATATTATAAAATTACAGATGGATTATTCAACTCGGTATGATCCATTTACAGCAAGTTTACAGCAGTTTGCAGACCTCACACACATACCTGTATCTACCATTGAGGACACAGAGGTCATGTTCTTTTGCATTTCTTTCTGCATGCTTCAGATATTTGCCTCTCGTCTATAACCATGGAATCCTCGCCCCATTGGAAAATCCAGGTTGACAGAGCTGACAATGACTAAGATCTGTGCCTGGTAGATTTTAAACATGCCGTGTTAGAGACATACGCAACCTACAAAGTGGGATGTATTTCT
>NC_137917.1:3209303-3366816 GCF_963457725.1 Sprattus sprattus | reverse complement strand
AGATCACACACACACACTCCTGTTAACACAGTGTATTATGTACACAAATTCTTACTTGTCAAGTGCTTATGTTGTGGCTGCATTTATTCAAAATTGTCCCACTATGTGCTCCAATATTTGTACATATACAGTTCATACGTACATGCCACACATATTTGACCACGTTTTGCCCATTCATGCCAAATGCTAACACACATGCTGTACACACAACTGAATTCCTAGTGTGTTGGTTAAGAAGACCCTCACCATGTTGAGAGCTAGTGGTCCTCTAACAAAAGCACAAAAGGTTTTATATTGTAATATAATGGTCACAATGTATGCCCATAGGTCTTTAGATGTACTGAGGTATTACTTCCATTCTACATTTTCTTTACTTTTAATAGTTGATATTAGCACGCATGATCATGGTGGTAAAGTCTTAGTCTAGGTTTGTCTGTCACATAGACGTATCTGTTTTAAATATCTGGGCACGCTCATATTATCCTGCTTACGTATGCTGGGCTAGCAAATATTTAGTTTAATGTTGGAGTTAAACCATCAAAAGAATAATTATCCAATCAAAGATGAATCAACCTACAGAGTACCAGAGGACACCTTCAAAGATCAATACCCATGTTGGCATGTGTCTCTGGCTGATCCCGGCTCTGAAGATGAATAATTAAGGCAGTAATTTATCCGATTGGGCACGTGGTGCTGCTAGCTCTGTTGTAGAGACGGAGTGGAACCCATCACTATTACCTTGTCTGTTTGTGGTTACAACTCAGCCATTTCTCCCTCCCCACAAACAGATGGTAGCGTCTGCCGCCTGCCAAGTATTTAGTGAAAAGAGAGAGTAGAGACCCACAGTGTGTGTGTGTTTGTGTGTGTGTGTGTGTGTGTGTGTGTGTGTGCGCGCACACAACCAATATTTTAGCATTAATCTCTTGAGAAGCTCAAGAGAAACAAAGTCCGCATCCCTGTCAGTCTGCAACCTTTTCTCTTGGATCAGGCAGACAAGAGGAGGAGAGGTGAAGGCCTCAGGGCTCACTGGCCTGGTATAGAAATAGACTGCAGCATGAGAGAGAGGGGGTCTGGACACATCTGATCAGGCAGCAGCAGCACGTTCTTATTCTCCTTTCACGTCTTCCTTCAGACTGAGCGAATTGCCGACATAATAGGCGATGACAGGGATTGTATCGGTGGGCCAGCGTTAGAAGCCATCCGCAAAATCTCAACGCATGACATTAAACTATAAAAGCCTTTTTTTTCTCTAAAAGAGAACAGCTGTAGCTGTAATTTACCGAGAGATCTTCAGAGCAGAACACGTGTGACAATTTGATGCAATCGATCTATCTTTTATTTGACCTGCACAACTGAGCAAAAATGGGCAGTCATCTTCAATACATTCAGAGTTGTTCCTCTGCAAAAACACACAACATAAAAAGGTCTCTCTGTAACCCAGACGATGATCGTCTGACAGCACTGGCATGGCGCACAGAGAAAACAGCCAGCGTGACCGTACAGTCAACTTCAACTCTTGCTCTGTGCAGTGTGTGTCTCTCAGACGTGAGGATGATCAACTCTTGCTCGTTTCAGTGTGTGCCTCTCAGACGTGAGGATGATCAACTCTTGCTCGTTTCAGTGTGTGTCTCTCAGACGTGAGGATGATCAACTCTTGCTCGTTTCAGTGTGTGCCTCTCAGACGTGAGGATGATCAACTCTTGCTCGTTTCAGTGTGTGCCTCTCAGACGTGAGGATGATCAACTCTTGCTCGTTTCAGTGTGTGCCTCTCAGACGTGAGGATGATCAACTCTTGCTCGTTTCAGTGTGTGTCTCTCAGACGTGAGGATGATCAACTCTTGCTCGTTTCAGTGTGTGTCTCTCAGACGTGAGGATGATCAACTCTTGCTCGTTTCAGTGTGTGCCTCTCAGACGTGAGGATGATCAACTCTTGCTCGTTTCAGTGTGTGCCTCTCAGACGTGAGGATGATCAACTCTTGCTCGTTTCAGTGTGTGCCTCTCAGACGTGAGGATGATCAACTCTTGCTCGTTTCAGTGTGTGTCTCTCAGACGTGAGGATGATCAACTCTTGCTCGTTTCAGTGTGTGCCTCTCAGACGTGAGGATGATCAACTCTTGCTCGTTTCAGTGTGTGTCTCTCAGACGTGAGGATGATCAACTCTTGCTCTGTGCAGTGTGTGCCTCTCAGACGTGAGGATGATCAACTCTTGCTCGTTTCAGTGTGTGCCTCTCAGACGTGAGGATGATCAACTCTTGCTCGTTTCAGTGTGTGCCTCTCAGACGTGAGGATGATCAACTCTTGCTCGTTTCAGTGTGTGCCTCTCAGACGTGAGGATGATCAACTCTTGCTCTGTGCAGTGTGTGTCTCTCAGACGTGAGGATGAATCGGCTTCTATGCCTTTCGGAAGATCTCTCAAATCACGGTCCAGAGCTGTTTAGATCATATGGGTGGACTTTATTTAACCCTTCTTCTGTGCGTCTGTGTTCATGGTTCTTTTAATTAACAGTGGCAAATAAAGCCCTGCTTCAGTATCTGCTGCATGGCGGAAGCTCCTCAATGTGGAGAACTAAATATCTTACTGGCACATCAAGCCATGCATGGCCATAGATCTCCTGGACATGTGGATGACATAAATAACACAGTTGTTGGTTTGAAAGCCAGGGGAGCAACTATCTGAGCTATCTCCAAATGAGGTAAACGCAACCAACTGCTATCATTTCAACACAGTTGGTAGAATGAAAACCGCACTCTCAAGCTTTTCTCTTTTAACAATAAGACCAGTTTATTTAAGTACAGACGCGTTTCGGCCTTACGCCATCGTCAGTGTGTGACTCATTTCAACACAGGCCATTTGCCACATCATTAAAGAAATCCAGGGAGGGAAGATGAATTACTGGCAGCTCTCTCTCTCTACTGGAATGATAAAATGCTTTCCTATCTTTCTTTTTTTTTGTCAAGTCATGACTGAGAGGACTGTGTCACTCTGCATGCTTCCAGATGACTTCCACTAGTGGGAAATGTCAACAACAACGGGAGACGAGGAAGGAACGTGGAAGGGATCCTGTCACCTCCATGGTGGCCGTGGAGACTCTGAACTTGGCTCTCGTCTGAGGTCTGTTTTGTTTACGAACTGAATGAAAGCATTGTTTGGAAGACTCGGGAGACGGATAAAAAAACAGTTATCTGTTGTGAGCATTCAAGATGAACACAAGCCTTGCACCTGAAACCAGAAACACAAGCCATCTCAGGGAGAGAGATGGTCTTAGGGGGAGGCAGGGGGATAGGGGGGACATGCTGTAACATGAGGACCATTCATAAAACTCTGCCGGAGGCTTGCAAGGTTGTGACACCGCATTTCCCTCTTTTTAAAATCTTCTTTCCTCTAAGCAATTTGAGGTTGAAGATAACTATAAATAATAATAATCTGTGTGGTTGTCGATGCAACATTCACCGGCTCAATTGCAGCCAATCCAAACCCAACCCACCCTTTTTGTGATTAGGTCTTGGGCATTGTGTGGGGTCGGCCGCACGACATTCTGGCTGAGAAACCAATCTGCAAGGGGGATCTGCGGTCTCCGAGGGACGTGGCTGGAAAGAACAACTGTCTATTCAGGCTGGCTCAATGCTTGCCTTGCTCGTCTCTCTCGGATAATTTGACACGTGCCACGCACTCTGACGGAGCGAGCCGACAGTATGTTGCTAACTGGGGTGGATGGTAGGTCAGCCTGGCAAAGGGTAGGCAGGACTCGCGTTCGCTTGGGATGTTCTCCAGTAGACCAAAGCACCCGGACAGAGAGAGTGCATTTATTCATTTCACTATATCAGATACCCCTCTCTTCATGACCGTACCTGTTCCTGTTCAAGTAGGAGTACAGTCAAGCCAAGAGGACCTGTGCATAAACCGCTGATAAGAACAGGGATCGCTTTCATCATGTTGGAGTGGTGTACACAATTTCACGGCACTTGAACTAATTAGCCTAAAATATGACAGTTGACAGCTAGATGACAGCTGGTTCCTTTTGGGTGAACAAAGTTTTATTTTTACAAACCACCACACTGAGTAGAATTTGAACATTATTTACAGACTGTAACCGTGAGCCCACCACTACACTCACTAAAAAAGAACATATTGTGTGAGTTCTTCAATAAGGTTACAGCCCTTTTGAGGTTTCTCTCAGACTGTATTGGTATTTTTAGAGCGATTCATTTCCCCGTGTTTTTTTTCAATTCGAACCCCAGCCATGGCTGTTTTAAATCAATTACAGTCAAGAAATTGCTGCGTTCTTGAGCAGTCAATATTCTGTGGTATTACATGAATGCCTGGACGGCTAGGTAAATGAGGAGTAAAAAACCCTGTTTCAACAAACACGTTGTGTGTTTTCCATGGCATGCACTCTTCTTGGAGGATCATTTCTTATGAAAACAGATTGTTCCAAGAAATGATGCACTTCGCTTTTTTAATAACAAAAGCAGCATAAAGACAATGGATTATTGTTCAGAGAGTTCAACTTAGGTTTGTGTAGGGAGAGTGTGTGTGTGTGTGTGTGTGTTTTGAGGGTGGGGGATGGATTCAGGGAACCTTCTAAAATTGTTAATGTTAAGCCTGCTTTTCTTCCCTTGTCTTGCATAGAGGCAGACAGGACGACATGGAAAAAGGAACCCCTCCCACATCAAACCCTGAAGAGCTACTGGAACAGATATTACCAGTCTGGACATATTTCATATTTAGGCTTATCTGCCTGGCCATGAAAGAGAAACATTTTTGATCCTCATCTTAAAATGCATCATGTAAAAGAAAACAGATGCACTTTATTTCAGTAAAGAGCAGTAATGAAGCAGGTACACATGTACCTGATTCAGTAGTGTAGGCCTGAACCACAAACATCTCAAACTCCAGCCATACATACTGTTTAAGACCCCTTGCAATGAAAATGAACTAGGCTTCTAATGCAAATAGCTCTGGGAAGCTTTTGTTGTTTTCTATGGTTATTCCACATCTCTGAACGTTTGCCTGATATCGTTTTCTACGGCCTACCCCCTGTCCCATACTACAATAGGTCATGTTTCTTGTAGTTTCGGGTAGGCATTACTGTCATTTTAACAGTCATGACTTGAGATTGTGATTCAATCCTAACTCTACACTGGATATCTATGTCCTCATATGTCTGCAGTTTCCCTGTTCAAATACTTGGAAAGAGCTGCACAGCTTCAGCCTTGATCCAGCCAGAAGAGAGGGGTAGGGGGACAGACGACCACAGAAAAGATGCTGTGGTTTGGTACCATCTTCACTCCAGCTTAGCCGCTGCGTGTGAACCGCTCTGCATCCAACCAAACCCCACTTCATTAGATTTGAGATATTCCGAGATTATACCGCTTAATTTGGTGTGCCGAAATGAAATTCACATAATGGGCTCTGAAAAAAAACGTGACGCATATGCAGTGACTTGCTCGGCGGTTCTCTTTTCAGCCCTGGTTAGACACTCTGGACACAACGTTAACTTCAACATCCCACCAGGACAATTCCAGCACGTCAATTGATAAAGGCTTAAGCTAGAATGCATCATACCGGACAGTGCAAACCAGAGTTGTATGACATATATACTTAGTATGTATTTTTGTGTGTGTGTGTATGTATGTAAGTCCAAGTGTGTGTTTGTAACGATGTATGTGTATGATCCCTTGCCCAAATGATCTGCCCTGCACCTTGATTAAATTCCCAGAAGGGATCGGGCTCAGGCAAACTGCTTCTCATTCAAACCACTTTTTCCTTCACGAGGCAGCAATCTGTGACTGGGCATGGCAGATTTACCACCTAAGGCCTCATCCATAGTTCTATCCAGGGGTTCTACAGCTTCCAGCAAGTTAGATTTAAGACTTGTAAAGACTTTTTTTCTATTCAGAATGAAATGTAAGACCAACTTCACAATGACCAAAATTAAAGGAAAGAAAAAAGGGACAACTTTTAGGGACAACATTGCCCAAATTGTAACATAAAACATGACATCTTTGGTCCAGTGAAAAAGTTAGATGATCTACTTCAAATGGCGAAAAAAAATTGAACACCTTCTAAAGTGGAACACATGGAAAACAATAACCTAAAATAACTTCAAAATCATGATTTATCAGTAAAAAGGCACAACTGGCTGAGAACTATAATTCTCATGCATATCCCATCCATCACTCTGACAGTCATGGAGAGAAGCTTTCTGTGAGCTTCTTTACCATTCAGCTGCAACTGTAGGAGCGAGTAAAGAGAATCAATGAGTGAGGCTAAAATAGCAGTGCATCAACACCATGCTACAATATAAAATAGAAATAAACGACATGCACCTTCACGTTTGAGCCCATTTGCATTTGAGTGGGTCCACTACTGCATTATTAATAGAGAAAAGAGTTATTGCTTCAGTGAGTGATGGGCGGTCTCTAGGTGAGGGGAAGTGTGCATTTAGATGTACAGAAGTGCACAGAAAAAGTGAAGCTATTTACAGTCCAATTACACTGACATTTGCAGGTATTAAGGATAGTTAAGTTAGGTTGAGGCTCTCATCAAACATTAAACAAAACGTGTCCTTGGTAACATCCACAACAAGCTGATCTGAGATGTTTGGCTGATCCAAACTTACTGATAAAGGCAGTCTTGTCAGAACTGCATGCAAACATTTTGGCAATTTCAGACTCCAGGAACGTTACTCGGAATACGTGTCCTACTCACTCATTTGACTTGTATGAGTTGTTTGCAGCTGTGAACTCGGTGTCCTGCATAATGTTCCACATTCGGCCAAGGGGGGGCTCATTGATGTAACGGTTCAGCCCTGCCCGAAGTCCAGCGTAGCTGCTAACGCTGTACTGCTCCCCCTTGCTGGTTCTGACAGCTGCGTACAGTTCCCGCAGTATTGCGCCGAATTCTGATTTACTGATGGTTATTAGATTAATCTCGATCTTCCTTTCGCTTAGCCAGGTTTTTAGGCAGTTAACGGCCCACAAAGTTTGTTTTACGGTGTTGGCTTCATGTCTGCTCCTTTCGCTGCGCTGATGGAGAGGAACCTGGACACAGCGCTCTCCTCCCGCTTGAATGAATTAGGCCTTTCATTTTTCTCGTCATCAGACAATTCATAAAATAGATCAAATGTTATCTTTGATAAATCGATCTCCATTTTTTTTTTCTAATAGCAGTCCTACTCAATTTTTTTTAATAATGGAATTTGAATTAACGGTAATTGCTAAATTGTATCAACGCGCTATAGAATGTTTCATCATTAATTTCAGTTAATTAACGGTTATCGCTACATTGTATCAACGCGCTATAGAATATTTCATCGCGGAGTGATTTTTTATTAGCTGTGAAAAGTCCCGTCCCGTAACTGTGGGTATGTTGATGAATAACCTATAGTATGGAACGTCTCTCGTCCAATCAGAAACAGCTAAATTACGCTCCAGAACCCAATTGTTTTATAAGACTTTTTAAGGATCCGTGGGAAGCCTGCTATCCATACCCAACCCCCTCAGCATCTTGCCAAAAGCAGACAGAGACGGATGGACCCTGGAACTCCAAGAGCACACCTCCTTACCACTGCCAGCTCACCCTCAAGATCACCTTGGGTAATTCTCCCAATCCATCCCTGGTGTGGCGTTTGCTTGTCTTCACCCATTTTTTCCCCCTCGCCGCTCACCCTCTGAAATGAGAAACAGCTCAGGCGCTGAAGCGTCTATTGCGAGACACCCCTTAATGCATGATGGGGCTTTTTCCTTCGTGCCCTTTCAGTGCTGCTGGCAGACACCGTGATTGCCATGTGGATTACCAATGATATATACTGTAAATGGTGCCGGGCCGACCCTGAGCCCCGTGGGAACGGCTCGCCTTGAGTAACACGCCGCGGCAGAACGTTACTCTGTGACCCATGAGCCTCGGAGGGCTCGTCCAAAAGCTCACATTTTCCCTCGTGACGGACGGAGACGTATGGAGGGGAAATTTCACAGTGCAGTTCTGGGAAGGCTGAGAGAGGCTCCCGAGGTTGCTGACTGATTTAGGGCACTTCGCTGGCACGGATTGCTTGTAAGGCAGAGGTGGTTGGGTGCCAAGGGGGGAGGGGGGGGGGCAGTGGAGAGGTGGAGGTGAGGCAGTCCCAAGCTCGAGGCATCCCATTGGCGACTCATTGACTTCTTTGGCTAAGTCTCCCTGTCGGGAGGCTCCTCTGCTCTCTGTAAGGGCCGAAGTAAAAGCCAGTGAAAGGCAAAAGGTCCTACCGGTGTTGTATAATCTCCTTGGGAATCGAGGATTAGAGGCAATGCTAAAGACTAATCCCCAGCACACTGGAGAGAGCTCTTTACATCCCATTAGAGCTCTCTCAATCCCTACGTTTCAACGGTGGTGTTCACCTGATGATAGCGGGCCAGTTCCTTGTGAGAAGCTGTTGAAGTAGGCAAGGTGAATTTAGCCAATTCATCAGATTAATTTACACCCACCTGCATCACAAATGAACAAGGGCATGCAGATATAAGGCAATTCATGGTCAACCCTTGAGATGACTAAACAAAAAAGAATCCCATAATATACAGCCGCGGAAAAAATTAAGAGACCACTTCAAAATTATCAGTTTCTCTGGTTTTACTATTTATTGGTATGTGTTAAAGTAAAATGTAAATTTTAGTTTTATTCTATAACCTACTGGCAACATTCCTACCAAATTTCAAATAAAAATATTGTCATTTAGATCATTTATTTGCAGAAAAATGACAATAGGTCAAAATAGCAAAAAAGATGCAGTGTCTTCAGATCTCGAATAATGCAAAGAAAACAAGCTCATATTCATTTTTAAACTACACAATACTAATGCTTTAACTTAGGAAGAGTTCAGAAATCAATATTTGGTGGAATAACCTTGATTTAAAATCACAACTTTCATGTGTCTTGGCATGCTCTCCACCAGTCTTTCACATTGCCGTTGGGTGACTTTATGCTACTCCTGGCGCAAGAATTCAAGCAGCTCGGCTTCTTTTCATGGCTTGTGACCATCCATCTTCCTCTTGATAACATTTCAGAGTTTTTTTATGGGATTCAGGTCTCGAAATTGGGCTGGCCATGACAGGGGCCTGATCTGGTGATACTCCATCCACACCTTTACTGGCCTGGCTGTGTGGCATGGAGCATTGCCCTGCTGGAAAAAACACTTCTCAGAGTTGGGGAACATTGTCAGAGCAAAAGGAAGCAAGTTTTTCGTCCGGGACAACGTTGTACTTTGCCTGGCTGAGGTTTGTAAAAGACCATAAGGATTGAGCCAAAGCGGACTGGAGGGTCTCCTAGTTCGTCTTCTCTGATGAGTCCAATTTTCAGCTTTGCCCAACACATGGTCGTCTGATGGTTAGACGGAGACCTGGAGAGGCCTACAAGCCACAGAGTCTTGCACCTACTGTGAAATTGGACTCATCAGAGAAGACGAACTAGGAGACCCTCCAGTCGGCTTTGGTTCAATCCTTATGGTCTTTTACAAACCTCAGCCAGGCAAAGTACAACGTTGTCCCGGACGAAAAACTTGCTTCCTTTTGCTCTGACAATGTTCCCCAACTCTGAGAAGTGTTTTTTCCAGCAGGGCAATGCTCCATGCCACACAGCCAGGCCAGTAAAGGTGTGGATGGAGTATCACCAGATCAGGACCCTGTCATGGCCAGCCCAATTTCGAGACCTGAATCCCATAAAAAAAACTCTGAAATGTGATCAAGAGGAAGATGGATGGTCACAAGCCATGAAAAGAAGCCGAGCTGCTTGAATTCTTGCGCCAGGAGTAGCATAAAGTCACCCAACGGCAATGTGAAAGACTGGTGGAGAGCATGCCAAGACACATGAAAGTTGTGATTTTAAATCAAGGTTATTCCACCAAATATTGATTTCTGAACTCTTCCTAAGTTAAAGCATTAGTATTGTGTAGTTTAAAAATGAATATGAGCTTGTTTTCTTTGCATTATTCGAGATCTGAAGACACTGCATCTTTTTTGCTATTTTGACCAATTGTCATTTTTCTGCAAATAAATGATCTAAATGACAATATTTTTATTTGAAATTTGGTAGGAATGTTGCCAGTAGGTTATAGAATAAAACTAAAATGTACATTTTACTTTAACACATACCAATAAATAGTAAAACCAGAGAAACTGATAAGTTTGAAGTGGTCTCTTAATTTTTTCCGCGGCTGTATGTACGATTTATCAAGTGATGCCCTGATCACTCATCAGTTTAATGAGTAGAAATGTATTAGTGGATCAAGTGACTAAAGTTTGTTTTCTTACAAAGTTTTCCATATTGCTTTGCAAAGTCATGAACAATGCTATTTTTGTGTCTGTCAGCAACCAAGGTCTTAAAAAGTTGTCATAACTTTAAAACATGTTTGATGGTTGTGGGTGCAACCATGAAGTTTTACCTCCAGACTACAGATGGCGGTGTTGCATTAAGTTGTGGTGTTTGGGATCTATCATTCACACATCAAAGTGATTGACATGTTCTTTTACAGACCATTTACAAGCATTTAATGACCTTTACAAGAAAAGGCCCTACTTTTGGTTCCATCCACTGGTTGTCTAGGAGACCGTCATCCACAAGTAAACGATACCCTTCCTCAGATCTAACATCCTTGATGGCTCCTCAAAAAGCTTCACTTCAGCTCAGCGGTTCCTGTAAAAATAACCACACTGTCAGCTTCCCTTCAAATGTACCTCAGCTTTCATTGGTTACGCAAGTTTGGAGTTAAAAATCAAATGCAGACACATCCAAGGGCCGGGGCATTAAAACTGATGAGCAAATGGCTCTCTCCGCCTCGGCTTTGAATTCTCGACCCTCTACGACCCCCTCCCAGCCCCCTTCATTTTTTTACAACAACTGGGTGTACCACTAGAAAAGAGCCGTAAAGTCAGCGCTCAACTTTTCCACCGGTCTCAATGTGAAATGAGACAATTGCCGCGACTTAATAAACAAAAGGAGATGGAAGTAACAGCTGACCCAGTACGTGTGAGCGAGAAGCAAGACATTCATTTAGCTCAACCCTATCAACAATTACCAGCCAGCACTGTAGGAAACCAGACGTCCCTTTTCACGGCCACATGCACCTCGCACTCTCTCAGTCCTGTCCTATTCCTCGTTTCATTGCTTTTCTCTACATATTCTTTCTCTCCATTTCCTCCCCCCTCAACTCTACAGTTGCTCTGCAGTTCTTATATTTGGTTCTTTACCCTCTGTGTCTTTCTCACTGTCCATTTTCTGTTCTTCAGGTCTTCTATTTGGGTCTTTACCCTCTGTGTCTTTCTCACTGTCCATGTTCTGTTCTCTGTGTCTTTCTCATGGCCTGCACATCTCCATTCTTTTTTCCCCGTCTTGCGGTACTCATTTGTCTCGGCCCATTTTCTAAATGGTCCCAGGTTTATGTAGGGGATTTGCCCGTTTTAATTAGTGGCAGTGAGGCGGTGCTCTGATTGGGATGGTGTTTCTGTAATTGAAGGGCAGCAGTCCCAGCTGGATGTGTCAGAGACGCGAGAAGCTGGGCTCTCACATGCAGGCCCTCCCTTCATTTTCTTTTTTTCTCTTCTTTCTAATGAGCCTTTACTTCTCGGCCACCCCTAAAGTGTTTCAGCAGATTCTTGCACTGCCTTTGGGGCGAAATGGAAATGGGGGCTATGCCAGTTCACACACACACACACACTCACACACTCACACTCACACTCAGTCAGACACGCACTCACACCCACCCACCCACCCACACTCTCACACCCACCCATACTCACACAGAGTCTGCTGAGGAGGCATTCTATGGAAGCAGTGATGGCGTAGGCAGACATTATTATCATCTTCATCATTATCATTACGATAAGTACTTGCAGCGCTGGCTAGGTGGTCTGATACCGTTGTTCCCTTTGGATGGAAGAACTGCATCCAGCTGCCTGACCGCCACTCCACACAGCCTTGTCTCAACTGACAGCATCTGACGCACTAGGCACTGGGGGGCCATGTCAGTTGGGCAGGCTCTGCCAAACACCCAGACAAAAAGCAGGGTATAATTAATAAATAAATAAATAAATAAAAAAAGAAAGAAGAGGAGCAACCTACAACATGCGTAAAAGAAGATTCCTTGTATTCAATTACGCAAAAGGCCAGAAAAAGTTTTGCACATTCCACAGTTTATTTTTTAAAATCATTATTTTATTATGTTATTTTCTAATATAACTCTCTTTATTTAGACGGGCAGTTGACCGACCCTGGGGTCGGCCACGATAAAAAGGTCACATCATTCAGACAAAGGTCAAACAGGTCACACACTCGCAGCCTCTTTCTTTTAAATAACATTTACAGTCATCTATTAACATTCTAGTCCCTGATTTTGCACTGTGGGGAGTACTCTACCGGCTTCTGCTGTAGAAGACCTAACAAACCTTACAAAAACAAAACGAGAGGGGGGAGCGGGTGCTGGAATGGCTGACTCCCACCTCCCAATACACCGTGGTGATGGAGGGTGGGTGCTGTACAGTAGGAGCTGCCTTGTAGAGATGGTGTAGCTGACGGAGAGAGGAAGGCCCTACAGACTGCAGGTTCAGGACATGGTGATCTGCATGGACTCCAGCATCTCCTCCACCGCCTTCATGGAGCACTTGCTCTCCTTTGCCCCGCGCCCTGCCAGCTGAAGAGAGAATGGGGGAGGGGGGAGAAAGGGCACGTCCAGGTGTTAACACAGCTTACTCAGGTGTCAAAGTTCAAACTAAGAGAGGGAGTACACAAAAGGGAAGCAAGTGCACATACACATACTGCCACCAAATACTGAACGCTCTCTTATAAAGATAAACTGTTAGAGCTACACAACCAGAGAGAGAGAGAGAGAACGAAAGAGTGAAAGAAAGGAAAAGAAAAAAAGCATACGAAAATCCCTCCGTTATGTAAAGAATCCAGTGCTTAAAAACATGGCATTTTCCCTTCCTGTGTGTTTACTCGTCCATGACTGAGGCAGCTCAGGCCGTCTGAACCCACGGCTTAATTGACCTAATCAGAGCAAAGGAGTCATCAGGTATTTTCTCGCTTGATTTGTTCGTGCGTGTAGGCGTTTTTTTTTTAAATGTGCTTAATGAGTCACTCCCTCTCGCCCCCTGGAACTCCAAAACCTTCTCTTTCAGTCCACTCATTTACTCTCGATCCTGGGGCAGGAGGCCCCATCCGGTGTGACTCATCTCCACTGCCCCTCAGCATTCATCCCCTCAATTAAAACAGGACAGCCCCGCCAGGCCAATAAAAGGCAACCACGACAGCCGTGCACACACACACACACACACACACACACACAGACAAACGCCTAACCCACTTCTCCAAAAACAAACTATTTTCTGACTCAGGGAGGTCTTCATCTTCTACACTGTTGTTTTCTTTTTTTCTTGTGGCTTTCGTTTTCAAAACGTGGCCACATTTCAAGCTTGAAAAATGACTCATCCAGATAAAGAGGGGACATCGGAACAACTTTCATGGACTACACCATCCGATTGATCGGTATGTGTTGTCCAGGGATTGGAGAGAGGATAGGCGAAGGGAAAGACAGAGAAAGGATGGAAGCAGGTGAGAGCGTTGCCATGACGGGCCCTAGAGCCTTGTTCCACTGAGTCATCAGCCCAACGGAGTGAGACAGCACAGCACAGCAGCCGAGACCACAAAGAGCCTCTTCACAGGTGGGGGATGAGCCTCATTGGAGACACCCAAAGCCCTAAAGCCACCTCATTGCATCTTCCCCCTCAAGCCACCTCATTCCCTCCCTCCATCCATCCAGAGGAAGCGACCACAGCTCCTGCTCTAAACGCTCCTGTTCTGGCCTTGTGACTCCTGGCCTGCTGGCTCTGGGGAGCCGTTAGTCCTCCTTGCCATTAGGAGCACACGAACATGCAGTAGCCCATCATTTAACCATACACAATCACCTCTCCTGTTAAAGGTCAGGCAGGAGAGGCCAGACATAAACACACATAACCATTCCGTGTGTGTGTGTGTGTGTGTGTGTGTTTGTGTATATGTCTTACACTGTTGCCATGGTTAAATGTGTTTGCATGTGTGCTGGCGAGCGGTTGGCAGGGTGATTGCGGTGTGACTCACCCATAACCAGAGGTGGCAGACGGATTAGGGGACACACAAGAGCAGGGTCGAGAGAGGCATCCGGAAATAAACTATTTCTCTTTCCCAGGAGCCGTGACACAAGCCTGTGGCAAATAATTCAACAAGATGCACTGCTACCGCAACTCCTAGTTATTTACTCAACAACCCTTCAGTAACACCAAGGTTTACCAAACCAATGGAGCGCCCAAGTCTCTAACAACCACCACCACCGCCACAGCATTCTCCTCCACACTCCCTTCCACTGCCTGCTCCACAAGTGTTCTGCTGTGCAGCTCCCAGTCCGGGGGCCTCTGTTCCAGCTCCGCTCCATACTCCATTGAGCTTCCATGGGCCTGAGAGGTTATCTGATGAGCCCAGAAGAGCAGCGGGAGGCTCCAGGTCTAACCGGGCCTGACCTCCTTGGGGTTACACAAGACACCACATTTTCCAGGCAACCTCGTCTTACAGACAGTGCTGGTGTCAACTTCGTATTACAGACAGTCACCGTGTCACGGTGCTGAGAGCCCTCATCAGGGGAAAAAAGGACGGGTTGAAAAAAAGAGCAGCTTTTTTTTCCTTTTTGCAAAGTGTTCTGTTCTGTGCAACAATCCTTTTCCCTTGGTGAGGTGCATAACTTGATTTGTATGCATACTCACAATTTCAGCATGCAAACCCCGCCCTCTTAACCACACGTCGACAGAATGAGCCAATAAACCATACTTGATTTCGACTGAAGGGGAGTGAGAAAGTGCAGATGAGTGATCGAACAGTGCGTGCAGCAAGGAGTGAGTGGCTTTTTAAAATGTTCCTCGTCATGCACCTAGCTGCCGTGACCTCCGGATGACCCGTCATGGCTGCCGGCCTCTGCCACCTGCCTCCCTATGCGTTAAGTTCAGGTATGATAAGCACCAGGTACGCCGTGAGAATTCACCGCTGACACGACCAAAAGCCTTTAAAGTCACCATCAATCAGCTCGCACCACTCTGGAGTGACAGGCACTTCACCTTTAAGAGCTGCAAGGCTCATTACTCAAAGCGTCTGACTCGCAACCGCTGCAGGCCTAAGATGCTTCATGCCGACACGGTGAGCCAGACTCCCTCTGGGCCAGCGGCACTAACGCACTGTATTTCTCAAGACAGAGTGCTGTACAGTCTACTTACAGGACAAAGCAGGCATTTCAGACAAAAAAGCACCATGTCTTAAGACTAGCTAGCAGTGTAATTAAAGGTCAGTTTTTGATGTGGTTGTTCAAGTTGACAAGACCGCTTATGTAACTGTTCTTGAACTGCGTCACTGTGAGTAATCCCAAGAGGTGAAGCACAAGAATGCATCTGTACATGCACCTTTTTGGGTGTTCATGTGCTTTCACTGCATTGACAAGTTAACTGATCTCAGTGCCTGACTGTTCCACCAGCCGGCTCTTAAAGACTGAAGATCAATGTGGTTCCACACAAATCTTCCTCGTATTCTCTCCCTCATGGACAAGGACATTGCACACTAGCAGCTCTGAGTCCTGCACCCCCCACCCCCACGTCTACTTGTGTTTTTGATTAATCAAAGTCTTGTCTCATGTATCCACACTCATGCATGTGGAAGAGCCTGGGATGGTGCGTTTACATCCAACATTGTTCCAGGGTTCTGTCTTGATGCAGGGAATTAGTGTGGCTTTGTGAAGGATCAGAGGCCAAGGGAGACGAGAGGGGGACGAGAGGGAGACGAGAGGGGGAGAGAGGACTGCTGCAACTCGACCACCTCTGGGATGCTAAGGCTGGTCACATCAGTGACAAGGACTGAGAAAGACAAACAGAAAGCCAGAGTGCTGGAGTGAAAGCGAGTTGGGTGTATGTATTTAGACACCTCTAAATGCTTGGAGAGATGGCACTGAAAGATTAAGGCAAGCACTCAGGAAGGAAGGAGGGAGGGAGAGAGAGAGAGAGCAAGACAGAAATCTGTCTAAGGATCCTACAGTGTGGTGTGAGACTGCTGTGTTGTGTATTGATGTATGTGTATTTAAGTGTGTGTGTGTATTTAAGTGTGTGTGTGTTTGCCTGAGCGCTCCAGAGCAGATGAGTATGTGTGATGGAAGAGGTGGAGCGCAGGGGATTTTTTGATGTACTGTGCTTGCTGACTAAGGACCCTCTTATTATGTGTTTAACTGTCAAGGCTTAAATAAGCAACGTCTATCGTTTATTGGCAGTTAAGATTTCTGTTAAATGTGCATTTATGCTGTGTGTCATGGCAACTGCGTAAACCATGTTTTCTCTTAGCGATACCATCTGAGCAGCACCTCAGTTTTTCCCCTCCCTCCCTCCCCTACAGTAACAGTCTGTCTCCATCAGCCCCTTCATCCCTCACTCCTTCTCTCCACCTAACTCTCCAACCATCAGCGGTGTACGAGCCGCATAGTTTCCTCTCACCATCTCCTGACGCCTCTATAACACACACACACCCACACCATGCACACACACGCACAAACACACACGTACAGGGTGATGATTCATGCGGGCGGAATCGATAGCTCTAGTTTTACATGCAAACATAGAAAACAGCTGTGAAACACAAGGACTGGCCCTGTGGGCTTAAGTCAACACATTAGCTGAAATGTACCCAAGCGAGGCCCAAACACAGCCAGCAGCGCGGAATGAACACACAAACACACACACACACACACGCTTAGACACAAATACACTTCTACGCTCATGCACGCAGACAGACTTACGTATACTCAAACATACACACGTGCACACAGCCAAACAACAAGCACATGCCGTGTTCTATCACAGAGCTGCGTCACCACCAGTGATCATCAGAGCCTTCAAAGAGGGGCCCTGTGATTGGAAGGTGTCAGGGGAGGCTTGACAGGCACTGGGGGACTCACCTGATAGGCTCTGTTGATTTGACTGGCAGCCCAGGCGGCATACTTCACATTGTCCTTCTTCACCTTGGCGCTGACTTTTGGGCTGGCTGCAAGATGACTGGCAGACTACACCCAGGGAAGGGGGGTAGGGGAGAGAGGGAACAAAAAAGTATTAGAGAGAGCGTACATATGAAAGGATAAAAGAAGAGAGAGAGCAGAGAAAGAGGTAACCGAAGAAAGAGGACTACAGCAAGGGAGACCCAGAGGAAGACTAAGTTTCGCACATGAAGAGGGAAAAAAAAGTAAAGAATATGCGGTAAACCAGCAATAAAAGTGTCATCGAGACAAACGCGAAACCGCATCAGCTTGGTCGTCATGGCAGAAACGGCATGGCAAAGAATCACCCAACTACCCCCTCCCCCAAACACACACACACACCACCTACACACTTGCCCACCACCAATTCCCGCAGCAGCACAAGGAAAAGCGGTTTACGGGGAGGGAAAAATTGAGCGCACTCGCCGACTTCAGAAGGCAGAACCCCTTCCTCTTCACTTTCTGTCTCCTTCTTCCACCCCCTCCCATCTCGTTCTCTCACTCTTGCTAACCCAGCATCTATTAATGCTTCCAAATTGGTGTAACACCAGAGATAGCTGGTGATGACAGGCCTGGAGTGCGTCTGGGGGGCGGCACGCCGCGGCGATGTGAATCATGCTCTCCGCCTGGTGGCTCTCCTAACCGCCCGCCTACCCGCCTCACAAGCCTCCCCCTCCCCACGGCTCTGCCAACCACAAATCCACTCGTACTTCATGATGTGGGACTGTTGTGTGTGTGTGTCTATGTGTGTGTGTGTGTCTATGCGTGTGCTGGTAGTGTTCCCCAACTCCACATTCTGGTCCAGGCTCAGCTTTACCAGGCAAGGAGTACCCAGAAGAAGGCCAGGCGAGCGGGCAGCACATGAAAGCCACACACACACACACACACACACACACACACACACACACACACACAGAAACCTAGTCAGTGCCAATAGAGGGGACCTCTTCTTCTTAGACTTGAACGTTGGAGAGGGGCAAAGAAAGAGGCAAAGAGAGTGTGAAAGAGTGACTGAGTGAGTGAGCGAGATACTGAGAAAACAGAATATGTTTCAGCATGTGGATTTAATGGCACAAGGTTTTCTTCTAACCCCTTTTCTTTATCCCGACGTGAGCTATAAGCTAACAGCGCTGCCCTAACTGGCACTTGCTGCATTGGTTTCAACAGCTCGTGCAGGAAAGTCTGCAGCGAGGGGGTCTGTGTGTGTGTGTGTGTGTGAGGGAGATGGTGCCTCTTCTAGTCAGAGTCAGAAGGCTTAAAAAGGGGGTCATGAAAGATAATCACCACTTTAATTGACCATGGCATCAGTGACCCAAGCCAGGGGGTCAGATCTGCCATGACAGTCCCTCTGGATAAAGGGTCTGCTATTTTATAGTGGGAGTCTTTAATTGATCCTACAGAGTTGAGTGGCAGCTTTCCAATGCGAGCTGCATGTGCATTTCAAACACACAACATGAGCCGAGGCATTTGGCCTGTTCTTATGATTTTCTAACGGCCTGGGCTTTGAGGAGAAGTGTAGGTCTGTCTGTGTGTGTGTGTGTGTGTGTGTGTGTGTGTGTGTAGAGGTGGAATGCAGCACACGTGTGTCTGAAAGAGACTGTGTGCTGCTAGGCCCTCACCCCTGCACTGGAATAAGAGCTAGCGACTGGGCCGTTTGTGTTCACATGTCAGGCCTCACTTACAAACGATGCATTGGCGTTAATAGACAACTTCCTGTTGAAATAAATAGGGAGATGAAAGGAGCGTTCAGTGGAGGTGCAGTCTGGGGACCTGGAGAGAGAGCCCACCCCTCCACTGGACGGGGCCCCAGCAGCAGCGGCCCATAACTGCTCTCGGCCTCTTTAACAGCTCCTGGTTTATTTTACCTGGACCGTAAACACAGTCGAGAATGTAGCGGGGGTGGTGGGGGAGAGACCGTTTTGGGTTTAGGTTACAGAGAAAATACCTGTGTTTTCCATGACCGACAGAGAGAAGGGGAGAGAGAATGTGTGTGTGTGTGTGTAAATGTCAGTGTGTATGTGTTTATGTGTGTGTGTGTGTGTGTGTGTGTGTGTTTAAAGTCTGGCTGGCTGACTAAGCAGAGACTACTCATCCTCAAATACAGAAAAAAAAAATCACAATGTTCACTCTATCCACCTCATGAAAAATGTGTAGTGCACAAACACAGGGGCAGGCTGTTTGTTATCCCAACACCAACCCGACCGGAGTGAGGCCCAACTCACCATGTAGAGGCCGAACAGGGCCCGCATGTTTCTGTTGTTCAGCTTCAGTGCCTGGGCGAAATACTTGCGTGCCAGATCCAGGTTATCCATGCCCCCCTGGGTGTACTTCACCTGTAGGGTCACACCAGGCAAAGAGGGGCGTGGGAACAGTTTGTAATAAATACAAGGATATCTCTCCATAGGTATGACGGTTAACAACACCACAAATACATGACATTGCATGCAAGACAAGTTATGTGCCTATGAATTGACAAGTTCATTGAAACGCCCCCTCAATTTGTTTGACAAATTATCCTACAATCACTGAGGGAGAACAGTCGTTTAGGCACGAAAAAACAAAACCCTTCCCTCGAGCTTCTGTAAATTCAATTTGGCAAAGTCGTGACGTGGATATGCCACAAGACACCACAAATTTCCTACGGTGACCACAGTCAGAGAAACGGCTAGTTCAACACCTACTCAGTCACAAGTCATTATGGCGGAGAGCATCGACCTCGACCATACCTCGGCATACTGCTCACAGTACAAGTGGTTGTGCGGGTTGGTCATCATGAGCTCTTCCAGGCAGAAGGCGGCCTTTGCGTAACTACGGGAAGGGAAGACACAGGAGAACAAAGGATTGGTTTATGACACACAGGAACAACTCTCACTTGAAGGTCACAGCAAATGAATCCCTACTACTGTGTGCAACCACTAGCAGTGTCAGCTCACAGGCGGAGTTTAGTTCAGTGGTGCAGAGCACTTAAGGGATGCTTTCACAGATCAAGTCTTATGCTAAACTAAATTTGGCTTTGTGTTTAACACCCGTCAAGGAAAGCAGCCTTCGATATCTATAATTGGAAAAGAAAAAAAGAAAAGAAGAGGAGCATGCTGTGAAAAGAAAAGGCGCTCGACGTTTAACGCAGACTTGTGGTGGAACCGCGGACGCAGCAGGCAGGTTGACATCATCCCGAAGCCGTCTCCGACCCATTCCATCATATCCTCGTTCCTGGGTGTTTACAGGGAGCGGGGCGGCGGGCCAGGGAAGCTGCTCCGAGTGTGAGATCTCCACCACATTTTGAGACGCACAGCATCAATCTGTCTACCTTTTTTTTCCGTCTTCTCTCTCGCCTCCCTCTAAACCTCTTTCTGCCTCTCTCTCTCTCTCTGTCTGTCTCTCTGAATTCACAGAGCGAGCATCGTTCCTGAGGTCACTATTGAGCGCAGGCGGGCGGGCGAGCGGGCGGCTGCTACGTGCAGTCTTCTCTGGATGAGATCTGAATTCACAGAGCGAGCATCGTTCCTGAGGTCACTATTGAGCGCAGGCGGGCGGGCGAGCGGGCGGCTGCTACGTGCAGTCTTCTCTGGATGAGATCACTGCCGCGACAGACTGCTGAGCTGTTCCCCCTCACACTAATCTGCAGTCCACCATGCACTTACACACACACACACACACACACACACACACAATATCCACACTGAGTGCACACAGATAAATGCACATAATATACAAAGTATACATATTAACACAGTTTCCCCTTCGAGGGTCAGACTGAGAGACACCCGAATTTGGCATTAACCCGTTTCTCTGTGTTTTTGCTTTTGTTCGTTCGTTTGTTTTATAGAAATAAAAAAGTTTTTATAAATGCCTCAAGCGGTTAAGTTCAGATAGAGATGAAATTGAGATTGAGCCATTCGTGCAGATCTGTTACAATGGTTAGTGGATAATATTTAAAGAGAGAAGAATTCTGTTCGAAAAAAAATGAGGGTATTGTGCTGTGGGCCGCCAACGTTAGGCTTCCCAGCTAACATAGCATTAATACTAGCTTCACTTATTAAAACCAGAAAAGTTCTTGACCTATTTTGTGTGGCGGTCATTTAATCATGCAGTTGTGCCCTCTGGGCAAAATGTGGACAACAGTGGTTGAAACGCACATTAATTTGCATTTTCATTTGCCAAATGGTCACAAATATGGTGAAGTATTGCAAAATATTTGGAAGATATGCCAGATCCACTACTTTAATAGCAATACACAAGTCACAAGACATTGTGAGTACACACAACATTAAAGCCCCCCGACACACACACACAGAACTGTTGACTTTATCTGACCAAATATCCACTTGACAGAAAAACCATACACTGTTACCATTATATCCAGAGACTCCCCCTCCACCAGCATAAGCTCACGCATTCACTCACACGCACTACCCAAAATGACTGACAGCATCTGAGACCCACTGACATGGAGAGGCCCTTTCGCTCTCCCCTCAGCTCCCACTGGCCTCCGTCCTGTTCCGTTCCCTAAACCACAGGCCACGGAACAGCTATCGAAGAGGGGGTGGAGGTAGGGGTAGAGAGAGAGCGCTTCGCCTGGCACTCGCCTCGCCAGGCACCACGGCTGGACCGTGATCACGCACACATCTGCATCCATAACGACCTCGCCACGTCTGCAAAAACGGCGCAGAGGGGGAGGATGGAGGCATTCCAGCGCGCTCGTTTGTGGACGCTAATCTGACTGCAATCTTATTGTTGGCAGGGCAGGGAGAGACTCTCAGGGGGTAGGGTTGGGGTGAGCTGAGGTGGCGTAAGGGGTGGAGGGCGGTAGAGGCTATGCTCTGACGCAAATGGCGAGAGGGAGCGCTGGAGCGATGGCAGAGGCGGCACTGCTGCCTCGCACGAGATGAAGAGGCTATCGGTCAGTTTGGCGCGCATCTGACAGACATCACAAGCAGGAGACAGCACGAGGCGGAGGGAGGGTGGGAGGGCAGATTAGGGTGGGCCACTGAATGAGCAAGCATGAGAAGGATAGGGGAGAGAGAGAGAGAGAGAGAGAGAGAGAGAGAGAGAGAGAGAGAGAGAGAGAGAGGTAGAGATAGGGAGAGAGAGAGAAAGAAAGAAAGAAAGAAAGAAAGAAAGAAAGAAAGAAAGAAAGTGAGTGAGTGAGTGAGAGAGAGACAAGCCTAGGCCAGTCGGAAGGTTGAAGGCTGCTTACAATTACCACTTCCTCTCCATAAAGACTTTCAGATGGTGCTGCTGCCACCAGGGCCCAGGCTGCAGTGGAGGAGAAGCAGACTCCTGCTGTATCGCCACCACCACCACCACCACCACCACCAGCAGCAGCAGCAGCAGCAGCAGCAGACAGGGCCTCCCAGCAAAAACAGCCCCTCTACCTCTCAGCAATAGGAGCACCCTCACAGTCATCACATGCCAGCTACAGAGCAGCGATGTGAGGGGCACACAGCCAAGCAGGGCCTCAACCACACAGCACAGCAACGCCTCCATAACAATGTCTATGGCAGCACACTGAGAGAGCACAACCTCAGCCTTGTCAGAGATAGCACAGCCTCTCAGACGTGGAGCTAAAAGCCCCAATAAAGATTTAGCCTCCAAACGATCATTCATGGCACACTGCTCATCAAGTGACCTCTTTATTCACCTCTTCTCACTCTCTCCTTTTCAACCCTGTGAGGGGCGAGGCGGGACAGGGGTGGAGAGACTCGTTTCCCCTGGGCTCAACGACAAGTCTGTATTTTCTGTGGGTGTGGACAGGGTGACACTTTACCACCTTAACCCTGTGGGAATCTTCTAGAACCGCTGCCCACTCAATCACTCCCTCCCTCCCGAGGGGAAAAATACGAGTGATAATTCCGAGGCAGGCCGGAAGAGGAGAGTAAAGGAAAAGAATGGGTGTCTGTGACACAAGCGAAAGCGATGAAAAGCAAGCGGGGGATGAGGCTGACCCGTCTTCATATAGGGGGGCGTTGAGAGTGAATGGGGCCATATTGGCAGAGCCTGGCCTAAGCGGTCAGATAATCCGCTCACCCCTGGATTTCCTCCTTGGCCGTGGCAGCGGGACGGACAACAAAACATTACACATCCAATAAGATGGGCCCTTCTCACCGCACTCACACATTCCAGCTGCCACCCACTCACAACCAGGGCGACCCTAGGACCCATTCACTCCCTCATACACACATGCACAAACAAAGAAATATATAATCACATACAAAGGTATTTACAGACCTGTCTCTCTCAATCACACAGATAGATTCTTATGCATTAAGTCATGAGAGAATCTCTCCAACATAAAACTCTCTAAAGAGTCCAATACTCAGTAGAGGCGTGCGCACGCACACACACACACACACACACACACACACACACACACACACACACACACACACACACACACACAGAGGGAATTGGGAAAATCCTCCAACAACTAAGCCCCAAAACAATTACAGAAGGGAGGGGGGTAAGGTATCTAGGGGTTGGGGTAAAGGGGGAAGTATCCCAAAATCATTTTCTAACAAACGTTCTGGTCTGGTAGACAACTATCCTGGCAACAGAGATATCAGCGGGGGAGTGGTTGACGGGGAGGGGTGTGGAGGGGAGATCAGGGGAGTTTCTTTTCATCCCAAACATATGAGTGGAGTCTTAAGAGAGCAAATCCTATTAAAACACCACTCTGTCGGACAAAGAAAAAAGGCTTGTTGGCGACCCCAAGCTGGGATAGGCATTTCGCCGGCCCTCCAAAGTGGTCCTTAGACCAGCTGAGTCAAGCGGCCATCCTACTTGAGGACCACAGACATGGGAAAATATTACCTGAGAGGACACCAAGGGTTTCAAAACAAGCTGTCTTAATGCACTTAATGTAACCACCTCTCCAGCTGAGCGAGTGAATGCCATGCAAGGGGAGTGGTGGGAGAGGCCAGAGTCTTAAGATAGTCAAAGGTATTTCTATCTACAGTATATCAACAATGGGTTGCAAAGGCCGGGAAATTTGTAGCGAATATGTCATCTGTTGTCATTATGTTATTTTTTAATTGCAAATGAGGTGCTTCTGGTTTGCGGTCCAAATGGTTTAGGCATGTGAAGGCAACGGTTACAGATCTGCACCATGAAACAATAACATCAAATTACCAGATTGTGGCAAATTAATTGTACTGTCTAATTTTGCTTTAGGTTTAAATGTTGATTTAAACAATAAAACTGCACATGTATTGCAGCTGGGTAGTGGCTGACATTCCGGTTTTACTGTGCACACCGTCAATCACTGAGCCTTAAAGTTTTTGCATGACAGACCCATCACTTGGTCCTGAAAACAAGTGGAACCAAATCAGAACCCACTCCTAGAAAGTATGGAACTTGCCAGTCACTCTCCCACGGTCACGGTTAGGTATATTTACCACATGACTGTGAGAATGAACAGGGGCATCACTGATTAATGTCTCAGATAAGTGAAGCTGTTTAATATGAAAGCCCATTACTCATGCTCGTTGATGTAGAGTTCCGACAGCTCATGCCACGCTTCCTGGTCTCCAACAAACCTGAAAAACAGAAGACAGAGAGAGAGGGTGAGAGAAAGAACAAGAAAAAGTGACAGAAAGAGAGAGAGAGAGAGAGAGAGAGAGAGAGAGAGAGAGAGAGAGAGAGAGAGCACTTAAGACACTGACAATAGAGGGAAGTTACACAGAAGGCCCAGGTCGAGGGCACACAAAGTGAATGCAAAACCCCTTTTAATTAAAAAACGAACAAGAGAAAGGACAAGGGTTATGGAAGGGGGAACTCTGTGTGTGTGTGTGTGTGTGTGTGTGTGTGTGTGTGTGTGTGTCTCTATGGGGGTGGTAGTGGTGGGGTTGCCTCCAAATCCTCTTGTAAAACACTCACTGCTCCAAATACTCATTGAGCTCGCGGATGGCCTCGGCAGTCTTCCCCTGGGCTTTCAGGATGGAGATCTTGCGCTTCCTGGCCGCCTGTGGAGGGATAGAGAGATTAGCACAGGATTAGAAGCCTCAAGTCTCAAGTGTTTGTCCCAACAGAGGGAGAAGAGAGAAGAGGGGAATGATGAGAGAGAGAGAGAGAAGGGAGGAAGAGAGGAGGGAAGATACAAAGTGTGTAAAAGTGTGAGAGACAGAAAAGGGTGGGAGGGCTTTGTCTGAGCGATATTACTATTTCAAGTTGTTTGGGGGGGGGGGGGGGGGGGGGGGGGGGTGCTGGACTGTTGGCAGGCTTGAAGAGGTTTAAAACAAGGGGGGGGTCCCCCTCCAAACTCACACCACCACTACTCCCAGACCCTCTGCTCCCATTCTTTCTCACCAGGTCTCCTAAAGATTCCTTAGGGGGCAGTAAATCCTCACGCTGGACTACCTCCCCAGGTTTTTCACTACACACACGCACACCACCAATATTACTCTCGCTCACACACACACACCGCAGGAGGCCCTCTCTATGGCTCTGGCCACACAGCACAGCCAGAGTGGAGTCAAATCTTCAGATTAGATTCAAATTGAATGTCATAAGAATGGGTCGTGATCTTCTAAACAAAAAATGATTGAGCCGTGCATTACTTGTAATTCATGGAAACAAAAAGCCATTAAAGACCAGAGTGCCATGAACGCAGCCCTCGAGCTCTCACTGCTCCGCGTACCACGACACCATTCATAAATAACATCACACTAGGCCTAGCCAGCAACCGCCGAAAAATGGCCGCCTTGATCTAGCGTTTGATGTAGAAGTGACCTTAAGGCGGATTAGATGCTCATCAATCTGAATCAGCAGGCATTACGGTGGCCTCTCTGACGCTGGCTTTTTCCAGGAGTGTGGGAAGAGCAGGGGAGTGGGCACTCTACTGCCACAGATGTTATTTCTGCCACTGTCATCTGGTAGAATGGGCCTCCACACACACACACACACACACACACACACATACACACACTAAGACACACACACACACAGACAGGCCTACGCACGCACGCACCATTTTCTGTACCCTCCTTTTCCTACCTTCATGTGCTGCATATCAGAAATTGCCGCAGAAAAGCGAATTAATCTGAGACGGCTCATGTTACCATGGAAACAATAAACAAAGCTAGCTATAGTAGCTGCTGCGTATCAGATATGGCTAACAGAAGTTGACACTTTTCTCAAAGAAGGTCAAGTATAAGTAGTTAGTAGAAGCACTATTCCAGTATTTCAAAGAGAATGAGCTGTGGGAGCGCAAGAACAGTGAGCGTCTAGCAGCAATTATCATAGACATATATCTATAGCGTATTGTAAGGTTTAGCTTACATACTATAAAACAGAACATCTCATGGAGGATGCTTGCTAACGCTATTTCAGTTATGTTAAGTGCAGTGTAGTAAATCAGTGAATTATCAGAGTAACCTGTATTTTCGTTTGTTCTGAATAGTAAACCTCCTCCACTTAGCATTCTTCAAACAAAAGATTGTGGAAAAATATTTCATATGTTGAAGTAATTTGCAGCCCAGTTTTTCTTGAGTTATTTTGCACTTGCAGGTGCTTGATTGCTATTTCGAGTTACTTTTAAAACTTTATTTGCACTTTAATTTGTATTACTATTATATGTATTTATTATGATATTTACATTCAAATTCATAATAGCTCCATTTAACAAATAATGATACTACATACTATAATGTGCCGGCATTGTCGCCCCATATTGCCGTGCGGCTTCGCATACTTTTCTATGTGTGATGCACTAGCGCTCAACGATGTTCCCTAACAATGTTCCTTACTGTTCTTATTGCATGTCGTTGTTCTGTGTTGGGAGTGAATTTATACAGGTGTGTGACGGTAACACAGTCTGTTCGAGATAACTTGTACCAGGGCATAAAGCCCGCGCCATTTTGACACTGAGTTGTGTTTAGTATTTAGTAATGAAAAGCCATTACAAATATAACGCACTGATTTGTTACTAGAGCTGCAACGATTCAAATTCCAACATTTTGAATCATTATTTTAATTTGCTATGGGAAACAATCATTAGATTAGTCGATTAATCGAAAAAATAGTCGACAGATTAATCGATTACCAAAATAATTGTTAGTTGCAGCCCTAGACCAAACCTTACATCATTGGCACTAACACAATCATGGGAACTGACCACAAGGGCCATGATTACTTTTACATAATAGAGATATTTTATTTGAAAGACTTGACTTAAACTATCAGTGTGCAGAGCTGCAAGTATTTAGTGTTTATGCACATATGATAGTCAACTAGTAAAAAAAGTTATGTTGTGCATTTACGCTTTCAGCAAGACTGAACAAACTATTAAACCCCGCTGTGTGGCCACATAGTACAATTTGGTCTATGGTATATAGAATCTAGAGCATCTTTTTAATATGAAGAATGGGCTTAACCAACTCTGCTATGCAAAGTGACAGCCAGTCATAAAAACACATGCATCCACAAACACTGACAAAGGTGCAAGAGAGCAGCTCAGCTTGGCAACACACACACAGTCTTAAGAGTTGCATCTCTCCGTCTCTCTGTCTGTCTGTTTCTCTCCATCTCTCTCCCTCGCTCACAGACACAAACATGCATATGCTATCCGTTCTAAACTGGGGCATACTACCCAGTCTAGACGATCACATACTCAGTAGGGTGCAAGTTGGAGCTCTGCTTGAAGCCTCCCTGCCTGTCCGTTTGTCTTGTCTATGTGCCTCCTACTCCAGCTGCTCTGGCCGTCCTGCTGCACAGCAGGGAGGACAACACTCCAGCCTCTGTCTGGGCTTAGCCATTACGTGAGGGCTGTTCAGCTGGCACGCAGCAGTAAATCAATGGGTGCTGGCGATTATAAATAAAACTTTGAAAATGACTCTGTTCCAAAGGTATGTGAGTAAAATGGCAGTTAATTATATCTAATTTGTCACTTGGGGGCTAAGGTGACATGGGAATGCCGGCATGCTGGAATTTGCGTTCAAAGCGGCGTTGCGTGCATTGGCTGAGTATACGTTTAGACCTGACAAAAGCGATGAAGGGTGGTCTTCAGAGAAATCCTTGCGAGCACTTCTCACATCCATGCCGAATTTACAGAGTGTCCCAGGAATGAGGAGAAGGGGGAGAAGAAGTGAAAAAAAATATCTCGTCCACACTTCCTTGCTCTTTCCCCTTCCTGCCACTCATAAAACGCAGATCTCCACTAAAGATTTCACCGGAGAAATTTGTGGGACGTTTGCACACGGCGGGTACGGATGCTTTTGTGAGATTGCTGAATTTATACGCGCTTCGTGCTAAATTACTAACATGTGGCACGTCCCTCCTCCCTGCTGCTGATAGTGAGTCAACAACAGCCAAAACCACTGCCTCTGTCTGCATCTTACACTTGCCCTCTTTCTTCTTCTCTCCTCTACCTCCCTAGTTCACTCCCTCATTCTCCCCTTCTTTCTAAAAAGAACCACTTGGGACTCACTCGAACATATGGAAGTTGGTAGCCCAGCGAGTCACACGGCACTTTATTAAAACACGGACCGTTTCCAAACTGCCTCACTCTCTTGCGCGCTCTCCCCTCTTTTCTCTCTAGAAGAGTGATGGAGTGGGACCTGGCAGAGTGGTTAATCCTGCTGTTGTCATGATCCTTTTTTAATTAGCGTTCTATGGCGGCAGCACACACAGTGAGGACCCCACCACTGAAATCACCCTTGGCTCCCGTTTAGAGCAGATTACACAGGACACCTCACACTCTCAGGGAGGTGGGGGGGTTAGCTGGTGGGCTGGCTGTGAGTGTGTGTGTCTTTGTGTGTGTGTGTGGTTGGGGGGGGCCACCACAATCGCTCACCATCTCAACAAAAACTAAAAAAGGAGAGTAGAGATGGACCAACACATTGGCGTCACCTCTGGCTGAGCTTTTGTTTTACTGACATCAGAAAAGAATGAGATCGTTACTATTGGATGCAGCCAAACATGCATTATTCTCCCTCGCTCTGCTGAGCCACAGACCCCTGAAAGCTGGTAGAATGGCATCGTCGCTTTAAGCAAGCCAACTTGATGGGCCTCATCCACGTTCTTTCTTTGATGTTTAGAACTGACCAGAACACCAAAATACAACTAGGAGAAACTGTAAATGACAGCATCATTACATCAGATATTTGCTGCAGTGACCGCTCTCCACAACGACGAGGTGTAATGGTAGCCAGCGGAAACAGTGCTGTGCAGTGAGTAAACTTTACTCCCCAACACCTTAACACACGTGCCAGCAACAGACACTACTAACCGTGGGATTAAGCATCCCTGCTAGCACACCCGCCTTCCATGTCCAAGGTTACGAGTTTGGTTTGGGACTGTGCTTGTCTACACAAGACAGGTCACACTGGTGCAGTGACCCAGATGGGAGCGACGTTAGGGGAGGGTGAGTGTAGCGGTAACCAGCAGGTAGATTGCTGAGCAGTGAGCGAAACTCACTCTGAGACACCTAAGGAGACGTCCTAGCGACTGGCGCTTGCACGCAGGGGTCAAATTGCCAGCACGCTCGCCCTCCCATATCTGAGGTTGAGGGTTCCGAGTCCGGTTTGGGACTGCGCTAGTCTACACAGCGCAGGTTACAGACACGCAGCCATCCAAACCACTTTCATTATAATTATGTGGAGGAGTCAGAGCAGCCAGACGCAAGCTTGACCTCCATCCAGCGTGGGGGTTCATATGAATGGTGTTACTGTGCTTTTTTGACCTTTGCAAATTGCTATCTTGTCTCACACACACACACACACACACACACACACACACACACACACACACACACACACACACACACATTGCATGCAGCTTACCCTAGGTCAACCTCAGAAAGATTCCCAGAGCCCTCAATTGCTTTCTCCTAAAATGGCGTGTTTATTCAGTCCAATTACCACTTAAAATGAGTGCCTTGGAATTTGATGTGTCAACCAAAAACCATGTGTGTCATTTGGGTTTTGAATAAATAACTCATTAAAGGAACACCTCTGCAAAAACTAGTTAGTCAGTGTGTGTGTGTGAGACAAAAACGACTACATTAACCTGCCGTGATGGCACACGTGGAAACCAAGTAGATCGAAAGTGGAGGGAAAAAAATGTATAAATAAATAAAATGTATTTACGCAAGCAAGGGAGAATTTTGCCAGATCATTGCTGTAGGTATTGGAACATAACAAACTATGGAAGGGGGCTAAGAGTTCGAACATTTTTTGGACACCGCCATGGCAGAGAAACCTTGAACAATTTTTTGTTGATTCAACAATTCTGGTTAATGGGTACCACATCTATTCCACAGCCTGTAATTACAACAGCTCAGTTTCCAATCTGAGCGCGGGATGCTGGGATGCCTCACAAGTCCTCACAGTAGTGGCCAATTTTCCGCCATCTTTTTTCTGCTCTCACTTCCCCCCCCCCCCCCTCTCGCATAGTCTCTGTCTCTCTCAGTCATTCTCTACTTGTCCACACCTATGTTCTTCTCCACATAGCAAAGGGAAAGAAAGACACACACACACACACACACACACACACACACACACACACACACACACACACACACACACACACACGGTTGAAGAGATAAGCCCTACTTCACACACATTTACACACACCCACGCAAGTGCACACCCATTTCTCTGGTCACAGACAGGTGACCTAGATGATGTCAGCCTTACTTCCCTCCCACCGCACCCTCTCCCCCTGTCCGACCACGGAGCTTTGGCTGGTGGGAAGAGAAGCCCAATCTGGCCCACAGCATGCCACCGTCTGCAGTTTGTTCCGTTCCCAATCCACACCCCCAGGTTTATTTCTAAGAGGGGGGTGGAGGAGGGTGTTGGGTAGGGTTCTGCTGGATCTTGATGGGGGCGGTTGCCGGTGTTTGGAGGGGAGGAAATGGACCCATCCCACAGGAGGGCATCCCTGACATCTGGGCCTGGGCCGGGTTCTGCCTGGGTGGTACCGGCAGGCCGACCGTGAGAGCGCCCGGTTCCCACGAGACGGCGATTCTGCTAGGGCATCCTCCCGAATCACAGCCCTCGCTCTTGGTTGCTCTACTCGTGCTTGGCCTCTCTCTCTGTCACTACGTTCTTAATTTTTGCTGAGTGGCCTAAATAAGAATCTCCATCTGCTGTGGCAGCTGATAAGGTTAATGGTGGCAACACGCTGAGTCTGGTCATATATTACCTTGACCAGATTCAAGAACTGTGTTAGTCACCTTTTATTAGTTAATCACCATCGGTTTCAAGTTTTAAATAAATAGGTAAATCTCATTATAAAAAGGTATAGAAACCTTTTAAAAGGATTACTGGGAGGGGGAAACTATTTTGAAAAGCACAAAATTACTGAAAGGGCTTACATGCCGAACTTCCATTTGAACACATTTTCATATCTACCTGTTTTCAGCAACGAGTGGGCTTTAGAATGAGCAGATTTATCTTGGTGTAAGGGAGGGGAGCGTAACTATACTGCATTGTTTTGATGGTATCTGTTTGCTGCAGCCGCCCGCTCCTCCCCAGCCAGGTTTGCACAGTGTTCAATGTGCTTGCAATTTAAATAGGGCCATGGGAATAGGGAGGGTGTCCTGGCGGAGCAGCACCAAAAACAAACAAAGCAGCGCTAGCTCCTCTGTCTCCCTTCTTTAACCGAGTAAGACTGATGGAACTGCCTGGGTCCAACAGCAACAGATAGTTAAATAAATACGGATGGTAATGATAAAATGAATGTGTTAGCAGGGAGAGAATGGGGTGCCTCTGTGCTGCTGCAAGTGAAACACAGATGATGGACAGAGAAAGAGGAGAGAGAGAGAGAGAATGAGAGAAGAGGTGACTGCATCAGTGCAAACGAGCGTTTATTGACTTTGTCAGCAAAGCCTCCCATTTGTTTGAAAGAGACAGTCGGTGAGGTGCACAGCGCTCACAGGGTGTCCACAGAACAAATGTCTAGGCTTCGTCTGTAGCACTTTGCCAGCCCCCGAGAAAATGTTTAATAAATCTAAGCAAGTCCATGTGTTGCAGCCGGAGCAGCAAAAAAAAACAAAAAAAAAAACTTGTTGCGCGTCTTCGGGGCCGGTGCAAGCCAAAACAAATAAGGTCATGCTTTCTTTTGAAAAGCCCCCTTTAAAACATTTATTTTCTTGCACGGCCACATGTCCTGATGGAAACAATTAACAGCAGGTACAATGTGTTTCAGGGTGATGGTGGGGTGGGAGTGGGGCGGCAGCGGCAGTGGTGGTGGAGGTTTTGGCATAACACACTGGCCTGGACGTGGTGTTGCAAAACGTCAGCCTGAAATCTGATATACATTAGAGGGTAAGTGCGACCGGATTGCGGGCACACAAACAAAGCACACACCTTAGGGCAGTGGTGAGGGCTTAGGGTAGACTCTTTCGAATCCGCAACATAGAACAGAGAGGGCAAGGCTGCGACATTTTAAAACTATTAACGCCTGATGTCCCACTAAATTCCTGTCAAGACACGGACAGTAACTGGGAAGGAAAATCCCAAGTCCAACCGAATGGAGGCGGAGATGGGATCGGGGAACGACGTAAATCACAAATTCTTCAAAGACAGAGCATTTATTTTTGCCTGGGTTCCACACGACACGTCTGATACTACTGAGAGCGATAAATCACTGGGCTTTTCGGGTTCCCCCGAAACACTTGTCAGTAGTGTGGGCGAGTGCCTGATCAGCACTGTGGTTGAGGTCATTCAGAGGGGAAGCAGAGTTTAACTAAACAAATGCACACCACTGATACCGAAAGCTCTTCAGCACATTTTAACGAGTCTTAAAAAAATAGGCGAAACCGCAACCCCCAAGTCAAAAAAAAAAGTAAGTAATAAAAATAATAACTTTTATTTCTGGCTTACCGTATTGGTCTGATCGTCTTGTAGTATTGAATCGTACAGCTTGTTGGCATCATCATACCTTAAAAAAAAAAAACACACACACACACACACACACACAGAGAGAAAAGGAATGTTTTTTAAAAGGACTGCTTTCTTTTCCCCCCCTTCCTTTCTTTAAACAAAAAGCAGATCACTATCTCACTGGTCATGGGAAATTAGGTGGTGTGCAAATCACACGACAGTTCACGGCAATCAAGCTCTTGTATACAGGGCGGCCTGTTTCTATGGCTACGGCAGAGGTCTTGTAAAAATCAGCAGCGAGGAAATAAACAGTCATTACTGGAGCTCCGCTCGGATGGCCGACGCTGGGAGATGCTTCTGTAGCCTCTCAAAAGTCGTCTGCCGAAGAGCGCCGCAAAACGGCGCAACCAGCACCATGCTGATTGGCTTACTGTATATGCAATGATTACTCCCCTTTCGCTTTGATTCACCTTTTTAAACAAATCAGACTATGTTTGCCTCCACAGATTAGTGTTACTTTGTAAGTTCGGGCATCACAAAGCCATAGTTAGATAAGAAAAAGAACATAATGGGAAGGGTGGAGGATAAAAAGGGGTAATAAAGACAAATTACAATGACAAGTCATGAATTGTGTAAACACAACTTACAAAACTGTAATCTGTTGTTGGGATGGGGCCCGAGGCATGATGAAAAGGGAAATTGTGGGAGGAAATCCCAACGACAGCGCTTTGAATAGAAAAGTTATGAACTGTACAAAATGAAATCACGCAGCAAATTCAGACCAACGAGAGGTAGAGGAATTATGGCCTCCTTGTCACAATGAATAAGCGGGGAGGGCTGAGTGCATCCACTCATTTCTTATGATTTACCCCACGGGTAATAACAAGCACTGTTGTCTGTTCAGCCAGCCAGCCAGCGGCTCGGGGCTAAGTTTGTGATCAAAACTTACGTTGCTTGTTTCTTTTGGCATTTTTTTCAGCCACAACCTACAACAGAAGCCACTCTGGTTCCCATTATCTCGCCGTAGTCCCATTTCCACTGCACCACCCCTTCCCCTCTTATCCTCTTTATTACTCTGCTATGGTGGTGGGGGTGATGGTGAGGGGGGTGGCTGATGGTGGGACCACTCAGATGGCATCAAGCAGTCACTCTTAGCAGTCGCTTTGATTGGCTTTATTTATGTTGAGACTCTTTCGGGGGCTGGCGGGGCCGTCTCTTAATGTGTGCGAGTGTGACACGTGTGTACGTGTGTGCGTGTGTGTGTGTGTGTGTGAGTGTGTATGGATGTGTGTGGTGGGCTTGGGGGCGGGGGGCTTCACTTAAACAGGACCTCCGTCTGATGCCAATTACTGCAGAATTTGCGAGTTTATTTAATCTGACTGTGCAGGGACAATCATGCTCAATTATCACATACACCCTCGCACGACTGATAGGCGAGTCAAAAACAAACAAACACATGAGCCTTATGTGTTTTATTTGCCCAAAATGAGAGGGTAACGTGTGTGTGATCTAACTAGGAGGGCAAATGGTAAGAAAAAAAGCATTGAAACTACCAAACTAAAGCTGACCCTAGGCTGCGTGGCGACTGTTTTCACAGGTCTCCCAGACGTCCTCTCTCAGCATGAGACAAAAACAGACACAGCAGAAAGGAGACACACAAAAAAGGCAAAGGGGGGCGGGGGGGAGAGAGAGGGAAGAAAGAAAGAAAACAGGACCCCTAGAATCCTAGTGGGAGCAACCACTTCCTTCCTGGGAATTCCTCGCTTAGGAAAAAAAAAGAAAAAAGCGAGCGCGGACGGCCAAGCACACTACTCCCTCTCTCGCCACACATTCTGCCAACAGGACGGTGGTTTACAGGATAAACAGCCCCCCCAAATTCCCACCTCGTCTGCCACTGGTGATCTGCTTACAGGCGTCTTATGCAGCCCCTCCACAATACACCCTTGAGACATATACACACACACACACACACACACACACACAAACACACACACACACACACACACAAATCCTAACACTCCAAGGTCCTGCTGCTAAGTTGGTACCGTAAATGGCCCTCCTTACCTTTCCAAAGCCTCAAGCCGCATGCCCGCTAATCGCTTCACTCTGTGGCTATCTGGAAACTGCCTCTTCAGTTCCTGTAGACAACTCTGCAAGTAACAAGGGAGGAGGTAGGTGAGGTGGGTGAAGTTGGAGAAGTCCTCGCAGTGAAGAGAGCGATGCAATACACGTGCAATACAAATACACACAAGTGGCCGACAGGAAAATGGGAATGACCACCAAAACAACAACAACAGCAAACTACATATTTGGTACTTAGGGGTGTGAAAGTATGGATACTGAAGCCCTATTTTTCTCCTCTAAGGGCCCAAAAGCCCTCCATCACACAAACTGGTGATAACAAGGCACTTGTGGTTTCAAGTCAATCCTGTTTGTCTTCTGCGGGAGTGCCGGGGGGAGTGTTGGGCTCCGCAACATTAAAAGTGATATTTCCAAGCACAGAGGTAGCAGAAATGTTACTGTATTACGTCACCTACTTTTCCATCCCTCACTGGTCAGCGGCAATGTTTTCTCACCCCCTCATCTGTTTATGGCCAAAGCTATTCTGCGTGATAAAATATCTACCCTAAAACGTGTCAAGTGATCGGCCTGACGTCTTCGGCTGAAAAGTTCTGAAAAAGTGGGCAGAACTTGAGAATTTTTTCCCTTTCGGAGTTCCACAATAAACAAGTCACCGATGCAGCTGTGGAGAGGAGAGAAGAGGATGTGGGGGTGGGAAATGGTGGAGGGGAGGGAGGGGGAGAAGGAGGAGGAGGTCGTGGCTAAGAAAGAAAAAAGACTGAGGTGGAAGGGAACTCACAATGCTACTCTGTGGGCACCCACAATTCCACACTGGCTATAAAAAGGGTAGAGACAGGATGCTCCCTTTACCATTTTTTTCCCTCCACTGGAGTGAGCTGCCCCTTTGTTTTTTTTTGTTTTTTTCACGCACTCGTTGTGACATGAGAGGTGAGGAATGGTTATCGTCACATCAAACTGTTTTCCTGGGCAAAATGGAAAGCTTACGCTTTGTGGCTGGACTCAACTGACCTACCCAGTCGTGGCCAGGACAGCCTCTCTCTTTGCTTTTTCTGATGTTTTAAATGTCCTCTGTCCATAGACCATAGAACTGTGCTGAGCCAGGCTATATCATACACTTCCAGTCAAGAAGACCACCACCAGCTACTCCTTCATGATGTGTTGTGTGCCTTAACTAAATTACTTAAAAAAAAAAAAAAAAACTACATGGACGCCAGTGTTGATGGTCAGTTGAGATGGTCAATACTTTCTAAATACCCTCAAAGACAGTGCGAAGGCTGTGAACGAAAGAAGAGGGGGGGAAAAAAGCGTAAAAAAAGTTGAGATCCACTCAACTCTGTGCAGGACAGAACGCTTTCAGTTGAGTCGATTTCTCAGGTTCTTCCACACCACTCCTTTGAGCCAATCTTCAGCAAATTGTTTTTCCAAAGTAGAGACAGGGCGATGTATCTTGGCAGGATAAAAATCATTTTTGCGTCTGGCAAACGGGGTGACAAACGCGGCCTTGACTGTGAAGGATGGCTTTTGAGTTGGGTGGGTAAGAGGAGGTAACTAACTGATCCTGAAGGCAAGGAGAAAAGGGAGAGAGGAAAGAAGAAGCAAAGAAAAGACGGGGGGAAAAAGGCACACTCACCCAGGCCAAATCATCCCGACAGCAGTCCAACGCTGCTATCATCACCTGCTCATAAATAATCCAAACTGGGCAAAAGGAGACATAAGAGAGAAAACGACACTATTTCAATATGGCGTCCCATATGGAAAACAAATTACATGTATACATATATATATATTAATATATATATATATATATATATATAAATATATGATGAATGAGCTTACAGGGCTGTTAACACATCTTAAATAGGAACATTAAGAGACATTTCTCCCTGTGCCAGAGAACTATGAGGAACATACAGGAGCGAGCTTACGCATCCATCAGGAAGCTATTATGAGTCACAACTCTTTTAATCAGCACAGATGTGTAGGCACCACACACACACACATAGCAGCAGACAAAGCCCAGAACTTGACGCAAGAAGATTCCCTGTGAAGGATTGATTTTGTTCTCCCTTCACACACACACTCACAGAATTATGGGAATGGCCCAGTGTGCAAGTCTCCGACACCATGACATGGCTGTGCTGAACTGCTACTGGGTGTAGGCCTAGGTTTCACCATGAATAGCCGTGGCATCATAACAATCGATCGATAACATCCTCGGTACTGTGCTACTAACTGTGGTGTTAAGTTATTTAATATCATCTTCGGAGTGACAGGACTGATGGCTGAAGCGATCAATGTGTGGCATACAAACATGTCCCCTTGTGAGGTGAATAGCTGAAGTTGGTCAACATCCCCAGTGTTAATAGCCTCACTGCTCTCTCCAAATGATCGCTGAGTCTCATCACAAAATGAACAAGGCCCTTCATAATTAGGTTCATTTTCACTAAGTGGATCACATTGGCATGCAATCAGCCAGCTGTACAGAACAGAGCCAATGATTAGTGTCGTCAGCTAAATGGATTCCAATTAGACCTGAAGGAATTAATGTTATGTGTTAGACAAGTGTGTTTTGACAGGCATGGCAACAAGTTCAGCTGAGTGCCTTCAAAACTGCTAGATGGGGGGAGGACAAAATAAAAACACAACTCCACTGAACAAGAAAACTGATACGCCAAAACAAACAAATGCCTGGTGTTTTTCAATGCCTGTTTTTTATGATTCCAACTTGTGCTTTGATAATTACCATCTTGTTTCACAGCCAATTTAAGAGCTGGTTTCAATAAAACCAAGCTGTGTAAAGCATTTACCCAGCTCTTTAAAGACTGTATGAATCATAATGACTACAAGGAAATTAGGTTTAAGCCAAAGCAGAGCAAATGCTCAGGAAATAAAAGAAAGGAGAAAAGTTGGGATCACAAACAGAACATTAACATATTTTCCCACCTTCAACACATGATTTCTATTAACTCAGAGAGGACTTGCTATGTCAACAGATATCATTTGCTCTGGCTGACAGTACAGTCAACTGTCAGAAGTGCCAGTGAAAGTTACAGAGGTGACACTCTGCACTTACATGTAAACGCAGGGACTGCCTCTTATCTAATGCAAAGCTTAAGTCCAACTCAATGTATGGAAAGCAAGATATGAAATGGTCAAATTTAGGCAATAAAATGGTTTCCAAACTTTGAGAGGAAAATCCTGATTAAGGAAGATGCAAGTGTTTCCTCTGATTTTTTTTTTTTTTTTTTAAATACCTTCCTGTTCAGAATGATGAGCCTCTTCTGCAAACTGTAATACCTGCACTGAACTTTGTTTCTTGGACACTAGATCTGTTTGAGTTCTAAGTCTTTTGTGTACAGTTGTCTGGAAAACTGTCTCTCCACCCATGGGAATTTGACTTGATCAAAAACTCTGGCAGTGTACATCTTGACTGACATGGACATGGAACAAATTAATCCATTCTCTGGACAACAGATCTGAAATTCCTCCCATCAAATTCTCTGGAGACGTTTTCAACATTTCAGTCATATATTTAAAATGAGCTCATGCTGGACTCAGATCACATCAGATTGTAAATATGAAAGGCATATGTCGCTCCCTTAAAAGGCCACAGCGTTCCCCGGACCATTCAAAAATCACTCATGTGTGAGATGGACTTGACTAAGATTTTGTTAACCACCATTTTAACATTCCAAGGCCGAGCTACCTCAGAATTCGTGACAAGACCACATCAATCTCTGGTAGCAACACAAAATAGCAAAACCACAAACCAGAGCAGTCTTGAGCGGGTGTATTGCCTTTTTAGTTATTCAATTATTGGCAACATTACACTCTTATCCATATCTGCCATTACCCACTAAATATTGAAGTCTAAGCCCTTCAATATCTGGTCTTTGATTGTCTAGAATCTAGACTCTAGATTCATATTGTGATGCTCATCTTTGAGGCACATTTTGGACACCGATCTCTAGTGGAAATTGTGCTGACAAGAAAGTGGGACAACTTGGATACCTTGTGGCTGTACTGTACTTACTATCATCTCCTAGTTTTGATGAATGTTCGTTTATTAGTTCTTCTCCTACGTCCACAATTTGTTCGCTGTTTCTGTAATTTTCGTCTCTCCATTTCCGAAGTTTGTCCCTCATATCTGTTGCAAAATAAAGAAGAAAATGAGTACACATCAATATGGACGCAGTTAATCATAAACACACAGTTTTTGCAGCGCCCACATCTTTTCGTTTAGTGTGGAAATTGATGTTGAATATAAGCTAGGGTGTAAAACTTGCAACTGTAGAACGAGAGTCGGTACATATGGCGAAGACTAGTATTGTAAGTATTTGACTTCATGCGGCAGCATAAGGGACAGTTTGATGGATGTTCCTGGGTGAGCAGCAGGCTCGTTGTGTGACGCAGTGTGATAAAGCGCTAATTAAACGGAGAGCCACTGTCTCATCCAAAACAATATTACTTCTCAGTGTATATTTACAGTGCATGAAATGCCCTGTATTGTTATTCCTAGGCATTTTCTTCTTCTTCTTCTTCTTACCTTTTTCTGCGATTAATTCAGCCCGAACCGTTTAACGTAGAAACTTCATTCAAACTTTGTCGCGTAGGTCTTGTAAAGGACACTTATGCTATGTATTTTTCACTTTTCTAAACTTTATACGTTTTAAGATATTAAATAAAAACGAATCTAAATTTTCCCATTGACTTACATTGGGCCATTATTACATCATAATAGGGTCCTTAAACTGGCTTGCACCTGTGCTCCACTGAGACCTTCGCCAAATCCAAGGAACCTTTTCTCTGTCCCTCTCAATTTAACTGTAACTAGGAACATTAAGACACCTTCCATTCTCTATTTTTTTCTCTCTCCATCTCTCCATCTTTCTCTCTATCCCTCTCAGTCTACTTTCTCTCACACTCAATCTCTCTTCACTCCATTTTTATCTCCTTTTTTCAATATTTTCACTCTCTTTTTCTCTTTCACTCTTGTTCACTCTTCTTTCCTTCTTCCACTCTTTCTTTCCTTCTTTCACTTTTCTTTCCTTTCTTCTTTCCTTCTTTCACTCTTCTTTCCTTTCTTCTTTCCTTCTTTCACTCTTCTTTCCTTTCTTCTTTCCTTCTTCAACTATGATTTCCTTCTTTCACTCTTCTTTCTTTTCTTCTTCCACTCTTCTTTCCTTACCTCACTCTTCTTTCTTTTCTTCTTTCCTTCTTCCTCTCTTCTCTCCTTTCTTCACTCTTCTTTCCTTCTTCCACTATTCTTTCCTTCTCTCACTCTTCTTTCTTTTCTTCTTCCTTTCCTAACTTTTGCATTTCATGCACTGGTATTTCCTTCAGGAAATGCATTTTCTAGTTTTAAGCGAGCTCTTTCTCGGACGCTACAGTATTGTTGTATATCAATCATCCAACATCTCATCATGCTAAATTCCACGTACTTCCCAGTGCCAGGAGATTTTTTTTTTTGCCTTGACATAGCCCTCTGGACCAATGTCTCGACCACACCAACACAGTAAAATCGACTTGTATAAATGGTTAGCGGTCTTTCGTGGTTTAACGATTAACGTTAGTTGAATAACCCGAAGACATACGCTAGCTGATAGTCTTCTCTGCAAAATGCCTGTCCCTTCGGTTACTGACGCAGCAGGGACTTTCGGTTATTACCTAACCTACTCATAATGCAATTATTGTAATGGTATATATACCATTACAATAATTGCATTATGAGTAGGTTAGGTAGCGCAGCTGATAATAACGGTATTATAGTAACGCGACCTATTATCCCGCGGGCCACCAAAAAATCCGCTTAACAAATATGTTTTTATCAATATAAATATTGTTTAATGAATCAACCTTACATGTTTCAGAAGTGACAGGTGTGTAGAACATGCACGAAGTCTTGTTTGACTCTCAGCATGAACATTTCTTAACGTATTTTCCGATTTGTTTTGTACAGTCGCGAAATGGCAACAAAGTTGGCGACGACCTATTATCCCGCATTGATGTAAAATGCCGTTGGAAATCAAGCTCAACAAGAAAAAGAATTTACACCGAACGTCGCGAAATCAAAATTCTACTATTTGTATCAGGCTGGTTTGTACATGCAGTATTACAACACTATCTTATACACTTCAATACGCTGTATATGTGCCATTTTTGCTACAAAGCTAATTTAAATACCCTTTTTGGGCAGGGACTTAAGTTTTCCGAAATCCGCGATCCTGGATGACACCAAAATCAATATTAAGTAACGTGTACCAGCGCTTGCGGGATAATAGGTCGTGCGGGATAATAGGTCGGGCTACGATAGCATTTCTGATTTAACTGTCAGCGACATAGCACAGCATCAGTGTGCCCTATTGGTTACTTGACTTTAGCAATCTCTCTACTAATCTGTTTCAGTGGCCATAGCTTTGGTTTAAATACGTTTGTATCGTTATTTGCTGATGCATCTTTTGCACGCTGCCAAATAAGAAGGCAGCTAGATAACTAGGCCTAAACAGTCCATTAGCTACGTTAGCATAGCAAGCTAATTTTCAGCCGACTCGCGTAGGAGCTACCTACCGATATTTCTGTTAACAACACAATGACAGCATTATGTTTTTCAAAGAACTAGCTAATAACACTCTATAAACATTTTAAATTGTGTATTCAAGGCAGAATACGTCAGCTAACAGCTAACTTACGTAGTATTACTTCTACCTATCTGTCTGCTGTAGCACTAGCTAGCTAGATTGTCTAGCTTACGTTTGCTAGCAAGCAAGCACAAGACGTGTAAGCTAACGCTGCCTTGAGAGATACACCGCTGAGTACCAAATGTAAAACAAACAGAGTTGCTGCTAAATATCTGCGTGTTTTGTGGAAATTGTCTTCTCGTGTTAACAGATTTGTTGTAAGTTATGCAATAAGCACAACAAAGAGCTATTTTACCTTCCCAAGTGACATCGTACAGTTCCGACACAGACGCCATATTTTTCCAGGAATACGTACTTTACGTTATTGACGTTTCCGAGGTCAAGCGCAGAACATGTGCCGTAAATCAGGATTTGTTAAACCCATCTACACAGTGTAGTAATGTATTCTCGAACGGCAATGAGGACACATACAACAATGCTTTGTTGCAGTCAAAACAGCGATTATAAGTGTACTCACATCTTCTACTCTTACTCTCAAGTAGGGCATGATTACCTAAATAGAAGTGTTCATTGGTTGAAACGCCTACAGCCTACAACTGGCTGTCTTAAATGCAATGACTAACTGTCTGTGAACATTTTTTAATCAAATGCCATCAGAACTAAAGTAGTGAAATAATGATTAATTATGAAGGCATAATAGAGTACAAGTCACCCTAATTTTAAAGTGAATTCTTCACATATTGTTTGCTACAGTCTTTTTGATTAATTTGCCTATAAACACAAAAAAAGTGTATATAATAAAAAACTAAAAATAAAGGTATATAGAACTAGACGTAACGCAAACTGTTACAAAATATGACCGCCGAACTGTTCAGTAGGTTTTGGCACAGAATGAGTCATGGTTGTCAGTGTGTTTGTGTGTTTTTATGTGTTTTGTGTGTGTAAATTGGTTTGTGTTTCATTTTCAAGTATTAAAGGAATTATTTGTGATAGATTTGGTAATGTAATGTTTTGTGCAGTACTTTTTGTGGATTGTTTTGGTATATTTTTCTTTTGCAATGTAGTTTGTTAAAACAGGTCACATAAAGAGGTGTGGAAACAAAGTGAAGTTTCCAACCACCAACAGGTGGCGCTATAGGTGGTATCAGTCAGGCATATGTACGGGTTCGGGCCAGCGTCCACCCTAAGACATTTTCTCTGGATCAAACAATGTTCACAAGAGTTATAAGAGACTTTGTGTTTTGTGGCAAGCACTGGCAAGTTGGCAAAGTTTGAGGGTCTGCCACGCCCACACCTTCCGACTAATGAGAAAATCTTCTATAACTTTTAGTCGCCCATGGGTGAAGAGTAACCTGACCACATTTCAAGGCGTTACCATTAAATTTGTCGGAGGAGTTCGATCAGATGCGAGGTGTGCAAACGCTGTCAAAACGCATCTTCCACTCAAAAAGGCCGACTTCCTGTGGACCTGCCACCATGGCGTCAAGAGACTTTTTGGTGCGTCCATGCATGATGAAGACGTGTACCGAATTCCGTCAAGCTTCGCCAAAATAACCCCAATGCGCAGGGTTTTTTGCAATGTTCTAGGGGGCGCTACAGAGCCATTTTTCTCCATCCATGGACAAAAACTCTACCGAAGATGGACGGTTACAGGCTTGATGTCCCTGGCAAATTTGGTAATTTTTCGAGCACTTTGACATATCTATCTATAAATCCAGGAATCTCTGTGTGTCTGTCAGTCTGTCTAGGGCGTATATCCCTGATGGTAGTTACGTTTGTTATGAGATTTTGCATGTAGCTTAAGCATGTCATGAACCTGTGCATCCTTGATTTTGAAGATGTTTGAAATCGTAGTTTGCGAGATATTTGTATTTTACTGTTTCCCGTAGGCACTAATGGGTTATCGTTTCCCGTAGCAAGTCCCACTGTGCACCGAAATGACGTCACAATCGAACATATACGCGTAGCGGTATTAAAACTACTAGTAATGATTAAAACACCTCATTTTTGCTTTTTCATTTTTAACTAGGTGGCGCTATACATGTAATGACTGGTTATGGTATGGGTTGACATGGCCCCTTTACACAAACATACAACTTATTAAAATCATTCACAGATATATGTTTTTATTTCATCATACATAAAAAAGGGACAGTGAATCCTCAGCATCTGTCGATGGCACACATCCTCCCACATTAGTGAGATGTATCTTCTTTCAAAAACTCCTGACTGACACGATCCAACGGAGGACGGAGGAGGAGTCTGGCGCATGGAGATGTTATAGTGAGATTGACAGGTCAACAAACCAATCACACCGCTAGCAAGTTGTTAAGATTGTAGGTAGTAGCATGCTAACAGTAGCTAGGGGGCTCAAACACCTCGCAAATCCTCTCAGACTTATTTTTCAGTTACAATTAACGTTTTTTGACCTTGTACAGTGTCTATTTCTCTTTATTTATTTTTTAAAATCTAAGCAAAAAAATGTCAAACTAACAATTTATAGGTACAAACAAGACCAGCTATGGAGTTTGGTCCGCCATCTTTTATTTTTGATCTTAGCGCTCTTTAGACTTGAGCAGAAACAATGCCTAATGCCTGTGCTGTCGTATTTGCATGAAAGGTGCTGTGAGTGAACTGGTGCCCAGCTTGAGAGAGCTTGGGTAGCTGAATGTGTCGATTGGACTGAAAGATAACGTCTTCTCGATCAATTTATGTTCGCTACAATATGTTGGATTTATGTTAATGTAAATTTAAAGGGAATAAATACAATTCTGATTCGGAAGAAATTTAAATTTGTGGGGAAAAAAATTGGTTACATTTTTTATTTATTTTTTTTAAATATAAAATAAATACAGAATCATTAAATATAGAATAAATACAATCAAAGTAAACTGAAGCCAGATTTTTGTTTGGAAAGGGCATTTCACTTTTAAAATGTCTTGAATGAACACTGCTCCAGAGCAGGACCAAAGTCATTTTCTTTGTCAGTGATACAAAAAAATACCCAAAGCCTGTGTGCCGTTTGTGTTTTGTCAAGCCTTGCTGACCCACGGAATTGCAATTTAAAAGGCTGCTGATGGCAGTCAGTTGATATGTGGTTGGAGTTCTGTTTGGAACCCAAAACAGTGTTGTGACCACACAAAACAGCCAAGCGCTGTCCTTTCGGGATAAAGGACATTTCCCTCCCTGCCAGGAGAGTGTGCTTAAGGCCAAAGGCCCTCTCCAACCTGCCCTGCAGACCAGATTTATGAAGCCAACAGGAAAGAGGATGGATGAGTGTGGTGGCAAATGGCCCTCTCTCCCCTCACAGGTTTAAAGCTGCTCTTTATTATTTTCAGAAAAGAGGTGCAGCTGGATGAGAGGAAGCTAAGAAAAACCGAAAAAATCTTCCAACAAGCGTTCAAATGTTTAAATTGGAACACCTCTCCCAACCAAATGTCAAGATGGAGAGATCAATAGCAACCGGCTGAAAACCTAAATTGTACTCTTTGACTTCTGCTTACATAGGTTTCCATGCCATTACTGTAAACCTCACACATGGCACACGTGGAGAAGACATATATTCCCCTCATAAGCTTAGTCTTAAAGGAGAGAGCAAACAGTAGGCATACTGTAGAGGCATTTTTAAATTTTGTTTCCTGACAGAGGCAATCAAAGGCAGACATCGGCAAAATGAACAGTTATGGACTCTAATTTGGGAGGGAGTGGTGAGGTGTTTTGTGGTTTTAACCAGTTCCTGTGCCATGCAGCTCTCCTTTTTATTCACCCGTGCCTTTCGATGGTGGAAAATGAGGACTGAGGCAATTTGCAATCCTTCACCTTGTTTGAAACCAACACGTGTGTTTGCTTTGAAAAGTGTTCCTGACCCATGGAATCAGTTTTGCCTTTTGACAAATCACTCTCCGCAGATGACTTCAGTGCACACCTTGTTAAGGTGAAGCACCTCCATATCACCTTTGCCCTTGCTTGTGTCCTGAATGACAAGTCAGGGGAGGCAACATAAAATGAAACACACTTTTCAGAACACACACACACACACAGCCTGACCAAATGCCAAGAAAAATATCCAGACCTCTGCAGTCCCCCTGTGTGTTTGCTATTGATGTTGCTTGAACTGAAGATCAATGGTTCCCTTGACACCTTGTGTAATAGTGTGATTGCTCATAGTGGGGCAGTATCTTACCACATGCACTACATCAGGTCTTGCTGGATTGGGTGTAATGGCTGCCGTTCCTTCTCATTAAATTCAATTTAAACAAGGGGTTTAACAACACCATGCACAGGATGACTTTCAAAAGCCTTTGCTGCTTGTGCCGGTATGTGTGCACAGATGTGTTCGCCCTCCCAAGTAATCTCTACAATTAAGGGGTTTAGGCATTAACAGGGTGGTTGTGCATGCTTTAACACTCTCAGCACTTGAGTCAACTCCTTGATGCCTCACTTAAAGTTAAAGTGACATTGAATGTGTAGGTTCACATACACTATTTTGAATATTTGAAGCAATCAGAACATGAAAAACAGTGAAGGATGATTTTTATTTGCTCAATTGTAGAATCGCAATATTATAGCATACAATGTTTAGTTGTCTTCTGCTTATTGGCTTGCATACTTATATGTTCATATTTGTGTTACATGTTTATCATAGATTTCACCATGTGCAGAAAAGATGTCAGAGACCTGGACGGAGGTACCTCATTAAAGTTGACAAGCTGAATACCTTTTCCGGTGGCAAATGTATCATTTTTAGGTTCAAGACACCATTGATCTGTGCCAGTCTTGAAATGGAACTCATTTTGATTTGTGAAACACTTCCTGAAACGGAATGGACCAGGCACTGGTAATGCTCCTCACATGTGGAAGCAATGGAAACTGACATTCACCTCATCTGTAACACTTATTTAAAGGTCTTGATTCAACTGCAATTACGGATCCATAACACAGAGTTTTAGCCGTTATGAGAGACTTCATTCAAATGCTTTATTCATACTGTCTCTATCCTTACAAAACATCTATGACAGCAAGGTATAAAAACAAAACAGTATGGTAATGAAGCATACTGGGTCTTCTGAAAGCATAGCAGCCTAGTAGAAATGAATGACGACGAAAACCATCTTTCGGTAAGATTCCCTGTTTGGTTCCCTTGAAAAATAAGTCACTGTTGACAGACTTCTGGAGTTACAGTGTCCAGAGCACTGGTGGTCTGACCTGTGACCCTCTGCTATTGTTACAGCTTGGAGCATGGAACACTTACTGTACAGCCTCTCTGGGGATCTGCAAGATGTTGGGGTTAGTGCAAAACAGAAAATCAGTCCTCATATCTCACTTTTATAATCAGGTTTGCTTCTTTGCTTCATTGTTTTGAAAGACATTTTTATAAGCATCCCCCTGAGTTATACAAATATGTGCACAAATAGATATTTGTTCTAAAAGTCCAAGCATCTGATGAATAATCACATCCTATCCTTTTCTCAACTGAAGGCATTACTAAATAGCATGATCTGGAGTTATCATATTTCACCTTACTCTTCCAGGAAGAATGTCCAGGACCACAGATTTGGATATTTTGGTGCATTCTTTGTAATGTCATGTTTTGTAAGAAAATTGCAGGGAGGAATAAAGCTATGCATATCATGTGGGGTAAGTTTGGAAACGGGGAGCTATGGGGCTTGGGGTGCCTCACTGATCCACTTTTGGTTGGGAAGGATACTTTAAAAGCATGCCTGGGAAGGACACACACAGCTATCCTCTCAGCAACAAATTCAACACATTTCAACAGTAAATTAATTAGCTTAATTAGGTTGCCCATTGTGATCCCAATATTCCACCTTTCAGTGGAAGGAAATTGCAGTAATTGAAGCCATAAAGTATGGAAAATTAAATGTAACACAACCAACATCAACAACAGCAAATAAACAACAGAGACAGGCAGTTTTTTCGCTCCCTCTGACACGGGGATATAGTCGCTCTTACTTCTTCTGGACGCATGGACACATGTGCTGTGCAGATGTTCTCGGTGGACATGCAAAGAGGGGAAGAGAGTGCTGTGTGAGTTTGCATTGTTTTCTGGCCCCCTGGCTCCGTCGATAACCCAGGTTCGATGCCATCTAATACGACAGTGATGATGTCAGCATTGGGCTCTGGATCAGGACTCTGGAGGGCCGGTGATTTATAACCTGACAGCGCCAACGAGCGAGGTGGTGCATATCTAATGGGCTAGGTTTAAAAGCATCATTTAAATTCATAATAATTCATTTGGCTTTTGGGGAGCAATGTTTGACTCTGCAGTATCTCGCACAAAGGCGTTCATCTTCAGAGGGTATCGATTTGTTTGTGGACTTATTGGAATACTAAGTAGCCGTATAGCACCGTCTGCCAGTGTCTGTTGTCCCATCTAGAAGCCAAGACTAAAGAAAGAGGAGGGGAAAGTTCTTAATCTAGGGTTGACCAGTCTTTCCACTTCTTCCATTCTGTTTTAGTGTTGAATAGCTTTTTCTAATGAATGATGGAATAAATGTCATGGCTTTGGAAAGGGCATAGAGGAAAGCCTTCATCAGTTTTGTATGGACCATGAAGCCCCGGTATTTCCACAAACAGGGATTTTATTTAGGAATTAGAGCAGCAAAAATGGTATAATTACAACAAAGAAAGTTTAACAAGATTCCACTCCTATACAAACTTATCCGCCTCAATTAGTTTAGCTGTTTTTCAAGGGTCCTCTCCCTCCTTTATTTACCGCAGTTGTACACTTAGGTCTTGGTGGGACCTTCTCATAAATGCTTCAGTCTCTCACAGGCTGCGCTAGAGAGGGGAACCTTGGCACCATGAGTCAACAAAGGTACAGAAATATAGCACAGTTCCACGAACCCACCCCTTGCATGCAGAGATCCAGTTGGATAAATAACAGTAGGGGGTCTTCTCAACTTAACAATAGCTCACCACAGCTATTTTGGCGCCTGCAGGGCACTGTTATACCAAATAAGAGGGCACAGTGCCAGCCAGCCATTTTTTGCCATTTTTGTTTATTTATTTTTTGCAAAGCAACAACTTCTCTTATCACCTCTTCTGTTGTTGTACCTAGGCAAGGAATGTTAGTCCACCATATTGAATCAGTCAGAATGGTCACAGACAGGACACATACCTAACATTTGTATTCAGAAAGGGACGTCATTGTTGATGAATGATCTCTGCTATGAGTCCTGGATGGGTTGCATGTATGAATGTGTGTGTATTTCTGTGTTTGCCTCAACTGTTGTTTATCTAGACACGCTCAAAGCCTTTATTTGATTTTATGTGGTGTGTGTGCACATATGTATTGTAAGTGGGAGTGAGAGAAAGGAAATGTTGTGCGTGCGTGTGCACCCACATGTGTGTCTGTGTGTACATGTGTGTTTGTGTTTGTGTGTTGTCTGTGTGTTTTGGAATGGAATACTTACTTGTGCAAGTTATTATTTGTGTGGCTTTGCCGGCCACTTTCCTTGGTTGGGATAGTTTGGGGAAGCGTGTGGGTGAGCGTGGACTTTGTGCATTCTGGAGCATCTACATTGTAGAGTTTCCAGACAGAGAAGTAGTAAAAAAAGAAACAACAACATCTGGGGCAATCAGGTCCTGCAAACGTTTTACTGTCAACCACAACCATTTCAACACATATACAGTGGCATACAAACGTTTTGGCACCCCTGGTCAACCTTTTTGTAACTGTGAATAGCTAAGCAAGTAAAAGATGACCTGATTTCCAAAGGCATGAAATGAAAGATGACATTCCTTTTATATTTTACAGTTTTTTACAATCGGATACACACTAAAATCAAAAGCGTAACACAATTATCAAAACCTTCACTCAAGGAGCAAAACAACGGCTCAGATCTGCACAACTATAAGCACATTTAAACATCACACTTTTTGCGAAACCATACACACAAGTGGTTTGCAAAGCACTAAACACACTTTTATGCTTTAGACACATACGTATGTCAAGATGTCACTTCCTTGCAATTCCAAAACACTGACAGTCAAAATACTACACCATGTGGCAATCGGTTGAACACAGCCATTAGGTGCGCAAACACATGATTGCTTACAGTTTTTTACGATCGGATACACACAATTTTGACTGCTTTGTTTTGCTTTTCAATCGCCTCACACAATAAGCACAACCACACACCCAATTAGCAAAAACATCAGATCCATTGCAAAATGAAACACTCTTGTAAAATCTATACACTCATTTAACAAAACCATATTTTGTTACCATATGAAACACACACATTGCATATACTGAATTCTGTTTGTACCACTTACACACTTCTGTTATAACCCTAAAACACTTTTAGCAATACTACTTCTCAGTGATTAAAGTAGTGTAAGTGAAGTACACAGAGAAAGTGAAAATACACAATACAGTAAAAACACTACCCAAGACCAATGCTGATGAAAATATTATTTACGTAATTTTCTCCATATACCCAAATCAATCAACATGTCAACATGGAGAATCACAACAAAACATGTCCCACTTTTCATGCTACTTCAGTAGTGTGCATAACACTGTAAGCTCAGCAAATATCAGACAAAGGTGAAAAGATGTTTCCAGTACAGGTTACAATTCCATTTACAGTAAAATGTACAGATTTGTCAGTGTCGCCAGTGTTGACTGAGAGACCTGATGGATATTACTGTATTGAAAATGGCATGGTCACCGATAATGTTTGCTTGATTTTCTCTGAGCCTTATAGCATTACGTATTTGCCAAAAGCATGTTTATGATCTCTCTATCTTGTTCTTGCGTGAATATGGGCCTGTCCTCCTTTCAAGTTTACAGTATTTGATACATTTGGTCTTCTTCTTCTTTGAGCAGATTTTCCTCCTGCTACAGGTCTTCCTCTTCCTCTACTTCCACCTTGACCTCAGCCTCATGGCATGGCCTCTGCCTCTTCCTCTTCCTCCTTCTCCTCCTCTGTGGATTCCCCCTCTCACCCTCACTCTTCTTCTTTTGACTTCTTCCATTTTGGTTGAAGACAGATTACAGTTACTCATCTGCTGCATTTCTATAGTGCTTAAACCTGTTTGTTGTGTCTACAATTAAGCAATCATGTCTGTGGGCACTTGATGGCTGTGTTTATATGACCGGCTCATAGGTGTGGTAACTTGACAGAGTGTTTTGGAATTGCAAGGAAGTGACCTCTTGATATACGTCTGTGTCTAAAGCATAAAAGTGTGTTTAGTGCTTTGCAAATCACTTGTGTGTATGGTTTCGCAAAAAGTGTGATGTTTAAATGTGCTTATAGTTGTGCAGATCTGAGCCGTTGTTTTGCTCCTTGAGTGAAGGTTTTGATAATTGTGTTACACTTTTGATTTTAGTGTGTATCCGATTGTAAAAAACTGTAACTGTAAACACACCAATCAGGTTTAAGCACTATAAAAATGCAGCAGATGAGTTCACCTACAGTACTGTGCAAAAGTTTTAGGCAGGTGTGAAAAAATGCTGTAAACTAAGAATGCTTTCAAAAATGGAAGTGTTAACAGTTTACAGTTTTTCTCAATCGCTTTGGCGAATTTTTCCATTCACTGTTTACTTTTTCAAAACAGCTCACACACAGCCCTTAACTGAAGCTGAAATGACCAAAACACTATATGATGGTTGCAGAATGACACTACCTTCTCAAAAACTTATCACACACCCATCAAAACCAAACAATTCCTTCAAAACCTACAATTTGTGCTCAATTAAAAATGTATGTTTTCTCATTTATTTAACAATGGATAGCAAAACTCAAAATACAGCTTTCAATATTAACCTATGAAAGCATCACTTCAACTTTTGTGCAACACCCTCCCAGTATTGACTATTTTACCACTGACAACGTACTACAATTTGGGTTTTGTACTGACCACTCTTACTTAAGGAATATACTGTCAGAAAGTATTCGAAACCTGCACATTTGTATACAGTAAAATTTAGTATTTCTGTTTTTGTATTGCTAAACACTATATCATGATGATATATATGATTACGTAACATTTGTTCTACTGTGCACAAAATGGCAAAGATTCTGACACAACATTTTTACAGTATTGCAGTCCTTTTTCCACATTACATGTATATTCTGTATGTCAAAATGAGGTCAACTCTGTTCTGCAGTGAACAATCTCCCCCTGCCACCAGTTTTGGCTAGTGTGTTGATTCTGTAAAAATAGTGCAATAAGCTGTAAATACTGTAAATTTACGTAAAGTAATCAGAATTCGACCGTATATGTTGTAAATAACTTTAGTGAAACTACAGTATACATTGTATTGTGACAACATACTTTACAAAAGTATAGAAATTGTTGTTGCCAAGAGTGCAAATACAGTGAAACACAATACATTATATTGACTGTGAAGGCCAGCAAAGTGTCATTGTCATTGCTGAACGTACAAACAATTGATGCCACAGTATGACAGCTCAGGTTTGAAAGAACCATTTGGCCAGCCTCTCTCATGGTGGTCATGATTCACTATAGATCAATGACTCTTGCCCTACTTTCATTTGAGCATCTTACACGAATGCCACATCCCCTGACAGGGGCCCCTCTACCTCTACCACAACCTCTTCCTTGTCCTCATCCTGGTGGCCTATTCGATACATGCTAACTGTAGTATCAACTTCGATCTATTGACCCTTTTTTAGAGGTTGAGAACTGCTTGATTAGTTTTGCACAGAGAGTTCACACAGGTGCTGACGATATTTAGAATATAGAGAGCAGTGCCAGTAGGCTGCTACTAAGTGTCTGCAATGTGTTGACATGGTTATTCAATTAGGTTTTGTGTCTTTCTCTGAGAAGTGTGTAAACTGTTTTGAAAAGTGTGTTAAAACTCAATGAAATTTGTGTGAAAGCAATGAGAAATGGTTAACCCATTCGCCAGAGAAGACTCTTGCTGTGCAAAGAAGATGTGAGCATTAGATGAAGTTGACCCATGATTCGCTAAATGCCTGAAAACGATTGGGAAAAACTGTATTTTCATCAATTCTTCATAAATTAACAAAATGCAGTGAAGGAACAGAAGAAAATTCTAAATTAAATCAATATTTGGTGTGACCACCCTTTGCCTTCAAAATAGCATAAATTCTTCCAGATACACTTGCGCACAGTTTTTGAAGGAACTCGGCTGGTAAATTGTTCCAAACATCTTGGAGAACTAACCACAGATCTTCTGTGGATGTAGGCTTCCTAAAATTCTTCTGTCTCTTCATGTAAACCCAGACAGACTCGATGATGTAGAGATCAGGGCTCTGTGGGGGTCATACCATCACTTGCAGGACTTTCTGTTCTTCTTTAAGCTGAAGATAGTTGTTAATGGCATTGGCTGTATGTTTGGGGTTATGTTCCTGCTGCAGAATACATTTGGTGCCAATCATACGCCTCCCTGATGGTATTGCATGATGGATTAGTATCTGCCTGTATTTCTCAGCATTGAGGACACCATTCATCCTGACCAAATCTCCAACTCCACTTGCAGAAATGCAGCCCCAAACTGGAAAGGAACCTCTACCATGCTTCGCTGTTGCCTGCAGACTCTCATTATTGTACCTCTCTCCAGCCCTTCGGCGAACAAACTACCTTCTTCTACAGCCAAATATTTCTAATTTTGTCTCATCAGTCCAGAGCACCTTCTGCCATGTTTCTGCACCCCAGTTTCTATGTTTTCGTGCTTAGTTCAGTCACTTGGCCTTGTTTCCTTGTTGGGGTAGAGCTTTTTGGCTGCAACTCTTCCATGAAGACTACTTCTGGCCAGACTTCCCTGGACAGTAAATGTCTGTACCTGGGTACCACTGGTTTCTGCCAGTTATGAGCTGATGCCACTGCTTGAAATCTTCCGATTTCTAAGGTAAATAAGCTTGATGTGTTTTTCATCAGCTGCATTAAGTTTCCTTGGCTGACCACTGCGTCTACGATCCTCAACGTCTTCTTCAAAAGAGCATGAACTGCACATTTTGAAACCCCTGTCTGCTTTGAAATCTTTGTCTGGGAGAGACCCTGCTGATGCAGTATAACTACGTTGTGTCTTTTTGCTGTGCTCAGTCTTACCATGTAAATAGATACAAAATAAACATTTATTGTTTACATTTTTCAAAGCATTCTTAGTTCATAGCATTTTTTCACACCTGCCTAAAACTTTTGCACAGTACTGTATCTTGAATCAAAATGGAAGGAATCAGAGCGAGAAGAGTGAGGGTGAGAATCCACGGAGGAGGAGGAGGAGGAGAAGGAGAAGGAGAAGGAGAAGGAGAAGGAGAAGGAGAAGGAGAAGGAGAAGGAGAAGCAGAAGGAGGAAGAGGAAGAGGCAGAGGCCGTGCCAGAGGTAGAGGTAGAGGCCGAGGTGGAGGGAGAGATAGAGGAAAATGAAGACCTGAAGCAGGAGATTTGACAGATGACATGCGCGCCACACTTGTTGACCATGATATTGCTTGTGATGTGGACGAAACTCTCTGGCCTGATCCAGCTAGGAGGAGGGATAATGTTTAGAATTTTCTGTAAAGTATTTTCTTTTCTTTTTTTTTTTTGGTAATGGATAGAAAGAAATGTTGTGTTTTTCCAAAAGCTTGTGTTTTGCAGTTACAAAACTGAGACTTGTTTAGTTGTTTTGTTATTGTTAACCATGTTCACCGATTTGGGTATATGGAGAGAATAAAATACTATTTTCATCAGCATTGGTCTTGTGTAGTGTTTTTACTGTATTGTGTATTTTCACTTTCTCTGTGTACTTCACTTACACTACTCTAATCACTGAGAAGTAGTATTGCTAAAAGTGTTTTAGGTTTATAACAGAAGTGTGTAAGTGGTACAAACAGAATTCAGTATATGCAATGTGTGTGTTTCATATGGTAACAAAATATGGTTTTGTTAAATGAGTGTATAGATTTTACAAGAGTGTTTCATTTTGCAATGGATCTGATGTTTTTGCTAATTGGGTGTGTGGTTGTGCTTATTGTGTGAGGCGATTGAAAAGCAAAACAAAGCAGTCAAAATTGTGTGTATCCGATCGTAAAAAACTGTAACTGGAAATATTATCCTCTCTTCCATGAGCTCATTCAACACCTACCAACTCGAATGTTGGTATAAAAATTTACATTTAGATGAATGCTCCCTTTGCTAACATTAGGCATAGGAGACTTAAAATAAGGCACACAATCAGCAGCTTCATCAAATTACAAACACAGACAGGTCTCTCATTTACTGTGGCCTAGTAAGTGTTTCCTTCAGTGTAACTTCAGTGTGCTAATCACCTTAGCACTCACAGTTTCCCCCAAGTATCCACCAAGCCACAATTAGGAATGATTCACTGTTGAACACAGCTGCTCCTTTTTTTACTGGCTCTGATTGAGGAGAAACGACCTGTGAGAGAGAATTAATACAATTTATTTAGATCGGATACACACAATTTTGACTGCTTGGTTTTGTTTTTCAATCGGCCCACACAAGAAGCACAACCACACACCCAATGGGCAAAACACCTCAGATCCATTGCAAAATGAAACACTCTTGTAAAATCTATACACTAATTTAACAAAACCATATTTTGTTACCATATGAAACACACACATTGCATATGACTGAATTGTGTTTGTTCCACTTACACACTGCTGTTATAAACCTAAAACACTTTTAGCAATTCTACTTCTCAGTGATTAGAGTAGTGTAAGTGAATTACACAGAGAAAGTGAAAATACACAATACAGCAAAAACACTACACAAGACCAATGCTGATGAAAATATTATTTACGTAATTCTCTCCATATACCCATATCAGTCAACATGTCAACATGGAGAATCACAACAAAACATGTCCCAGTTTTCATGCTGCTTCAGTAGTGTGCATAACACTGTAAGCTCAGCAAATATCAGACAAGACCAGTACAGGTTACAATTCCATTTACAGGAAAAAAAGATCAGAAGAGACCTGATGGACATTACTGTATTGAAAATGGAATGGTCACGATAATGTTTGCTTGAATTTCTCTGAGCCTCATAGCATTACATATTTGCCAAAAGCATTTTTATGATCTCTCTATCTTGTTCTTGCGTGAATATGGGCCTGTCCTCCTTTCAAGTTTATTTGATAAATTTGGTCTACTTCTTCTTTGAGCAAATTTTCCTCCTGCTTCAGGTCTTCCTCTTCCTCTACTTCCACCTTGACCTCAGCCTCATGGCATGGCCTCGGCCTCTTCCTCCTTCTCCTTCTCCTCCTCTGTGGATTCCCCCTTGCACCCTTACTCTTCTTCTTCTGACTCCTTCCATTTTGGTTGAAGACAGATTACAGTTACTCATCTGCTGCATTTTTATAGTGCTTAAACCTGTTTGTTGTGTCTACAATTAAGCAATCATGTGTTTGGGCACTTGATGGCTGTGTATATTTGACCGGGTGTGTTGGCTTGACAGAGTGTTTTGGAATTGCAAGGACGTGTCCTCTTGATATACGTCTGTGTCTAAAGCATAAAAGTGTGTTTAGTGCTTTGCAAATCACTTGTGTGTATGGTTTCACAAAAAGTGTGATGTTTAAATATGCTCATAGTTGTGCAAATCTGAGCCATTGTTTTGCTCCTTGAGTGAAGGTTTTGATAAATGTGTAATACTTTTGATTTTAGTGTGTATCCGATCGTAAAAAACTGTATTTGATAAATTTGGTCTTCTTCTTCTTTGAGCACATTTTCACCCTGCTTCAGGTCTTCCTCTTCCTCTACTAGCAATTGATCCGGAATGCTACTTTAAATATCAATTTTAAAGTAACACATCTATTATGCCGGTTTTTAAAAGTCCTAGGAAAATATCTCCTTTGCATGTCATAAAAAACACATTCTTAGCACAATTTACTTTAAAGAGAGATTCCAACCAGTGTAAAATGACTTGAGAGTTACTCACTGGGTACAGTATTTCAAACATAATAGTGAATGAAAAATGAAAATAAGAAAGAGCATTTCTGCCACATTTTCCCTCCGATTTTGTGTTTAGAGGATAGTCTATTCCACTTGCTTGGGTTTTCTTGCACGCTGCTCCTAAGGGAACCTTCATTGGAATGATTGGCTGGTTGAAACAAGAGAAACCAGAGAAATCTGGCCTCAGCATAATTTTCTCTTCAAATAAAAGATTCTTTGTCAATTAGAATTAAACTTGCGGTATTTAACCACGCATTGCCTTTATTGGATATATTTTTAACAAAGCTTGACTTTCCAACTGAGGTTGCCAATGGCATGATTAAAAAAAATTGAATATGCACTATACTGAACATTTGGTCAAATATTCTTGTCCTTTAACTGTGTCACAAAGATGAGATACCTACGTGACCAGTGCAACTATGGTGGCCTGGAGTGTTCCTCTGTGGAGGTCAAGAACATGAGACATTTACATTCATCCCTATAATGACCCCAAATATATGATCTAATCAAAGTATGCCAACCGGAGTCATATCAGTGGTTAACTCTTTTGTAAAAAACATCTTCGTTACCTTCAGAGAGTGGTGCACACATGGTCTTTATCAAGCAGGAGGTCAAGGATGACGATGAAGAAAAAGAAAAAAAGTTTTACTTCCATCATGTAAAAGTACTTATAATCCACTAAAAAGTGCCCGTTTTCATAGTGAAATCAGCCCATTTAGTAATAGCTGGTAATTTCCTCACATTAAGCCATGAATAATAATTTCACAAGCATTTTCATGGACAGCCTCCCAAGTTGTTTAAGTGCCAGCTATAGCTATGCCAGATTCTGTGAGGAAATCAGAAAATATTTTTGTCAACGCAGCAAAACACCTATATTTATATTTGCATGTGTAAATGTGTGGTTAGTTAATAGTATATTACTTTATTGCATTTTATATTGCATCTTATCAGGCAAATAATGCAAAGATACATTATATTATATTAACAGCACTCAAGAGGGTCACAATAAAATCTACTGATTGACTTACTAACTGTAAATGTCAGTAAATGCACACACACACAAATATACAAAGACTTGGTACTACACTGCAAAATACAAACCCTTGAAATATTTAGCCTTTAATTTTTTCAGAAAACAGACATAGAAGTTCATGTACATGTCAGGCCCTGCTCTGAGCAAAAACAACAAGACGTCATGCTACTCAGTGCAGTATAAAATATGAGGATGTGGCTGTGCCAATTAATAAAACAAAAACACAATTAATATTTCACTGTTGAAGCACCATGTCTGCACTCATCTGCACTACATACTCCGTGGAAGTATCCAGTATCCAGTGGAAGTGTCTCTTTTTACCTCTCTCTCATGCCACCCCCCCCCCCCCCCCCCCACCAAACCCTCCTCACACACACACACACACACACACACACACACACACACACACACACACACACTGTCTCTCTTGCTTATTTTAAGAGTTTGAAAGCATGCTGACATCAAACCACAGCTGGCTGTATCAAAAGCACCCAGTAAAACAGAATTGGCCATGGTGCGTAGCCTACTACGTGTTTATGACTCATTTCTACCTGCAGTCAGATGGGAGGAAAGGACTGCTGTAACAAGGGCTACGTAAATAGTTTTTGGGATGTAGGACAGCGCAGTGTGGTTGTCAAGCAAACAGGGTACTAGTGGAACCTATTAGAGATGGGCCATTTAGTGGCTGATATTAGCTCTTCATTGCCGTGTATGGCTGACATATGGGCATATGAGACAGCTTTGGGAATGAGGAATAAAACTGAGGCGTCTTTTGTTAGCAAGGATGTCAACAGCATAACCGACCATCATACACGAGTATCATATTTCCAGATTCCTACTATGATAATTGAAAGGAAATATTTCTTCAAACTCAGTCAATTTGTATTGTACAGTTGTCTCCATCTCATTGCCTAGCTTTGCTGTGGGTAGCAGTACAGCTTGTGTTCCAGAGGGAGATCATGCTCTTTAGGCTATATGAACTCTTGCTGATACTTGTCTGCTGGAGACATTTCAGTGGGTTCTGGAAGAGACCCAATGCAAAAAAATGCTACAAGTTCACTTGGCAAATGAACTCCCTATTAAACATGAAAGCTTTTATTGTATCAGCTAGGCTATACACTGAAATTATAGGGATTTTGGAAAAAGCTTCACAGTGCAACTAGCCTCTTATTTCATTTAAGAGGAAAGGTTGACAAAGTAGCCTAATCTGTATTCTGATTCTCATAGGCCATCTGTTGAAAAACACCAAGCTGATAAACAAAGTTAGGTTACAAGCGTGGTTAACACACAGTTATAAATTGAACAAAATGGGTAACCTCTGTGAACGTATAACTTAGTATTAACATATTTACAATATATAAATTTGGTCGAAAATACTGCTCTGTTTGTTAATATTAAGTCAACTCGTAGGCTATTAACTCCAGATGAGTTTAGGGATCAAAGACAACTAAGCCAGTTGAAAAAACGTCCTATCAAGTCTCCCTGAGGTGTTAGTCACTTCCTCCAATAGTGCTACGTCAGTTTTTAAGACCTTCCCCCCACAACATCCAACATGGCCGATTACGACCTGACTACAAGAATTGCTCATTTCTTGGATAGACATCTGGTTTTCCCCTTACTGGAATTCCTCTCCGTTAAAGAGGTGAATATGATTTTATCACATGAACATAACAAGCACTTTCGCGTCTTGTATTTGGTCTTGTTTGCTAATATGTCAAGACACGTGACGGCCAGTGTCCTGCTCAGCGTTAGCCGAAACATGGGGAGCTAGTTAGCACTAAGCTAGTGTGGCATTTGTTAATGATGGCATACTTCAGTACACTTTGCAACGCTTCTGAGTGTGGATTACAACTGCACAAGTACTACCTCTATTAAGTCGTATAGGGTCTTACTTTTGATATCTAAGTTGTGCGGCATTGCTGGGTGAGTTTCTGGCATGCGTAGACATTGTTATTAGCACTAAGCTTACCAGTGGGTTAGCAAGCTACCACAATCTGTCAGCGGTCTAGACATAAGTTCTTGGTGTTTTGGTCATCGCCATTGTTTTTCTGTTCTATGTATTCTTCACGTATGTAGGCTGTTTTGTTAGAGATGTGCTTTTTGATGTGCATCTGTGCCTGTGTTAAAAAGTCACAGAATTGTTTAACAACGCATGAAACAGTTTTAACTAACTCAATGTCAATGTCTTTCAGATTTACAATGAAAAAGAACTTCTACAAGGGAAACTGGAGCTTCTTAGTGACACCAACATGGTTGATTTTGCCATGGATGTATACAGAAACTTGTACCCTGAAAAGGAAATCCCACCAAGTTAGTGTTCTGTGTGCGTGTGCGTGTGTGTGTGTGTGTGTGTGTGTGTGTGTGTGTGGGTGTGTGGGTGTGTGCGTGCGTGCGTATGTTTTTATGTGTGCATGTCCATCTGTGTCAATATATTTGCATCGCACAGACACATCATCCATCTGCTTGTCTGTCTGTCTATCTGTCTCTTTAATTACAGTGCATGAAATGCCCTCTATTGTTATTCCTAGGCTTCTTCTTCTTATTACAGTGCATGAAATGCCCTGTATTGTTATTCCTTGGCTTCTTCTTCTTCTTCTTCTTCTTCTTCTTCTTCTTCTCACCTTTTTCTGCGATTAATTCAGCCCGAACCGCTTAACGTAGAAACTTCATTCAAACTTTGTCGCGTAGGTCTTGTAAAGGACACTTATGCTATGTATTTTTCACTTTTCTAAACTTTATATTTTTTAAGGTATTAAATAAAAACGAATCTAAATTTTCCCATTGACTTACATTGGGCCATTATGACATCATAATAGGGTCTTTAAACTGGCTTGCACCTGTGCTTCACTGACACCTGCGCCAAATCCAAGGAACCTCTTCTCTGTCCCTCTCAATAGACCCTTTCGCCGTTGGTAAACAATGCTCAGCGTTCTAGGTTGCGCACGCATTCTGGGGGCAAAAGAAATGGCTTAAGTAATGTTAAGTTCATACCTGCGTTCGCTTTATCCTAATGATCTCGGAAGTTACGTTAATAAATTGACATTAAGTTATGGAATCCAACTTCCCGATCCATATTCGATCACGGATTAGATAGTTGACCCATCAAAATGGACAGATATGTATACATACTTAATAGAAAAACCCAGTGTTTACACAAAAGATACATTACGATCATTCAAGTCACTCGATGCCTATAACTACGTTGTCTGCGGGCATGTCCACTCCAGGATATTAAGTACTGCGACCTCAATGATGATTTCTGCGTCCTAAAATCTGAGGTGCTACCAAGCCAATGACAAGGAACAAAGACAATAATGTATAAACCATGTGTTTTTATCAACAAACCCACCAACGCTACCGCTTCACGTTAAATTGCACATGCATGGCAGAGTAAGTCGACCTTATCATAAACGTTTCATCGTCAAGGTTTACGTGTAGGAACTACATAACCATTGCAACCAGGAGACACAACTGTAATGTTAGCGAATGAGGGGTGAGAAGCCCCCCGCTAATATTTACACTCTTTTAAGTCTCCTGTACGTCCAAGCCCAAACCTATTCTTGAGGTTTCAAACATTTTCCAGGCTATTTGGCATCTAACAATAAAAGCCTTGTAACTGTTATTTATGCTACAATACAACTTATATTTGTTATGATAGCCACATTTAGTATACTCATTTTTGTCTTATACCATTTTTTTTATCTGACATTGCAGGCTATAGGGTCTTGTTGCGGCCATGCAGCAGCAGTGCTGTTAAAGATTGAGCTCTATGTTAGGATGGGGAGGACAGAGGGCATCTTGTACATCAGGAGCATGTAAAACAACACAAGCCTGCATACAGTGTGAAAAGCCAGACTATGGTAAAATGATTCACTGTGTCCAATGTGACAGCCACTTCCACTACGGCTGTGTGCAAATTTAATGAAAGCAGTGAAAGAGGTAAAAAAGCATGAGCTTAAGACAAGGTTCAAATAGTTTTAATTTAATAAAGACAGTATAGTACATAGTCATTTATTTGTCTGAATATCATTTGTGGATTACATTTATCAGCAAACACAGTACATTCTATATTATTTGGAAACAACAGACTTGCAGAGATTTGTGAGGGCACCACACACATTCACTATATCATCTAGGAGGTCAACTTGTGACACTGGAATGACCGATCGTAAGATTTTAAAATTCTTCCACCGGCCAATAACTCTTTCTATGTGAATTCTTACAAGTGAAAGTTGTCTTGATGCGTCAACCTCATTAGCTGGTAGTTGTCTTTTTCCTTCGGTGAAATTTGGAATAAGCAGGGTGGCACCATATGCAGCAAGCTCTTCTCTAATTAAAAAAGCCCCTATCAGCTAAAATGTCATCTGTAGGCTCCAAAAGATCTAAAAATCCCATTGATTGGTAATCTGCTTGTCTGACACGGCCACCCGAACCTGGGGATAGAAAGGATATGGCCCCGGCGGGTGTAATGCCAACTAAATACTTAACTGTATTGTGGTGTTTATATGTAGACCATGTCTGGGCCTGGGCATTCAAGTTACTAGGTCTGTCAATAAAAATCTCTGTGCACTTTTGGGCATGTTCTTTAAAACAGCAGTCTGACTTGGCCACTTTACAAGTGGTTTCAACATTTTAGCCAGAAGGTAACCAGGTTCTCAAAATGCATGATATTGTGCTGTTCGATACTTTAAACCTAAATGCTATGTCAGTGTTAGTGAGACCCAATCTAAGTTTCATAAGCACAATCAGTAGGTGATCTCCCAGGGTACGTACAGCCGCGGAAAAAATTAAGAGACCACTTCAAAATTATCAGTTTCTCTGGTTTTACTATTTATTGGTATGTGTTAAAGTAAAATGTACATTTTAGTTTTATTCTATAACCTACTGGCAACATTCCTACCAAATTTCAAATAAAAATATTGTCATTTAGGTCATTTATTTGCAGAAAAATGACAATTGGTCAAAATACCAAAAATGATGCAGTGTCTTCAGATCTCGAATAATGCAAAGAAAACAAGCTCATATTCATTTTTAAACTACACAATACTAATGCTTACACTTAGGAAGAGTTCAGAAATCAATATTTGGTGGAATAACCTTGATTTAAAATCACAACTTTCATTTGTCTTGGCATGCTCTCCACCAGTCTTTCACATTGCCGTTGGGTGACTTTATGCTACTCCTGGCGCAAGAATTCAAGCAGCTCGGCTTCTTTTCATGGCTTGTGACCATCCATCTTCCTCTTGATCACATTTCAGAGGTTTTTTATGGGATTCAGGTCTCGAAATTGGGCTGGCCATGACAGGGTCCTGATCTGGTGGTACTCCATCCACACCTTTACTGGCCTGGCTGTGTGGCATGGAGCATTGCCCTGCTGGAAAAAACATTTCTCAGAGTTGGGGAACATTGTAGAGCTAAAGGAAGCAAGTTTTTCTTCCGGGACAACGTTGTACTTTGCCTGGCTGAGGTTTGTAAAAGACCATAAGGATTGAAAAAAGCGAACTGGAGGGTCTTCTAGTTCGTCTTCTCTGATGAGTCCAATTTTCAGCTTTGCCCAACACATGGTCGTCTGATGGTTAGACGGAGACCTGGAGAGGCCTACAAGCCAGAGAGTCTTGCACCTACTGTGAAATAGGACTCATCAGAGAAGACGAACTTAGAAGAACCTCCAGTCCGCTTTTTCAATCCTTATGGTCTTTTACTAAATGTGATCAAGAGGAAGATGGATGGTCACAAGCCATGAAAAGAAGCCGAGCTGCTTGAATTCTTGCGCCAGGAGTAGCATAAAGTCACCCAACGGCAATGTGAAAGACTGGTGGAGAGCATGCCAAGACACATGAAAGTTGTGATTTTAAATCAAGGTTATTCCACCAAATATTGATTTCTGAACTCTTCCTAAGTGTAAGCATTAGTATTGTGTAGTTTAAAAATGAATATGAGCTTGTTTTCTTTGCATTATTCGAGATCTGAAGACACTGCATCATTTTTGCTATTTTGACCAATTGTCATTTTTCTGCAAATAAATGATCTAAATGACAATATTTTTATTTGAATTTTGGTAGGAATGTTGCCAGTAGGTTATAGAATAAAACTAAAATGTACATTTTACTTTAACACACACCAATAAATAGTAAAACCAGAGAAACTGATAATTTTGAAGTGGTCTCTTAATTTTTTCCGCGGCTGTATTTCAGTAAACTTTTCTACATTGACTTTTAGTTTTTTCAATAACCAGTCAAAGATTATAGTAGTTATTCCTGTGAGAAAAAGAAACTGTACACTGTTATTTCTGACTGAGTGGTAAGAATACTTGTTGTTCTGAAGCTCTTCTATTAGCTTCTTGTTTTCATTTTGAATTTCACCAAACTCTTGGTGCAGGCTCACATATTCAACCTGAATCTGTTCATACATGTGCCTGCGATTGTCATAATCTTTCTTTGGGCACATGGCATCCTCTTCCAATGGGGCTCATCTTCAACTGTAAGACATTAATGTGAAGACAGGAATTATAAGTTTTACTGACAACACATGTAAAACACAAATAATGAGTAGCACAAGTACATTTTACATGTTTGATTGAATTGAAAAGGGTGTTCTCACCAGGGCAAAGATCTGTAGTCAATAGGGAAGGTGATTTAACAGATCTCTCAGATAGCAGTTTATTCCTTTGAAAATCTGTAAGATTAGATTGCACATAATAGAGGTAACTACTGACTGCCATTTATCTCAAAGCTTGCAATACAGAGCAGGCTATGGATAGCTACCTTGGATAGCTAGCTTTGATGCCATAAGTTAACATCACCTGCTCTAGGTTGCAGGCACTGTTGGCTGCTAACTTATCAAGAGCAAACACGCCTTACCTCTCTAATTTAGCTTCAGGTCTCTGGCGAATGGACAATGTTAATTGAGGCTTCTCCTAAGAGTAAATTAAGCACAGACTCAACCCACGATCATTGTATGCATTGTATCATTGTATGAAATTAATAGATGAATGTACTATGAACTAGCTAACATTAACGGTTAGCTAACGTTAATGGTTAGATATCGTTAACGTTAAGTTAACCTAAAATTGCAAGGCTAATTTAGATATGGATAACATTAGCTATCTAGGGAGCTGTTTTGGCCAACTAAGCTATCTCAGATTTAACTTACACAATTTCAAGTCAGCTAACATAAACAAAATTCACTTACCGGATATAAAATGTGACCCACATATGCGTGCATTTTTAATGATGTCTTCAGTCCAGTCCACTCGTTTTATAGCTTGCAGCCACAATCTACGCCTGTTTGCATTAAACAGTCTTTTCCCCGAAGGAATGCGGTAGAAATTTAGACCTTTTTTTTTTGTTGACCTGTTTTGGCATCCCACAACACAACAAGGTGGCATTTTTTTAACGAAGAAACCGAGACGAAGAAATCCTTAGCTTTATCTGTCCAAAATCCTCTTGCACTGTCACTAACTATGGCTAAAATTGCCGCTTTTTTGCCTCCAGAATGTGTGCGCTTAACGTTTATGACGTAGGTCATAAAAGGGTCTATTTAACTGTATAGGAACATTAAGACACCTTCCATTCTCTACTTTTTTTTCTCTCCATCTCTCCATCTTTCTCTCTATCCCTCTCAGTCTACTTTCTCTCACACTCAATCTCTCTTCTTCACTCCATTTTTATCTCCTTTTTTCAATATTTTCACTCTCTTTTTCTCTTCCACTCTTCTTTCCTTCTTCCACTCTTCTTTCCTTTCTTCTTTCCTTCTTCCACTCTTCTTTCCTTCTTTCACTTTTCTTTCCTTTCTTCACTCTCCTTTCTTCTTTCCTTCTTCCACTCTTCTTTCCTTTCTTCTTTCCTTCTTCCACTCTTCTTTCCTTCTTTCACTTTTCTTTCCTTTCTTCACTCTCCTTTCTTCTTTCCTTCTTCAACTATTATTTCCTTCTTTCACTCTTCTTTCCTTTCTTCACTTTCTTTTCTTCTTCCACTCTTCTTTCCTTTCTTCACTCTTCTTTCTTTTCTTATTTCCTTCTTTCACTCTTCTTTCCTTCTTCCTCTCTTCTCTCATTTCTTCACTCTTCTTTCCTTCTTCCACTCTTCTTTCCCTTCTTCTTTCCTTCTTTCACTCTTCTTTCTTTTCTTCTTCCTTTCCTAACTTTGGCATTTCATGCACTGGTATTTCCTTCAGGAAATGCATTTTCTAGTTCTTTTTACCTTTTTCTGTGATTAATTCAGCTCGAACCGCTTAACTTAGAAACTTCGTTCAAACTTTGTCGCGTAGGTCTTGTAAAGGACACTTATGCTATGTATTTTTCACTTTTCTTAACTTTATACTTTTTAAGATATTAAAGAAAAACTAATACAATTTTTCCCATTGACTTACATTGGGCCATTATGACATCATAATAGGGTCATTAAACTGGCTTGCACCTGTGCTTCACTGACACCTGCGCCAAGGTTCCAAGGCTCCTCTTCTCTCTGTCCCTCTCCATTCAACTGTATAACTAGGAATATTAAGAGACACCTTCCATACTCTACTTTTTTTTCTCTCTACTTTCTCTCACACTCCATCTCTCTGCTTCACTCTTTTTTCTCTCCTTCTTTCAATATGTTCCCTCTTCACTGTCTTTATCCAGAGCCACTCTTCACTCTTCTTTCCTTTTTTTTCTTCCACTCTTCTTTCCTCTCTTCTTTCCTTTCTTCTTTCCTTCTTCCACTCTTCCTTCCTTCTTCCACTCTTTTTTCCTTTCTTCACTCTTCTCTCTTTTCTTCTTTCCTTCTTCCACTCTTCTTTCCTTCTTCCATTCTTCTTTCCTTCTTCCACTCTTCTTTCCTCTCTTCACTCTTCTCTTTTCTTCTTTCCTTCTTCTTTCCTTTCTTCTTTCCTTCTTTCACTCTTCTTTCTTTTCTTCTTTCATTCTTCCACTCTTCTTTCCTTTCTTCACTCTTCTTTCTTTTCTTCTTTCTTTCTTCCACTCTTCTTTTCTTTCTTATATCCTTCTTTCACTCTTCTTTTCTTCTTTCACTCTTTTTTCCTTTCTTCTTTCCTTCTTTCAATTTTCTTTCTTTACTTCTTTCCTTCTTCCACTCTTCTTTCCTTTCTCCTCTCCTTCATTCACTCTTCTATCATTTCTTCTTCCTTTCTTAACTTTTGCATTTCATGCACTGGTATTTCCTTCAGGAAATGCATTTTCTAGTTCTCTTTCCATCTCTCTTGCATGCACCAATCACTTCAGTACTTATCTTTGTGATGTCCTGTCCCTGATGAGCACATTTTATTGATAAGGTTGTGACCCTGTTTTTTACATTTGTAATTAATGAATAATTGTTTTGGCTTGTAGCCCTGAAGGAGAAAAGGACTACAGTGGTGGCTCAGCTAAAGCAGTTACAGTCAGAGACCGAGCCAATTGTCAAAATGTTTGAAGACCCAGAAACTACTCGACAGATGCAGTCCACAAGGTGAGACATTTTCCCTCCTCTGACAAGGTAATGTGATTGTAAAAGTTTAAGTAGGCTAATAATACAGTTCATTTTTTCCGTTATAAGCTGACTGTAGCGTGCAATCTAAAGTAGAGTTTGAACAGCTCAAGTCATTAGCAGCAATGTAATTATTGACATTGGACTGCTCTGTCTTTTGAAATGACTGGAAAACATTTGTTGCTGTTTAATTTCATAATTCAAACACAGTTTTAGAAATGCTGAACAGCAGAAGAGGAAAAGAAAGCAAAAGCCAAAACATTTATGGCTGCATTTCCGTCTGAACGAGGCCTAAGAGGCATTTCATTGAAGTGGTGATGGCTGAATCTCACTGGGGATATGTAATCAAAGCACTGGTGCATGTTGCAGAAGAATTAGCCCAATTGAGTGGCTTTACAGTTTCCCTCAGCAAAGTCAGCATGTGAAAGCTGGGAGAACTATTAGGCCCCTGTGGTTAATGCTATTAAGTCAATTTTTGGTGCTGATTTTGCCGTAATTAAAATAGTTTGGTTTTCATCCTCGGCTTGGTCTCTTGGACAAACTCATCATTTCATCAGACACTTCCCTTTTTAATGCTTCGAATCCATCAATCAATTGGGAATTTTAACTTTGGGTTGAAAGCCTGCTTTCTTTATTTCTTTACTTTTGCAGTGGTATTGTTCCGATAAGTGTGCCTCATTTTGAAATTCGAGTTTTGCAATTGGATCGGAAAGTTCTGCCCTGTGAGTTTCTGTTGGTCAATTTTCTAGCCAACTTGCAGCTCAAGTTAAATTTCAGACATGGAGGCTGCATGGCTGCTATTTTCCTATTACACAGGGATTCAAACTTGATAGGGCTGGATTTGTAAAACAATGCAAAACTCATCACAGGTCATAGTAATCCTCTCAATTTCCCAATCTAAGAGTCAAGAGTTATGTCTGATTTGTCATACTGCTCAATTATCTGCTAAAGTTACTTTCTGTGTTGTGGCACAGACCTGATTTGGACATGTAGTGGAGATTGTTACAAGCCTAAAATGGCAGGGGGAGGTTAAAAACTCAAATCTATTCTGATTCACAAGGGATAGCTCGGCAATTTAACAGGATAACGGTTTATGTGCAGGGTTCTGTTTTGCTCTCTGAGTTGCTTAGGGTAACTTGAGCTTCTTGCTCAGCGCTGTTATTTGCCAATAGGCCATCAAGTGGAGTTTAGAGTTGTGCTTAATATGTCATGTTCCACTCTTACAATGCGACAATGCCTAAGATGGATTTTGATTTGAATTTTAGATTTCTTTTTTTTGTCCAAAGTAGTTTTCCGTTGAAATTATGTTGAGTGGTGGTAGCATCTTCATAGCACGTTTGCTGTTTGTGGTGATTGCATATTGGAAGGCAGTCCTACGGTGGCCGAGAGGTGCAAACCAACATTACAAAATCTGAAACACCTTAACAAAGCTTGACACAAATTAACATTTCGGAAAACATTTTAACATATCATAAAACAAAATAACATTACCACAACACATTAACAAGTTCCGAAACAAATTGACATTTCAGAAAACAAATTAACAAGACGCGAAACACATTAACAAGTCCCGAAACACATTAACAAGTCCCGAAATACATTAACAAATTACATTAAACGGAAAGGGAATGTACCAACTCCGTGATTGACGTGGAAGTGATAACGGAAGCGCTCAATTTAAGTTGATGGAGTTTATGGTAAACCAAGATGACAGCGATATAGTGGGGTTTTGCCAATTAACAAGATTTAGTTTTTCGTGACTTGACATCATGACATAATGTCCACGATTACAGCGTACGAGTGTCCCTCATTAAAATATCGTATGCACTGCTGCAGCACATCTGCTCCTTCAGTCTGGTCAGCTACGCCATTTAAAAACTCCAAAGACCGACCACACCAAAAACAAAATCTTGTTAATTGGCTCAAATGTTTGCCACAAAACGGGCAAAACTTCACTCTATCGTTGTCCATCTTGGTTTACCATGAACTCCATCAACTTAAATTGAGCGCTCCCGTTATCACTTCACGTCAATCACGGAGTTGGTACATTCCCTTTCCGTTTAATGTAATTTGTTAATGTGTTTCGCAACTTGTTAATTTGTTTCGGGACTTGTTAATGTGTTGTGGTAATGTTATTTTGTTTTATGATATGTTAAAATGTTTTCCAAAATGTTAATTTGTCTCAAGCTTTGTTAAAGTGTTTCAGATTTTGTAATGTTGGTTTGCACCTCTCGGCCACCGTACAGTCCTCAAGAAAAGATACAAGATTGCCTGTTGGCAAAGCAGTGCATGTTAGTACTTGGCTCAGGTGTGCAAAACAATGCTTAGCAGTAGGTTATATTTCCAAACTATGGAGTTTAATTATCATTCATACTGAGGTACTTAATGGTGCCAATGAAAGATATTCATTGTTCTTCATGATTTTAGATTACAATAAAAACTAGAAAATGCATTTCCTGAAGGAAATACCAGTGCATGAAATGCAAAGGTTAAGAAAGGAAGAAGAAAAGAAAGAAGAGTGAAAGAAGGAAAGAAGAAAGGAAAGAAGAGTGGAAGAAGGAAAGACAAAAGGAAAGAAGAGTGAAGAAAGGAGAGAAGAGCGGAAGAAGGAAAGAAGAGTGAAAGAAGGAAAGAAGAAAAGAAAGAAGAGTGAAGAAAGGAAAGAAGAGTGGAAGAAGGAAAGAAGAAAAGAAAGAAGAGTGAAATAATGAAAGAAGAAAGGAAAGAAGAGTGAAGGAAGGAAAGAAGAGTGGAAGAAGGAAATAAGAAAAGAAAGAAGAGTGAAAGAAGGAAAGAAGGAAAGAACAAAGGAAAGAAGAGTGGAAGAAGGAAAGAAGAGTGAACAAGAGTGGCTCTGGATGAAGAGATAAAGAGAGAGTGAAAATATTGAAAAAAGGAGATAAAAATGGAGTGAAGAAGAGAGATTGAGTGTGAGAGAAAGTTGACTGAGAGAGAAAGATGGAGAGATGGAGAGAAAAAAAAGTAGAGAATGGATGGTGTCTTAATGTTCCTAGTTACAGTTAAATTGAGAGGGACAGAGAGAGTAGAGGTTCCTTTGATTTGGTGCAGCTGTCAGTGAAGCACAGGTGCAAGCCAGTTTAAAGACCCTATTATGATGTCATAATGGCCCAATGTAAGTCAATGGGAGAAATTTATATTTGTTTTTCTTTAATATCTTAAAAAGTATAAAGTTTAGAAAAGTGAAAAATACATAGCATAAGTGTCGTTTACAAGACCTACGCGTCAAAGTTTGAATGAAGTTTCTACGTTAAGCGGTTCGGGCTGAATTAATCGCAGAAAAAGGTAACAAGAAGAAGAAGAAGAAGAAGAAGAAGAAGAAGCCTAGGAATAACAATACAGGGCATTTCATGCACTGTAATGAAACCACAACCAGTTACAACTTAACATGCATAAAATATTGTGATAAATGAATGTTGGTCAGTAAATGGGTAATAACCTGTGCCTTGATGGTGCTGAATGCTCTCTTTCCAGAAAATGTAGCAGTCCTCTTTTGGTTTTCTGTACGGTGGCACAGTATTGAGTTGTTGTATTTTATATTTTTTTCCCAATACAATTTAAAAGAATGAACTGTTCAATGTGTTGTGACTGTCAAGCTCCATGGGCTTTTATTTGATCTATTCCACAAGCCAGGATTGAAAACAGGTAGGTAGGATATGCTGTGCCATTTTGATTTGTACTGTCTGTTAGTACCTACATAGGCTAAATGACAATGGTTTGGTCAATGCTGTATGTGCTCACTGCCCAGGAAGCACATTTAGTGCAGTCTAGAGTTAAGTAGTCCAGGGCTCACATTGGTTTGCTTATGTATATATCTCCCTGTCTGTCTCTCTCTCTCAGTGTCTCACTCTCACACATACACACAGGCACTCAAGCATACTCACATACACACACACTTTTACAGACACAGACATACATGGGAACCTGGATTAATGCACAGATGTGGAGGGAATAGGTGGTGGTTTAGGGGCAGGGTGAGAGCTGAAGTCCATCTTGTTTATCTCTATGCCATAGCCATTAAGGAAGATCAATCTCCCCCCAAAAAGCAGCAGCATCTGTTGTATGACAGTATAATGGTGCAGGCGCACAGCGTTTGAGAACGCCTTTATAAACAGCCTTTGAATCCTTGCCCGCAGATGGAGTAAATGGCCGACCTCCTCATCTGCCTGAAGTGTAGGGAGACAGTTGCTTTCTCATTAAGAGTCTGGCCACATGTGTCATGCTGGGAGACTGTGGGAGCCCAGTGGTGTGCGTTTGCAACCAGCCCTCTGTACCTAGTCATTCACTGGGAGCATCTGATTGGTCGCATACACACCATTCACTCGTTCGTCACACGTTACGTGCTGGTCTATTTTTGTCTGTTTATTGTTATGATTGATGACGTTGACAGGGTTTGATAGCACCGCAGCCTCAAGTTTGATATCTTTGCTTAAACGTTAGGGGTTAGGGTTAACACAAGCGAGGCAGCCTGAGTCCAAATTAGGGAAAAAAATGCACAATCAAAAGAATCCAACAGCCCACCAACCTCAGGCAGACCTAACTAACCACAAACTACTCTCACTCTCTTCCAGGGATGGGCGTATGCTCTTCGACTATCTGGCTGAGAAGCACAACGTAAGTTCTCGCAGTGCCGCCACCATCTCCAGGCCTTTTTTCTCATGACTTCTGGGTGAACCGAGCGTCATTTCACTGTGGGTGGGGCCAGTTCCAACAGGAGCCACCATTTAAATGACTTCCCAAAACCTTAACTTTCAGAAAGGGGTTTTGGGGAGTTTGAAGGTGGGGAGGGGGGTTGGGGAAGCTTATGTTGGAGGTTTGTGTGTGTGTGTGTGTGTGTGTGTGTGTATGTGTCTGTGGGGGGGTTATGGCTCACAGCAGTCCTGCGGACGTTCGTTCTCATCCTGCGGTGAGTCGTCAAGAATAAACGGAACAGCGCGAGACCCGTGGGTCCTGCCGCAAGAATGCTGGGGGATTCTATATTTGCAGTTGACGATGCTCCACTCCCAAAACCCCGGCATCCCATTGACCTGGGGCCTGTCCTCAGTGTACCTCCACTTCCCCTAGCCTGTCCCTGCTTTCCCGCTGCCCTCCCCAGCATACCCTCAACTCCCCCGAAAGCCACACTGCATTTGTCGACACAACCACGGGTCCCGGTCTGGTGCTAGCTGTAGTTCATACTGACAAGGATTGGCACTCATGCTGGGAGTGGAGCTGCTCAATGAAAGGGGGAAAAAAGGAAAAGGAACTGTTGCCGCAACTAAGTGCTATGGGGTACAAGCTCAGTGACAGAGTTAATGTCTGTTTAGCACTATAGCTGTCGGAATGAATTGCACTATTTTTTATAATATGCAAAAAGAAAGGTTATATGGAGGGCCATGACAGTTGAATGGATAGGATCTGCTCCATCATTGTTTCTATTTCAAGTTTGATACTGTAGATGTTTCCGAAAATCATTGCTTGACAATGCACCCTATAAATTGATCTCGTATGGGCGAGTGCTTTGTAAAGCACACTCTCACAAAGCATACATATATTTATAATACTCAAACACCCCTAGATCCTTGGTAAAGTCAAGTGCACCATTTTGTTATGAACACAAAATGCAGTTCACTATGGTCATAGTGGATTGGATGTGATCCATTTGGTTAAAGCACATTCCTTATTACCAGTGCTCCAACAATTCCTGGAAAGTGATTGGCTCATGATCGCTATACTGGCATCGCATGCATCTTGAAATTGTGTTCCAGAAACTGTTTTTCCACAGTGCTATTCAAATAGTTTTTTGATGTGGATTCAAATGCAGCATCTTTTCTAAGCTCCTTCACGGTGGGATTTTGCAAAGAATGACCCAGTAGTCTTATTTCAAATAAAAGGACTTTGTCTAAAACGCCTTCCTATTGCTCACTGATTAGACAAACCCTAAAAGCTGGCCCAGACAGACTCTTCTCTATTGAGTTTCAAGACTGAAATCCAAGAGCAACACTAGGTTATAACAACTGCCCGTAATTTAAAAAAATGCTCAGAGCCTCAGTTATCAGTGAATTAACCAAAATGAAATGTGATGTGTCCATAGACAACTTTTTGAAACTTTTGGGGTTCATGACGGTGAAATGCACTGTTAAGAAAGATGTGCTTCGCAACTTTCCCCCCTAAAATATCCTCCAAACATAACAAAAGCACCATTGTCATCACTGTTTGAGCTTTGCCCTCCGAGGCCATTGGTTTGCTGTTAAAATCTTTCCCCATCCACACGTAAGCTACATTCCCCATTAATCAGACACATAAAACTTGCATACATCTGAGAGACCCCAAATGACCACAAAAACTGACCCTAAATATAGTAATGTTTAATATTTGAAAAAGTATTTGAATATAGATGTAAAACAGTGATGTAAAGTCAGTGTTTCCCAATATGTCTTGCATTCTGAATGAAGCATGGTGAAATATGGTTCTTTTGAATTGTGGTTTTGCTATTCCCCCCCCCCCCCCCCCCATAGTTCCGACAGGAGTACTTGGACACCCTCTACAGATATGCCAAGTTCCAGTATGAGTGTGGGAACTACTCCGGCGCAGCAGAGTACCTTTACTTCTTCCGTGTTCTGGTAAGGATTTGTTCCTCACTCACCAGATGAACCTAGAACTGTGTATGTCATGACTAAGAACTGTGTAGTTCTAATGGGCTTTGCGTCAGAAGATAATTATCTGTGCCTTTTTTTTTTGTTAATCCATTCTAGCATCGTTATTCGTGTCTCATGGTGGGGTGGCTATAAGGCAGAGAACAAAGCCAAGAAAGTCAGGGAATCCTTTTTTTCTCTTCTCTAGAACTCTTTTCTAATGGCCCAGCAGTTTAAGTGGAAGCCTTGCACGTGTTAATTAGAGAAATAGAGATATGTTTTACATCATGACTTTTTTATAAGATTATTAGTTCTACTTTGGCATTGCACTTCTCATTGTTTTCCTTCAAATTAAGGGGTTAGGTATCATGAGGGATTCTGCTCAGGAACTATCCCAGATGTTGCCGGATGATTTATCTAAAAAAAAAAAAAAAAAGAGCAGTGTTACCCAACAGTTGCTTGACATGCCATTGCCAGGTAGCTTCCAATTGTCAACGTCTTTCAAACCTTTCATGAAGTAAACCCTTACAGGCTGCTTGTGAGAGGCTGACGTCAGTGCCCTGTTAAATCGCCCTGCATGTCTTTGGCATCGGACGAGACCACTGAAAGTCTCGGGTAGAGCTCTTTACTGGGCCAAGTGTTCAGTGGCAGACTTCATAATCTGTTTCTTAGTCCCGCTTCCCTGGCAAAGCCTGCTGTCTGTGGATTACTGACTGGAATCCGGCAGCCCGGCATGTACTCCCGCTAAGGATTCCCTGGTCCTCCAGCACTGGGGATGAGTTACGCAATATTCCCCACTTAGCACCAGTGCTGTGACTGCTGGTTTGGGCTGCAGGCTGGTGGACGGTGAGGTTTGCTTATTGAAATCACTGAAGCGTTCTCCAAACCTCACGTCTGTGTTTGGACGGTGATGTAATACTTGTGAATGAAGTGTCCTCGATTGTCATTCTTGCGTGTGTCAGCGTGTGTGGCTTATTGTTTACTTTTGAAACTCCGGAGACCAGACATTGCTTTTTTTTGGTGTTATTGTTGTCTATTTTCTTGTCGCTTTTTTTCAGTGTGTAGTTTAAACGCGTGAGAGATAGAGGTCCTCCAGAGAGGCCTCTGGATTAAATAATTTTCACCAGCCGAAGACTTTTTGGAAATCAGATAATACCAAAGTAGGTTTGCGGGGGCAGATAATTGCAGTTCACCGAGAGTACTGGCAGGATCCACGTTACACATGCGTACTTCTTGTTTCCTCTATAAACAAAGGGCTCATTGCTGGGCCTGGGGTGTCTGTGGCTTCTCTGAAAGATGAACTAGAGTGAAAGCGGGCAAGGCAAGCATTGCTCTGGGAGAGGTCCGCCTGGCTGAGTGGAAGAGACTCGAGTCCACTCAAGGTAGGAGCCAGAGAGGCGGTGTGTGTGTGTGTGTGTGTGTGTGTGTGTGTGTGTGTGTGTGTGTGTGTGTGTGTGTGTGTGTGTGTGTGTGTGTGTGTTAAGGTAGGGAGGCAGTTGTGTCACAGGTGGGATGGTGAGTGGGTTTTGTGTGTGTGTTTGGGCCGCAGTGGTAGTATGTAACTTAAGAGAAACCCTGGGAATGGACGGCTCCTGAACCCCCCCCACCACTGGGCCCCTCCACCGTTCCGTTCTCAAGGCCACACTCTGTGGAGGGTAGGCTACCACCCTGGCTGAAGAGAGGTGCCTTTTGTCAAGGGTGCCCTTGGCTGGGAGTGCTGCTTGGGTCCTTCATGCTTGGCTGGGCTATCATGCTACTCTGGTACCTGGACTGGTTTGTTCTCTTTTTTCACTCTCTCTCTCTCCCACTCTCTCTTTCTGATTCGAAGTCACTTAGCTCCCATTCCCATGTTGTCTAATAATGTGTGGGAGAGCGTTTTTCAGAGAAGAGTACTTTTTCAATTGAATGGAAATTGTGCGAATAAGGCCTTGGAGGGAGGTTCAGTCTTTTATTGTTATTATGTCTAGTGGGGACAAAGCGCTGCACTCAGCATGATTTTAAAGCAGGAATGTTGTGCAAGGGCCAAGCTAAAACACATCTAGAACCCTTCACATTCATATCTGTTGGGGGAGAAAAGAAGTATGAAATAATAGTAGTAACAGTGTCCACTGTGTGTCCACTGTGTGTGGCATTCTATAAATATACTAGTAGTGCTTATTTGGATGCCCATGCATCTAAGTGTAACAGTTATTACGACCGCCGCGCGATAGACACTGAAACACCGGGGTGTACGAAATTTGGTGGGCATGTAGCCCCATTAGATTAGCGTGGAACCATTGATTTTCGTTTTGATCCGTTTTACCCCCGTCGGACTGGACCCCTTTTAAAGAGGGTGGGGCGATTCAGTTTTCTGTGAATAAGTCGAAAACCGTAGGACTTAAGAGGCCACGTCAACCATTCCACTAGTAATGAAAAAGCAAAAATGGAGTGTTGTAAAACATTTTAATTGTAAGTTGACAAGGTCAGAACTGCACGAAATCGGAGGTGTGGGATCATTATGACGCCTTCTGACTGCACGTTAAGTTTCGTGGAATTCCGTTCACGGGGGGGCATGCAATAAATTGATTTATATGATTATACACCAACTGGCCTGTAGGTGGTGCGTTTTCTTCGAATATCCCGAGAACCGTAGGGCCTTGGAGCGCCAAATTGTTCTTGTATGTTTGTGTCAAGGGGCCATGTCAACCCATACCATTACATGTATAGCGCCACCTAGTTAAAAATTAAAAAGCAAAAATGAGGTGTTTTAATTGCATATATGTCAAAGTGCTCGAAAAATTACCAAATTTGCCAGGGACATCAAGCCTGTAACCGTCCATCTTCGGTAGAGTTTTTGTCCATGGATGGAGCAAAATGGCTCTGTAGTGCCCCCTAGAACATTGCAAAAACCCCTGTGCATTGGGGTTATTTTGGCAAAGCTTGACGGAATTCGGTACACGTCTTCATCATGCTTGGACGCACCAAAAAGTCTCTTGACGCCATGGTGGCAGGTCAGCAGGAAGTCGGCCATTTTGAGAGGAAGATGCGTTTTGACGGCGTTTACACACCTCGCATCTGATCGAACTCCTCTGACAGATTTAATGGTAACGCCTTGAAATATGGTCCGGCTACTCTTCAACCATGGGCGACTAAAAGTTATATTGGATTTTCTCATTAGTCGGAAGGTGTGGGCGTGGCAGACCCACAAACTATGCACTCTTCACAACTCCAGTCACTTATAACTATAACTAGTGCTGTCAAACGATTCAAATATTTAATCGCGATTAATCGCATTTTTGTCATAGTTAACTCAAAATTAATTGCGATTAATTGCAAATGTATTAATCGCAAATTTTGTATCTATTCTAAATGTCCCTTCAATCATTTTTTTTTTTTAATGCTCTTATCAACATGGAAAAGTGGATTGGCTTGCTTTATGTAATGTTTTTTTTAATTGAAAAACAACATTGCCAAACAGGGCGGTACAAAATAAACATTTCAGATAAACAAGGACTCAGCCTATAGTGCAGTTAAACCATGGCTTAATATTTTCTTTTTTTCAAGTTTGCTGTGAACATAGAAGTCAGGCCTCTTATTTCCAAAATGAATGAACCGTAACAGTTAGGTTACCAATAAAAGGTAAGCCTACTACTTCTGTGCTTTCAGCCAACTGCCTGTTGAAATTTTCAGACAACAGTGAAGCTTGCTTTTTTTGCACAACACAACTTTTAAAGGTAAACTTTCTATTCAGAAGCTTTTTATCATCCATTTCGCCGTATTGCGCTCACCATTCGCTCAAACATAACGTTAGCCTACTACACAGTTTGGGAGAGCAAAAAGAACGTAAATCTTTTTTTTACAACGCGTTTATCGCGCGATAAAAAAATTAACGGCGTTAAAATGGGCTTGCGTTAACGCCGTTAATAACGCGTTAAACTGACAGCACTACTTATAACTTATGCATATATATTGTCGAAAGTGCACGAAATTGAAAGTGGTGGATCATTATGAGACCCTCTGAATGCATGCCAATTGGCCTGTAGGTGGCCTGACACAGTTTTCTTCGAATATCCCGAGAACTGTAGGGCTTAGGAGGGCCACATGTTTTTTGTATGTTTGTCTTAAGGGGCCATGTCAACCCATCCCATAACCAGTCATTTTATGTATAGCGCAACCTAGTTAAAAATGAAAAAGCAAACATGAGGTGATGTAATTGCAGGTATCTCTGGCTGACATGGTCAAAACTGCACCATATTACATGGTCAAAACTGTAACAGATACACACACAAACACAGTAGACATTCGTATGCACACATACACACACAGTAGACATATGTACGCATGTACACAAAACATTACATAACCAAATCATCAAAATCTATCACAAATAATTCCTTTAATACATAAAAATGAAACACAAACCAATTTACACACACAAAACACATAAAAACACACAAACACACTGGCAACCATGACTCATTCTGTGCCAAAACCTACTGAACAGTTCGGCGGTCATATTTTGTAAGGCTTTGCGTTACATCTAGTTATAGAACATCATGGTTCTGATGTTTTACACCAAATTCATCCGTCTATTCCCCCAGAATATTGCATTAGAGGACCAGACTCGGAAGAAACACATTACTATATTCTTGGGATTTTAACTCTATATAGATTCGTATTTAAAAGCAGTTGCATTATGAACTTAGAAAACTCTTAGTTAGAATAAATAAAAGTCCATAGTGCAAGTCAGCATGCTGCTCCTTATAAAGATTGTATTTCAGAAGTCAACGCAGAATGGCATTGTTCTGTGAAATTGCAAACATTATTGCAGAAAAGTGGTTAGAGTTTCTTGTCTTGTGTCGTTAGCTTAATGAAATCTTTTCCCCCGTCATATTGGACAACCTGAATGTGTAGCTAATGATGTACAGTTCTTGTTGCAGCCACAAGGAATCCATCTTAAAGTTTTGCCTACTCACGGCAATCATAAAATATATGCTGTACCCGCTTACGCAATTGTTTGTTTGTTTGTGCTGGTCCCTTTGCGGGTTTTGTGGTCACAGAGAGAGAGAGGGACATCATGGGGTCAGCCTTGAATTACAATCCAAATCAGTTCCCTATACTTTGCATAATTCATTAGAGAAAGACCATGGCTATGTAGCAATTGGAAAGAAATTCCTCCATTGGGCTATAATGGAAACTGGATATTCTCCTGTTGACCGAGCGTCTGCATTGTGCGGCGCTCTTTTCTTTTCCCCTGCCCATCTGTAATGGCGGACTGTCTCTGAGCGGGTTGGCACGAGCTCGGCACTCTTGTCTGTAAACAGCCTCTTAACCCAAAGCAGTTGGTGCTCCTCCATTGCATTGATTTTTCTGAGTGATGGTACAAAGCGGCCCGCGTTCGCAAACGACCCCTGAGTTCCCAAGCGAGGGAGGATGGTAAACTCCTCATCACGAACAAGTCAGAGAAATGGCAGGATTTTGAGAGCGAGTACATCAAAAGCGCTCAACAAAATGAGAACACCCCCCCCCCCCCCCTCACCCACCTCCTCAAGGAGACTTGTTTATGGCATTTCAGCTCAGTCTAAATAAACTTTAATTGCTGTAGCATAGTTATGTCTTTTAAGTCCTGCCTTTATTTCTCTTTCTTCAAATCATTAGCCCCTCATCTCAGAATCCCTTTTAGAACAAAGTGCGTACAAGCACTTTGTAACGCAATACCCCCCTGCTTCTTTTGACATTGCAACAGTTCTCAGAAAAATGGATTTAATCAGTAAGACCCTTTATATTGTGAATACCTGCCTCATCTTTTTTTTCTTCCCTCCCTCACTACTTTTCTTTCCTTTTTACTTTGGTGTGCTCAAGACCTCCCATCCCTGTAGCCCCCCATAGTATTCTGGGAGAGGTTAGGCTCCAGAACTCATTTAACGTGGGAAACACAGTCATTTAACGGAGGAAGCCAGGCTTGCAAAATCCAGGTCCGAGGTCTTGTTACAGTGGGAGCCCGGTGCGAAAAGAGCAACTTATTCATATCATCTGTTAATGCAGGGATTGGATGTTGAGAATAAAGATTGAGTGTCCCGTCGGATCTGCTGCACAGTCAATTTATTGTTGCTGGTCAGTCAGTGAAAATGTGCCCGTTTCAAGAACCCAATGGAAACTTAAGGTAACTACTGGAAAAACCCAGGTATTGAAACTATTCTTGCATGGCCACCGCTGATAGCCTGGCAGTGTGGAGAAAGCTGCCATAATGACATGGATCCCTGCCAAAGGTAGCAGGCAGGGACTTCCAGGGAAAAAGGAGGGGGAAAAAAACACATGCATTTAGAAATGAAATGTTGATCTTTTATATTGGCAACACAGATGTCTCCACCCCCAAATACTCTCTTGCTCAGTCAGTGCTGATCTCACTTCTGAGGTTTCGACTTCACTTAGCACTGTCCAACTAGTGTTACTCCCGATCAAAGGGCTCCAGTGTTGCGAGTGGAAAGGTCAGTACCTACCTAATTCTCTGCAGGGTTCTGTTTTTTAAGCTCCGAGTCCTTTCCCTGCTGTTGTTGGAGACAGATGGATGCCTTCTTGTCCACCCGCGCCTGAAGTATGCAGACGTTTTGTGGAAAGCAACATACTAGATCAGGGGTCTTCAACGTTGGGGCCAGGGACCCCCAAACTGATGGCGAGATGAGCAGGGACCCCCCACTATATAAATTGCATAACATTTTGTTTATAATATACTGGGTCTAGTGCCAAATAAACATAGCTACCCTGTTATTGTGTATTCAATACTAAGCTATTCAAATAATACATAGGTTAATATATTCATTAACATTTTAATTTTTTGACATTGAATTTAACCTATCATTTTTGAACAACAAATTTAATTTAACATTTAACAACATGAAAGGTACAGGGTGGCCGTGCCACTGTCGTTTAGAAACATACGTCTTGCAAACAACTCTGAGCTAACAATTAATAACAGCTAAAATAATTCACAGATATATGTTTTTCTTTTATCATTCATAAAAAAGGGACAGTGAATCCTCAAGCATCTGTCGATGGCACACATCCTCCCACATTAGTGAGATGTATCTTCTTTTCAATAACTCCTAAATGACACGATCCAACGGATGACGGAGGAGGAGTCTGGCGCATGGAGTTGTGTTGACAACATAGGTGTTATAGTGAGATTGACAGGTCAACAAACCAATCACACCTAAGATTGTAGGTAGTAGCATGCTAACATTAGCTAGGGGGCTCATACACCTCGCAAATCCTCTCAGACTTATTTTTCAGTTACAATTAACGTTTTTTGACCTTGTACAGTGTCTATTTCTCTTTATTTAATTTTTTTAATCTAAGCAAAAAAATGTCAAACTAACAATTTATAGGTACAAACAAGACCAGCTATGGAGTTTGGTCCGCCATCTTTTATTTTTGATCTTCGCGCTCTTTAGACTTGAGCAGAAACGCGATCTGATTGGCTAGTGCCTGTGCTGTCGTATTTGCATGGAAGGTGCTGTGAGTGAACCGGTGCCCAGCTTGAGAGAGCTCCTGTGGGTAGCTGAATGTGTCGATTGGACTGAAAGATAACGTCTTCTCGATCAATTTATACGCTCGCTACAATATGTTGGATTTATGTTAATGTGAATTTAAAGGGAATAAATACAATTCTGATTCGGAAGACATTTAAATTTGTGGAAAAAAAATTTGGTTGAATTTTTTTAAAAATGTTTTATATAAATATTTCGCGACCACCCTGCAGTAGAAGACCCCTGTACTAGATCATAAAATTGTAGTAGTTCGTATTAAGTACGTTTATTTTAGATCATTTCCGCTATACATTTTTGGTTTGTTTTATTTATCCTAGTAATTGCACAGGATCCATCAGCATGATCCTGTTAAAAATGAAAGATTTTCTGTACACATCCCCTGACATGAGATCTCTGTAGTAGCCCAGATTAGAGTAGGATCTGTCCACTACCCACTGACTATCAGTGGGCTGTAATAAGGGAAGTCTGGCTCTGGTCTGGACTTTGGTCTAGAGTTTGTGGCTGGCCAGAGGACACCCACTATGGCTTCCTGGTTGCCTGTCACAGTGTCTGGTTTGGCCCTGTTATCACGTAGTGCTGCGAACTCCGGCCCCATCTCCAGACTTTCCCATGGGCCTGGAGGGTGTAGCTTGACGTCCAGTTCAGAGTGATTATCATCCCGAGATACAGAGCAGTCCCAACCTGCAGCTGATTATTTGCCTTGCTTTTGTTTGTTTTAGTCTCCCTTTTACTGTAATTAGAAACATCGGCACACAACCTTTTGAAGTTGATTGTCTCCGCAGAGATCTGTCTCGTTAGCTCAAGTTCATATTTTTCATATGGGTAGCGTGTGCAAAGGTCTGTGAGGGGTTTTATAACATAATTTCACAGGATGTTTTGTTTTTGGCTTAATGCTTGAAGATTATCACAATTATCGTTTAACCCCTGTGTTTTGAATTGTGGCCTGTAAGTTATTTAAACATCTCTCAAAAGGCCTGTAATTGTTTGAAAATGCCAGACCAAGCTTTATACTGGCAAGGCCCCAAACGTTACACTAGAATATTTGCATACACGGCCCAAAACTTCGGCCAAGTTAGGATTTCCTTTATTTGCATGATGTGTTGAAAAGCTCGCATTTTATAAAGGAAAAAAATGTCTTGAAATTTCCAGTTTCATCCAATTTATAATTTGAGCTGTAATCCTGGTTTAAAAAATGAACATTTTGAGACTGGGCAAGCTGCTCAGGAAGCTGAATGTTTCCTTTCACCGTCTGGCCCTCACGACTCCTCAAGGAGAAGGTTCTGCGGGACTCCTCATCACCTCCTCCCCCCGCCCCTGCCCCGTCTAACTCCACACTCGCGGTGTTGATCAAAGCCCTCTGACGTGTGGCCAAACCACTGGCTGCCGGAGCCGAGGAAGCGGCTGCACAGGCAGCAGAGGCAGCAGAGGCAGCAGAGGCAGCCTGCCTCATCAGCTCATCCCCCTAGCCTGGAGGGGACACGAGAAAGCCGAGGCACAGGTCTGCCAGGAGGGTCCAACTGGAAGTCAGCTCACTGAGGGAAACAAGGATCACTAAATTAAGGAAGGAAAAGGGTTATTGAAAGGTTATCTCCAAAGGTTATCTGAAATAAAGGAATCTCAAATGCTGATGTCTGATTCCTAACTTCAGACTGATTAGAGGAATCTCAGGTCCTGATTCCATTTGTAAACAGTTTATGGCGAACTACAAGTAAATCAGTAGCCCTGTCGCTCAACTCTGCCAGAAGAGCCAGCCCTCAAGGTTGTTACCAGGCCACAGGAGGTGAACCACTCCTTTTGACCCCAAACTTAGGAAGCCCTCATCTCTGATTAAATACAGGCTTCCTCTGAATATAGTGGACAGATTGGGGTGAGGGAGCGCATGTTTTGGTCTTTAAAAAGACAGCATACATGAAACCTTTGGACATGAAACCTTTTAAGAACTTGTAAGCGGATATTTTGCCATTACAGTCCAGAAGCCTTTCTTTTAGGTGTCTTGAAGAGTGTATGTGTCTGAATCAAATTGGTTGGTTGTAGTTTGAGATGGTTGTTTGGATTGTGCTGAGAGTGTGACTGTGGCTAGTTTGTGTATTTAAATACCATTTGGGGAAAAACTGGGAAAAACTCCAGTCTCTCTCCGCTATTCTGTGCGGCTGGCGGGAGTAACTGTTCTGGCAAGGGTGTCTTTCAAAATGTATCAAATCAAGAGATCTCCTATTTTTCAGAAATGTGATTAAGGTATTTAACCTTATGAAACCGGTTTTCAAATGTGAGTCATGATTTGAAATGGTCCTTCATGTGCTCCTCTCAGGTATTTAATTAGCCTCTCTTTGTTTGTGTTTCTGATCCCTTGGTTTGGTCAAGCCAAGCATTTCCTCTGGCGAGAGTGTTTGACCCCCAGTGTTCAGTAAAGATTGCTTGTTTAACGCTTATAATGTAGGCTTTGCAGCATCCCTGGCGATCTGGCCTCCAACCCTTAACCCAAGTCTTTGTAGCCACAGTAATGGAATGGTTAAGTATCTTTATATTTAATAAAAAAATAAAAAATCACTATTTAAACAATTAATTATTTATTTTGCCTATAAACAAAGGTACCATGACTGACTAGGCCTGGTTTCTGTCCCTTCTACAGTGAGGTAGCGGTCACTTGCTCTGCATAGGGTGTCCGTGTCAATTTGTTTTCAATTTCTCTCTGAGATGTTTCATAGAGATTTGCTGCTGAAATGTGTGCGGGGGGAACATCGTGACGCGGTTCATTTTTTCCCCCATTTCCCATTTTTGTTTTCTCAGGTGACCTTATCCCGAGTCATAAACCACTGAATAGGGCTGCAGATCTTTGGCTCTAAATAGGTTACTTTGTACCTTTCTGTCTGTAAGCAGGATTACACAAAAACTACTGGCTCAATTTCCATGAAACTTGGTGGAAAGGTGTAGCATGGAACAAGGAATAACCCATTAATTGTTAGAGTCGATTCAACTCGTGAGGTGGTTCCACGAATTTTCGCTAACTTTGCGAGATATGGCATTTGGCCTTTTGGAGGTCTGCACTCTCCAAGTACCCTTCTAGTTTCTTTGTTTATTTTTTTTTCTGGCAATAATTGTTGTTGGAAGGCAACAGCAAGAGATTGTTGTGTTTTTAGGGCTGTGAAACGATTACAAATTTTAATCAAATTAATCACAGGTTTCTGTGGATTAATCATGATTAATCACATATTTTTCTCGGTATATTTTTGTGAGAAAAAGATGTATGAGAAAAGACGGATATATACATTTAAATGTTTTCTTTTTGTATTCATAAAAAAACTAAAATAATAGTGCTGCAAATGCTGCAAAGCAATAATCTTTGCTATTCCATATTGGACATTAATGATCCTTATGTAATGATATGGCTTTGTATCTAATCACCGGTTATTGCTCTCAGGTTGTGCCTTATGCATACTGTTGTGTTCTGTAATACTGCTCTATATTGTGCTACCACTAGGATGCACTGTTCTGCAATCAATCCTATCTAATTTACGTACATAGAGCAGAAGAAGAGTGAACCAGTCACCAAGTCCCGTATGAATACCGTTTCACCATGCTCATCAGACCTCGAGGTTGTCTGACCCTCTTCTTTTATATTAGTAGAGGTTGCTCAGGTAGGATTGGACGAGGGCCGTTCTAGGGAGGAGTTTCGCGAACGGTCGATTGTGGGTTTATTGGAAGCTCATTCGGCACATGCGTTAAATGAGTTAAAAAAAATTAACGGATTAATCCTGTAAATTAATTATAACGCATTTTTCACAGCTCTAGTTTTCTCTAATGAGTGGACTCTTCCTAGCCTGGATACCAGCCCAAACCCCGCCCACAAACATTTTTGTCAGGGAGATTTGGTCTGGCTCTGGGTTAATTGGGAGAGAGTTTCATCGGTAGGATCAAACCGGACCAATCAAATTGTCAGGGCGGGCTTTATACGTTGATGGACAGATACCAACGCTTGAGTTGAATTAACCGGTAGATTCGAACTCCGACCAAGATGGCCGCGTCTCGGGTGCTTAGTGGGGAATATTTTATGTGAATTAAGCTATCTACACGACTTTTTAATGTCTACATTGACTCGGTTAGTTGTGCATGTGCAACACGAATGTTACAGAGTATTGTTTGTCTTAACTAAAGTTCTCTAGACCATTATTGTTATATCATTGCTAACGTGTACACAAAAAACCCATCGAAATAAACTGTAGCTTGTAGCCTTAATGCTAATTAATTAACGTGAGCAAGCATATCTCAACAGACATTGACCATTCATTTTGAAAGAGGAACAGAGAAACGCGATTAAGGCATTTGTCATTGAAAAGATGTTTTTGCCGTCCTTCCTAGGGATCAGGTAAAAGTTTAATCTATCAGATGGTAATAGGCTACTACGTTGCTCTGATTGGTTCTAGGTATCCAATTCAGCGAATAGGCATTTTCTTTCCTGGTTCGTTGAAACACGCCCCATAATCACAGCCCAAAGGTCCGGTATCAGACTCATATTCCGACTAGAATCATGAGGATGACATCGTCAGGCTAGACTCTTCCTGCTCTACCTGGGAAATGGCGACTTAAAGGTGCATTAAGGATTAATAGCTATTCGCTAAAGGTATGCTAGCAGCTAAAACTAACGAAATCTCTTGAAATGTGCTGACTTTGACATTATGACAAACTAATTACTCAACGACTGTCCTTACACAGTCAAACATCAATCATGTGCAACACAAGACTAAGCAAGACGGCAAATAAGCTACTTACTAGATCGGCAGAAGGTAATCAAAGTCAGGTCGGCGGGCATCGGCAGGCAAAACTACAGAAGGCAGTTATATGCCTATCGACCCTGCTGGTTGCGGCCTAAAATTCCTGATTTCGTGGGAGCTTCCCACTTTTGGGGGGATAAGCCCCTACATAAAACCTATTATTTTTCCTGTGACCCAGCAAAACTAGTGGGGTCTGGGGGCATGCTCCTTTTTGAAAATAACCTTTTAAATAGTGTCCTAGTGGGTTTTAGGAAGAGAAATTAACAGATTCAGATTTAATATATAGCACAAATAAAAACATATTGAAGACATCTGCTGATATTTTGTTTTGGATGTGTGTGAAGCAGGAGCACCCTGACCTGGGAGAGAAAGCTTAGGAGCAGCTACTACCCTTTACCCAAAACAAAGCAGGGAAACAGACTGTGCCTGGAGAAGAGCTTAATCACAGCAGTTGCCTCCCTTTTTTTAAAAAAATAACCTTTTAAATAGTGTCCTCTAGTGGGTTTTAGGAAGAGAAATTAACAAATGTAGATTTGAAATATGGCACAAAAATAAACATATTGAAGACACATCTGCTGAGATAGGTGCTCATTATAGTTAATGTCAGATATCCTCAATTTTCAAACTCTCCCTCACTATATTACTTTTTTGATCAAGCAATATTCCATGACACCTGATACGATGCCAATGTGACTGTTTCAGAGTACTTTGTAAATTTCCCAAAAAGTCCAGTCTGTTTCTCTGACTGACGTATCAAAGTATGTACCTTGTGCTTGCCTTGAGAGACTGCGCCTTATACAATGGTAGGGGAAACACTGGTGATAATGGTACACACTTAGGGACAACTTCTTGAAATTTGACAGTGGATTGTGGCAGACGTGTAGAATGTATTTCCTAAACCTGTCCAGAACCTGGCAAAAGCACAATTTACCTTCATACCTTTAGCTTCATAACATAAAGCCACTTTCAAGGTGCAGGGTTTTTCATTTCACTTAATTATCTAATGGTTCCCAGCCACATTTAAGCAAGATTGCTCCACTGATGTCCCAAGACTTATGTTGTAGTAGATCTCCTCCCAAGAGACTGGTTTCAAGCCTTTTCTCTGTCTGGGCTTAGATTTTCTTGAGAGGATGACATCATGAAATCCTTCTATCCAAAGTAAATACATGCAGAAGTTACTCCAGTGAGTGTTGGTGTGTTGTAGACCAGGAGCTCCCGGTCCAAACTGTCTCTCCTCTTTCCTTGGTGGTGAACCAAAGTCTTAGTCAAGGCTGCAGTATACGGTTGATTCACTTATCATGAAGGTTATATAAAGGGTATTTTTTTAGTTCTCTCTAGCCTGCAAATACAGCATCCCAGAACAATATTTCCAAAGTTCACTGTCTCTTAATTAAGTCAAATGTGTGTGTGAGTGATTGTATGACTTCATCCACAATGCTCTGTTGTATAAGGGTATGGCTGATTCCAGGTGTCATGAGGGTGATTGATCGTTTTTGTGCGTTATGAACAAGTCATGTTATATACATACACGTGTCCTGGTGTGTATGAGTGAGACAGTTTGACAGTTATTCACTGGCCTGTATTATGTATGTATGTATGTATGGTCTGTTGTATGTATGGCCTGTAGGTTGTTTACGTGTGAGGTCCGCTTTAACAGTAAATTGAATGTGTGCTGCCATCTCTGTTTCTCCAGGTGCCTTCAACAGACAGGAATGCCCTGAGCTCGCTGTGGGGGAAGCTGGCCTCCGAGATCCTGATGCAGAACTGGGAAGCTGCCATGGAGGACCTGACCCGCTTGAGGGAGACTATCGATAACAATGTAAACGCCCCACCGCTGAAAATTGGACACCCGCTCTCGTATTCGTTTACATAGGCTCCGTGATATTGACCTCTGAGTTTCTGTAAAGCGCTCCAGCACCGATGCTACTGCTATAGCCACCGTCTCTTCTGCTGTAGCTGCTGTTTCTTGTGTGTCATTTCTCGAGTGTCATCTTCTCTGTTTATGCTCTTTCTCCACTGTATCTTTTCTCGAGCCATGCGTCTTCTCCTTTGTCCTTCTGTCTCTATTCATCAGCCTGTAGATCCTTCCGGTTTTTCTCCTCATATGCTCTTAATTGCTCTGTCTCTCTGCCTCTCGCCCCTTTGTGGACTAGATGAAAACCTTAAATTACATAGTTGTGTTGGTCAAGTCCAATTTTTAATTGGTGGGAAAGAGTTAGAAAAAGGGGCGCATGGTTTGGCTTGTTGAGACATGGAAGCAGTAAATGTTCTTTGACCCCGCAGCCTTTCTATTCTGAACTCAGTATTTGGCACAAAAAAAAGTCGCCTTAAGCTTAAGGTCAAATTGATGTGTTGTTTTAATGAGAGCTGACTCTCAAGCTTTGGCTGAGAAGAGTCAAAATGGCCTTATTCACCCTCTGCCTTTTTCCTCTCTCCTTTTCTTTACTCTCTCCCCCTCTCCCTCTTTGTAATTCTTTCCTTTCTGTTTCTTGTGCTAACTGTCGTCCTGTTTTCTTCTAGTCTGTGAGCTCCCCGCTGCAGTCCCTTCAGCAGAGGACTTGGCTCATCCACTGGTCCTTGTTCGTCTTCTTCAACCACCCCAAAGGTCGAGACAACATCATCGAGCTGTTCCTCTACCAGCCACAGTAAGCACCTTCAGCAGTTATAGTCGTTTATGTCTGGTGTGGGGGATTTTGTTTTGGTTTGGGGTTTGCCTCCAATAAAAAAGCATGAGGTACTCGCTCGATGGCTCGCTCCAGGTCGGTCGGTCGGTTGGACGGCCCACCACAGTCCACAAGCAAAAGAGGGGGGAAAAATGCTGATGTGGCACCTTCAGAAGCCAGTGTCCCAAACCACCTCTGCAGGTTGACTTGCCGGCCAGGCTCCCTTCCTCTCTCCTCCTCTTACCACACCAGACGGTGGGGGAGGGGGGTGGGCCTCAAAGTGGGGGAGCGATGGGAGCTAGACCCAGGAGTTTGAGGGGGGAGTTCAGGAGTGAGGAGTGAGGAGGGACGAGAGACCCCGAGAGAGAAAGAGAGAGAGAGAGAAAGCAGCTCCAGTCATGCTGGCAGTCTTCAGAGATCAGGAAGGAGGCCTACCGGTTTTAAAATAAAGTTCATTATGTGAAAGAAACCAAGTCCTTGTAACCACCTAAAGGGCTTGTTTCAGGCCCTGCTGGTATTTTTTAAGTGGACTCTCTGTATATGATTGTAAGTGTGTATGTGTGTGTGTCTGGGCCTGTTTTCGTGTGGTCTGTTTTGTCACAAAACCGTGAGTTTGGGAGGCCATGTGTATGGCGGGAAACCTGATAGCCGACTTGAAATTCGCACACCACCTATTTTCAGGATTTTTCTCCTGATTGCTGTTTTTTGTTATTGACCAGATGCGTGAAAGCACAACATAGTTACCACAGCATATGAGAGAGGTCTATCTGGTTTTCAGTCACCCCCCTCTTACTATTTAAGCCAATACAGATGATTAAGGAAGCCAGCCCCGTAATTATTCAAGAGAAGTTTACCATAGTGGCTCAACAGACAGATATCTTATGCAGTCCTGTTTCTGTCCAAACAAGCACCCTTTTTTCTGCACTGTGGTGTGTCCAGCTCTCTCTGTCCTGACCACTGGTTTCCTTTGGGTTTTGCCCAGGACCAGTGACCTGTGGGTACAAGCCTCAACTGGACGTTTGACCCGACGCCTGCGGCCGGGGAAAAAAAGAAAAGAAAATGTCCAGGCGGGGCCTTATCTGGACATTGTCTAACTCTGGTTTTGGTTGTAGTCATGCACAGAGTGTTACCCGTCATACAGCTATGTGATGAATGACATGTTAAATGAAGCCTTCGGAGGTCAGAAGGACCCTAGCATATCTGTGAGCCATAGTCTGATTTAAGTTTAACAAGTTTTTTGGCAGTTCTGTCTAACTGGACTTACTGGTCAGTAGTCAGAAGTAATGTATGGAAACTGAATGTATGGAAACTGAATCTGTGCTCTAGGAGCTCAGGTCTACAATCTGCTTTACTTAGTTTTCTGATGTATCCTGCCTGGTCCTCTATGGTGTCCAGGCAGGATGGTGCAGATCGTGGGTTTGGAGGGCCTTGAATGGAAACACCCAGGCCTTTGACAGGAGCAAGAAAGTTTAGGAAAGGAATGAGACATTCTATCCCTTCCCAAAACAACAGACAAAAGGTTATTGTATGTCGATAATAGCATTAAATTAGTTGTATAATTTGTCACCTTGTAACCATGGGTTTGGAGAATAATGCTGGTGGTTTCTGAAAACGACATTAATGGTTTGGTGGATAATATCAAATAACAATAACAGACATTAGCCAGAGTAGCAAAACTGATTCTAGTCACGTCCGTCTAATTCCAACAAATCTGTCGAGGATGTCGAGGGGCTTAGATTGGGCCGCCCATCATGCCTCTGATCACGTAATCTCATGCTCGACCCAGTCCAAACAAGTGAAATGGAAACCAATGCTTCTATTTTACGGAGGTTATGTTGAGGGTACTGTTGCACTGTGGAGAGGGGAGACAAACAAAAAAAACAGAAACCAAAGTTCAGCGAAGGCAAAGATGATCCCGAAACATCGGTTATCGAAGTCCAAGGGCAGCTGTTGAGAGCAGTGGTAATGTAACAGGATGACCTATGATGTAGGTGCAAACAGGAAAGATAATACTGGAGTAACACTACCCTGCCACTTGCAGAGTGGACTCTGGGTTTCACATGATTTGCCTCTAATTCCAACCCCTCCCTAGATGCATCGTGAAACTGGAACTGTGCAACCACTTTCTCTCTTGTTCGCTTGCTTTCTCTCCTTCTCTTTCTCCCTCCCTCTTTCTTCCCCCTTCCCTCTCGTTTTTCCTCTCTCCTTCCCTACCTCCTTCTCTCTCTTCCTCCCTTTCTTTTCATCTCCAATTACCACCAGGTACAAAATGTTATCCAGTGGCAAAATGGAGAAAAGTGATGGAGGAAAAAGAACTGCTCCCGGTTCTGAACAGCCTGTCCCCTCCTGTGCTCCACTCTTGTGGCAGCTTAGGCAGCAGGATTGCCCCCTCAAGGCCCCAAACAGTTTTTGGATCAGTTAGATAATTCACTGTGTGGATCCCTCCTCTGGCCTGGGACGATGACTCACACAAGATCGTGCTGTGGGAGTAGAAAGGGGTCCACAGCCCCCACCAATCCCCCTCCCTTGAGGGAGTGGAGTAGGTGTAAGTTAATCAGCAACACAGCATGAAATGTTGCGGTTTGCCCCGGCCTCAGACAGCTACAAAGGGCTGTGAGAGATTGTGTGAACCAAGATCACTCATCCCCCCCCCGCCCCCAACACACACACACACACACACACACACACACACACACCACCCTCACCACTTGCCCCGCTGCTGTTTTTAGCCCCCTAACATCACAAGTGCCACAGGCCCCTGTGTCCCTTTAATTGCTTCAACTAATTAAACCATTGCCATACTCTGTCTTTTCCTTCTATCTCCTCCTCCCTCTCTATTTCTCTGAAGGACATATGTTTCCCTATTCTCATCCCTTAAAGAGCTTGAGGGGAGGCCGTGCATAACAAAGCTCCACTTCCTCTTTGAAATTTAATTTGGTCGTCAAAGGCAGAGGAATGGCTTGCATGGAGGAGAGGGGGTTTGTTTGGAGGATGGTCATGCAGATAGTGGAAATAACAGGACCCTTATCAGTGCTTCACGAATGGGGTTAGGGGAGACGTGACGCGTCTGGGGTGATGCGGATGAACCGTCTCCTTCAGTATGTAGACCGAGAGAGTGAGTGAATCAAGCCCGGTGCGAGCCTGGTCTTGGGTTGTAATTGTCACGAAAAACAGCTCCCGGTCCCACACTCAATCTAGAGCCAGTTGACCTGTGGCTGAAAAACAAGCCCCCGCTGGATTGGGTTTCAGCTACTGGGCAAGACTGTGGTCAGTGATCCGTATCTGGAGAGGGGTTTTCCTTATTTCTCCCCCACCCCACTCCCCCAAAACCTTGTTTCCACCCCTTCCCCTCCTTGCACAGAAGGTACTAATAAAAAAGGAAGAAGTTTTTAACATTCACAGACATGTTTGGACCAGAGTGTCTTTTTTTCATCGGGCAGTTAGGAAAAAAAAAACATCCGGCCATGCACATGTTTTCTTAACTTTTGCGCTCAAAACTGTGCTCTCTTCCAGGTACCTAAATGCCATTCAAACCATGTGTCCACACGTGCTCCGCTACCTGACCACAGCCGTCATCACCAACAAGGACGTCCGCAAACGCCGGCAGGTCTTGAAGGATTTGGTCAAGGTCATCCAGCAGGTATTCTTCAAGCGCCGTGCCCGACATGTTGGCACAGCTGCCAGTCTTGCCCACAACTTCCCACAGCTGCCTATACTCCGAGACTAGCCCCCCCTCCACACCTCCACACCGTCATCAACATGTAGCTGCGGTCAGGCTCACTCCCCGTTTGCATAATATTCCTTTGTGTCCCTAGCAGGTAGTCCAGGGAGTATTGACGTAAATGTAATGTTCTTTACGCCGTTGATAAATAAGCTAACGAGTAAGTATCCTAGTTCATGTAATGTGTTGGCCTATGATGTGAAATTTACCTCACAGTGGTTTGTTTATAGCACAGTTCACACAGTAGCCGGTGTTCTTTGGGAGGCTAATGCATAGGCTCAACATTTGATTACAGAGCTTAGCCTAACATGCTAGAACATTTTACCGTGGGACCCTGGACAGAGTACGAACGTGTGTGCGCGCGTTTGTATGTGTGTTAGACAGCATGTGTGTGTGTGTGTGTTAGTCAGCATGTGTGTGTGTGTATGTGAGAGCGCAGGCTGACCTTAAAATAGAAACCTACTCTTTGTTAGCCGCTAGTGTCATCTCGAAGGGTTTATCACTGGACTTTTCCACTGGCGGGGGGGGGGGGGGGGGTGATAGGAGAAGCGTTGTGGGAGGGGGCTAGTCTTGAAGCCATTAAGGTTGATGTATGGTGCTGGATGCTCTGATTGTAGTCTGTCCTGTCCTCCTTGCGCAATAACAGTAGCGTCTTCCTAGATCAATGACTTCAAAGTCTAAATAAGCACTGCCCCACCGCCCCCTCACCCCACCCCTGTAATCACTAAAACATGTGCTCACCGTGCTTTCCTTGCCTGGCTCTGTCTTCTCCCGTGGTTTTAGCAAACACGACAAGCATTCAGGAGTGGTCAAGACACACACACACACACACGCACAAACACACACACACACACACACACACACACACACAGAGACACTTTACCCTCACTAGACAGATTTATAGCATATTGATTGCTTAATCACAAAGCTTCTCGGCCAACCAGGCGTGGTACCCCAGCACCGTTTACCACGGTTTTTCACACAAAAACACATATACGCATATGCAAACACACCCATGCCTGACCTCAGCATGTGGACTCCTTCTAGGAAACATAGCCCTTTTCAGATCACGTGTCTTGTTCCAATTGTCTATCATTTTTTTGCTTCCATTGCTTAATTTTAGCCTGTACTTTTCTTTTCAAGAACCTAACAGTTGTTTTTGTACTCCATTTAAGGAATCCTACACCTATAAAGACCCCATCACGGAGTTCGTGGAATGCCTATATGTGAACTTTGACTTTGACAGCGCCCAGAGGAAGCTGAGAGAGTGTGAGGCGGTAAGTTCCAGCTGTCCCCTGCCCACTGAGGCCTTCTGCCTACTACCTGTTTTATGAGGCTCCTCTTTGACTCATTCCCCCAAAAGTAATGGCACATGAAAACAAGCTGAAAAAAGAGAGCACTCTGAATGACATTGGTCGTCACTGTCTGTAAACCTTTTAAGGACACCCCCACACCCTCAGCCCCCCCCCCCCCCCCCCCCCCCCAACCCACTCCACGGTCAGAGCACCTGCACACACTCTTACTGTGAAATGATCCAGGGACTTCAAAAGGAGCTGAGCCTATTCATACATACTTAAAATCAAAGCAAAGTTACAACTTGTCCTTTTAGCTTTTATGATGTACATCCTCATTTTCTCTTTGGTAGAGGGAGTAATGAACTCAGAAACACACGCACGCACGCACGCACGCACACACACACACACAGAGTCATTGTTGACCTCTGGCCACAAGTACCCTGGTGAGTATTTGCTGGTAAATTGCTGTGGCCTGTGCTTTGCCCAGATCTGCCTGTCTCATTAGTGAGCGTGTGGGCCTGACCTGCACCACTGCCCATGCTGACAGCCTAGCCTTTTGTCATCAACAAGGGTCATCAACAGTTAGCTGTGTCATGGTGTGGTCACAGAGAATGAGAACATGAAGGAGTGAGACAGAAAACAGGAGGTGATCTTGAGTGAGAGAGAGAGGGATCATCTGGGAAAGGCCAGTGACTCATGGCCTGCTCTGGCTTTTTTATGAAGGCCAGTAATTGTCCATCAGCGTGATGGTGGGTGATAGTGGAACACAGTTAAGGTTCTGGGAAACCTCAGGGCCTGCCGATACACTCAAGACGCTCCGTTTTTTTTTTGCTCAGCCGCGACATCTGCGGTCGCAGGCACCGGGCCCGAGACTGGAGACCTCTCTTCCTCTCCTGAGTTTGGAATGGCTCACTATACGCTCACCTCTGCCGGGGGTTTCCACCACCATCCGGCTCGGCTTCCTCCTGACAGTCAGTCATTGAAACATCGCGGTTCCAAACACGAAGCAGTCCCAGTACAAGCACATTGATAGCCCAGCATAGGAAAGAAGGTCGGCCTAGTCTAACAAACATTGTCAAATATGGCCTCCCAAGTCTTTCATTCATTCTTTCCCTTTCTTCATTCATTTAAATAAAAGAAGAAATGTGTTTTGGATATTCTTCTTGAATGGGACCAGGAGGGGAAAAAGCATGTTAGTTGAGCTTACATTTTTGGAGTTTGTTGCTTTTGGTTCTTCTCATGCTGATTGTAATTGGTGTTGTTTGTGCGTCCTCTCAGGCGGTTGTCATCATCCTGACAGGTTGACTGCGAGCTTCTGGAGTTAAAAGGCGATTGGCACAAGAGCAGACACTCAACCATGCCATCGTTACCCTGGAAAACATTACAGCCCGTCATAAATTTGTTTGGTGTTCCAGGGTGATGCTAAGTGCTGTTCAAACATAGTTGCAACTTATTTATTTGTTAGCTTTTTTTTTTCCTCATTAAAGCGTCACTAACAATGTGGAAGTGTTTAGAAGTTGACGTTTTGTGACAGAGGCTTTAAGAAAAGAATGTCCTAGGGGGAATTCCTGGGTGAAGTAAATGCGTTTCAATTAGGGGTGCTCCCAGAGGCAACATTCCAAAAGCCACTGAGTCCCGGGGAGCGCGGGCTGGACCCCAGTCAGATGAGGGCCAGATCCGTTTCAGATGAGGGCCAGATCCGTTTCAGATGAGGGCCAGATCTGTTTCAGATGTGGGCCAGATCCGTTTCAGATGAGGGCCAGATCCGTTTCTGACTCTGCTGCTCTTTGGGACCAGAGCAACCTGCTTCTTCCTGCTGCTGATGTTTTATAACCGACCTTTGACATCCTAAATCTCACTGCCAAAGGGAAGCATTTATTTGATAATTAAGTCAATCTTTTGATATGTTGTACATTTGTGTACTGGGTTAATTTCCATGTGGCCAAATGCTACAAGATGTCAAGCCCGTGTTCAGAAGTGAATACTTTTTCTTCACCCGTTGTTGGGTTCTCTTTCTCCCCCTCCCGTTTTGTAATGTCAGCACATAATGACAGCCATCTCTGGTTTGTCGCACGACACAACCCACAGCCATGAGCTCTTAACGAGGCAGAGCCTTAACGAGGCCGCCCCGGGCGCTGGGGCACTCCTCACAGGTGTGTGAACGAGCGCTGAGTGTTCCCACCACTCCCTTGGAGAAATCCACCCTGCTTGTGGGAACACCATTGAGATTACCCCTAATGATTTGCCCATTTGAACCTGCTTGAAGACATGAAAGACCCCAATCTTTGCAGAGACTCTGGTTCCTACTTCTGTTTTTTTCCCCTTTTTTCGTCATCCGTGCTCCTCAACGATAAACGCTTGAAATGAAAGCCAGCTGCCCTGATCAAATGCCGCTCCCTCTTGCCGAAGTAAATGTTTATAAATCATGTCAGCGGTTTGTTGAGGGTCCCAGTTTACTCAAGTCTTTATATACTCATAGGGAAGTCTTGTAGGCCTTACCAAACAGCCTCTAACAAATGAGAGGAAAAAAAAGAAAGGATATATTTTGCTCATGCACACCACTGCACAGTTGGTTTGTCTTCTTCACTTTGCCTGACGTTGGCCTTACAGAAAGGTATTTCTGCTATAATTGCACACAAACATTTTGACAAATCTTCATCCATAGCATCAGTGGAACCCCCCCATCCCCCCACCCAGCCCTTCCACCCTTTCCTGTCTTTATGCTATGAACACCCAAACACCTTGTCATGAGTTGGTTCCCATCATCCCTACTCCACACATCTGGCCTCTGAATAACATGTAGTCGTATCGCATGACGTCAGTTGAACAGGTGCTTTCCCCGACAAGGTAGTAGTTGCGCCCTCAGGTCCCCGGGGCCTAGCATGTCGTTATCACCTCATCATATGGACCCGGGAGCAGATGGTTCAAGCCCTATGAAAAAGGCCACTGTTCTAAATGGCCTTGAGTGTGAAGGCATGACTTGGATATCTTTGATATCTTTGTAAACTCCCCAGAAGTCAGAGAAAGCTTCTGTGATGCACCTTGATAAGCACAGGGCCTGTGGGTCACTGCAGATGGTTTCTTCCACGAGGATCGCAAACATTGCATTGACAAATATGCGGTCATTTAGAGGGCGGCTTGCATGTCTTTCCCTATCTGTCAGTCTTTGTTCTGCCTTCACCATATGAAGGTGTGTTTCCTCATTATCCCAAGTACAACATTCTCCACGAGATCATACGTTCTATATGTGGAAAATTAGGGAGGAGGATGGGGAGATAAAGAATAACAACAGCTTTGAGTGCAGCTCTTTCAAGATCTAGCATTTTGGTTACATACTTAACTTTTTGTAATTCTCCTTCAATCCTCTCCCCAGATGACGGCCATTACGGCACTTAACTGTTTGGCTTTATCTGGCCTCACAGATAAGCACGGTCATGGTTGCAGGCAGGCAGGCTGATAGTGCCATGCAGTTTGGGGTGTTCTCAAGCAGAACTGGAGAGATAGCAGCCCTCAGGAGCCAGCTGAGAGTAGCTGAGTAATGCACAGCTGGCCAGCAGGGAAGGGGGACCAGGGAGAAGGACAGAAGCTGAGGCGGAGAATAAGATGGCCTGAGAAAGTGCATGTGTTACCCTGCACACTTCTCATATGAGTACCCATGTTTTTGTTGCATTCCCTGTGTGCTTGGAATGGAACCTGTAATTGGAACTTGGTCTTGCTCCCTTTGCGGCGTATGGCGCTAGGAGCGTTGTGAACGCGGCAGCGTGTGAACGAGCACCTCTTCTACCCCCACGCACTCTGCTCGTCTCCATGGGATCCCCTGCAGAGCATGGCAGGCTCTGCGGCAGTGGGGTAGATGAGTGGCGATAAGTCACAGCCACTGTGGTCACTCCAGTGGCTGCCGGCACTCCAGCCTGCATTTCATGTGGAGCCTGTGGAATTCCAAGATTTGCGGTCGATTTTTGAAACACCAGGAATGGCCCAAGATCTTTTCACCCCTTCCACTCTCCTCTCTCTCTATTATTTTTGTCTAGATAGGGGGTTTTCTCGTTTTGAACGTGGGCCAAAGTAAACCACTTCGGAAGCTTGAATGTGGCAAAAAATTGGCCCCATGTTCCTTTCCGCTTTTATCTATCGTACGTAATTGATGATTATTATATTTGTGTGCTCCGTTTGGATCTTTTTTTCCCTTTTTGAAAGGGTTGCAGTTTCCCACAGTTGAATTACTTGAAATAGTCACAGTGGCAATACCTTTTGTGTGAGGTATCATTATTATATTTTTTTGTGTCATTGTTTTTCCCTGAGACCGCTCAGTCAAGATGCTGATTTGCGATTGTAGTAATGACATTCCAGAAGGTTCAACTTTTCAACTCTCCTGTCCTTGTTTAACTCTCAACTCCTGGTAACCTCTCCACAGCCTTTTATATAACAGCTGTTTTTTTTTTCTCTCTCTTAAAGAAAGTTCCCAGTGAAACCTCTCCGACATCATAATGACGTCTTGTGTTTTTTTCCTTAGGTGTTGGTCAACGACTTCTTTCTGGTGGCTTGCCTGGAGGACTTCATTGAGAATGCGCGTCTGTTCATCTTTGAGACCTTCTGTCGAATCCATCAGTGCATTAGCATCAGGTAAGACCTACACGTTCCAAGAGAAAGCTGCCCCTGTCCCTGTAATTTTGGGAAGAAATGGCAAATGTCAGAGTGACAACTGAGAAACAGCGCATGAAAGGGCTGGACTGTTCAGCTCAACGTGAAGTTTTCCAGGGTGCAAAGTAAAAGGCCACAGCCTTCACCGTTGAAGTCTTGAAAGCTTTGAACTGGGAGAGTGAAAACAGTGGAAAGATACATATGCACAGCTGCCCAATTGTACCAATATATTGGAAAATAATGGATGTGGCAGATTTTTAAAAATAGTTTTTTTTGGAATACCCATTATCTCAGTGCCTTCACCATAAGGATATGTAGTTCCCTAAAGATGTTATTATCTTTATGATCTATTATGTGTTTCAAAATGCACTTGTTTTTGGCACTGTTTTATCACTGCCTTCCTTGGATTATACCTTGAAGGATGTTCCCATTACTACTGACGTTGTCATTATTGCCATTTTCAAGACAGTTGACACTGATAAGTGATAATTTTTAGGCTGACTGATACATGACATCAAAAATGTATGTTTTTCTGTCACTAGGGTGACTTATCTGATTGGGTGGGCTGAAATTGCTACATTAAAATATGCAGTGTTGTCTGAAAATCCAACAACCTCTGGCAGAAATGCAGGGCCAAACATAAACATGTGGTTACGAATGTTCAAATCTGCTGGATGGTTTAATACGGTCCTAAAAATGATGGACAATAAGGATTGCACATGTAAACACACCTTAAGATTCCCCACTGCGGTGTAGGAACTACCAGACCTACATGTTGACGTAGCCTAAAGATTTTGTTCTTCGATGGCAACCTCAAATCCAAGCACGACAAAATAATGATATATTTTTGCAGTGGCAGCACCAACAGTAGACCGTAAAAACAGATTTTTTTTTAGATAATGTTAGGATTGCCTCAAGGTTGTGTCAACAATAGAATAGAATATGTGCTGCAAAGTCACTAACACTCAATTTAAAGGCTTCATGGCTGCTGTAACTACTTGATAAATTAAGATACAGGGACTGTTGGATAACTACGTAAAGCCTGTACTTCTGTTGTTTAGCTTGTGCTCAATCAGTGACTGAAACCTGAACAAGCTAACTCTGTAAATTTGCTGTATTCACAACATAACCTCTAAAATATATATTCTTGCTGGTTTTAATAATGGCTCTTATAGTTGTCCAATAAGTGTCAACAATCACTGCAAGTGCCGCACAGCAGTTTCAGGACCACACAGTCCTGGATTAGGTACTTATTTCACCCCTGAAAATGGTCCTGAAAGAGGTCCTACAGGGGCAGTTTCTGCGGTGAAAACACGTGCAAAGGTGTGGGCCGGCCTAAAATGGTCCGTCAGCACCTGCAGTGGAAAACCGCCTATAGACTCTCAGAGCCAGTCATCCGAGGCATATTTAGTCATCTGTTTCGGGTGACATCTGAAGGATTATGTTTTAGGAGCCTTTCAAGGTCTTTGCTCATATTAGGCACACAGGAGTCTTTAAGACCACCTGAAAAGTTTTTATCCTCTCTCGGTCTCTCTCTCTGTCTCTCTTTCATGGTCTGGAAAAGTGTTTTTGCCAGTAAAACTAATTGAAAAGGTTCGTCCTTCACCCCTCCTCCGCAACAGCAATCATTTGCTCATATTTGTTCTATCCTGTCGCATCTTTACTGGGGAAAATTACCTTGGAGTCTCCCCAAAACCAAGAGGTTTTTTGCCAATGCTAATTACTTTAATCCCATGTGAGGTAAAATATTGCCTTAATTGAACGCAATTAAAGGAGATTAGCGGTATTGGCAAGGGTCTGGGATTTGCTAAAACAGCGGCGGGTGTTTGGTACTGATATTCGTCAGGTTCCTAGTCACAGATCGTTCTGACATCTGTGTCATTGTCCCTCTGCCGTCATCACCGCTGCATTTGCTGGAGTGTGGCAGGTGTTTAACTGCTACTTTGCTCAAGTTAGCCTATTTTTTTTTATTGGTCCTTTTTTATGGCAACCATCAGGCCTTGCAGGTTTCCAGCGAAGACACGCGATCGTTCGTTCCAGTCCCCAGGTTTTTCCATTGGTGGAGCGGGAGATTGTGGGTTGGGTATGGTGTAGTGGGGGGGGGGGGTGTGTAAGTCTAGGCGAGGGGGTTGTGTGGGCCATTGGTTTTTCCTTTGCCTGGTTCCCATTACTTCCACTCATCGAGCCCCCCCAGCCCAACCTGCCCCTCCTCTTTCCCAAAGACGGCAGGCAGAGCCCTACAGCAGCGATGCACTCCTGCATGCCTTTAATGAGCTTTCATAACTAGTAGTTTGTAAGCATCTGTCCCACATTCTCTCCCCCCCTTCTTTTCTCCCCAATCCTGTGTCTGTCAGTGGAATGGGAGGCACACACACAGAGCACTTGACAAGAGGCTGCCGAGTGCTAGGCTAACAGGTTGCATCCACCTTAGGGGGGGTTTATGACATCCTTTAAAAACCCTCAGGGGTGTGGTAGAGCAGGGTTGGCTGTGAGGCGACACTTGCGGACGCAAAGACTTGTATGCACGCACGCTCGCACACACACACTCTATCTCTCACACACACACACACACACACACACACACACACACACACACACACACACACACACACACACACACACACACACACACACACAGCCACATTCTCGCAAGTAGAAGCATTTTTATGGATGATAGGAAATTACAACAAATGGTTGGAAGTTGAAAACCCCTGTACAGATCATTTTTTTCCAGGTTAAATGATTTTGAAAGTCTTTTATGAGTGATGGAGATGATTTGGTGTGTTGGTTAGGCTCAACAAATTGCCAGGCATAAGATCTCACATGGCAGTCATTGCTTCCAACCCTTAATTGAGATGGCCAAATGACTTTGTCATTTTTCTTGCAGAAGTAAGTAATTGCTCCCAGTGTTTCTGTTTGAGTTTTACAAAGCAGAGGAAGAAGGTCTGTAGTCAAGGTTGAACCATGGAATATGATCAGGCACCGTTGAAATCTCCCATTGCAGATAGTCTGGAATTGATTAAGAGGCCTGGCTCTTTTTGGCAGCCCTGCTGCAATTGGATCCATTTACTTGTTAAAGACCACAAAGGTTAGTGGTAACACTGAACTAGGAAGTTGAATTGTAATTGTTTCAGTTTTTTTTTCTTTCACTGTTTTTTTTTTCTTCTCCTCCCCAAAAACTTTTTTTAGTTTTTAATACATGGATGCACAGTCAGGAATTTCAGAGAGGGAAAACATGATGGTTGTAGATTTCAGGTCCTCATAAGTTGTTATTCAATCGTTAGTCTGTTACACGGGACCTCTCCACTTCCAAGCGTGGTCTCAAATTAATCTGAAGCTGGTGCTTTAATGAGGAGATTTTTACAGCTGTTGGCCATGAGGGCTTTGCAGATATTTAGCTTGTTTTTGCCCAAGGCATGGGCCAAAAGTAGACCAGAAACAGGAATAATTGAGTTATTTTATGCATAAAGGCCTATGTAAAAAAACGAGCCGGTGGAATTCTGAGACGATTTTGAGCTTATGGATGGTAATTGCATCCACATATCCTTTTGTCTAGACTCATGAAATCCCCACAGTATGATTTTTTTTTAGTTGAAAAAAGCAGCCAGTGTTTAGTCCTCTGCTTTGGCCCCCTATCCCTTGTGTTAATGATGGTGAGCTTCCAGAAGTCCTGCTGATCTGCAAAGCTTCTCTCTGATGTTGACTCTGTCATAAGAGGTGTATCTTGGAGGACGGTGCTGGCCTATGCGTCTGGGAAACATTCAGTTGAACTTGAGGAGGGGAGGCCATCTTCCTTCCTACTCCACAATCATGTCAAGTTAACTGATGTTTTGAGGAAAAAAGAAAATCTTGCATTTAATACAAAAAAAAAGGAGAGACAAGAAGGTCTTTCCAAATCTCAATTGAGTCATTAAGGCAACCACACAGGCATTTTGGTTTTCTCGGGGGAAAAAATCTGTTTCACCCCAAGCCGAAAAGCAGGGGTCGCTCCAAATGGGCTGTAATTTCTTAATGCCTTCATATGGAAGTGTTTAACGATGCATTCGTTTTTGAAGCACCCCCCTTTCTTCTCCCTTCACTCAGTGTGAAGTTTAAGGACATGGTCTCCGATTTGGTACCACTGGCCCGAAAATCGGCACTGGATAAAATGGGTGGCGGCGGAGCCTGTGTGAGCCAGTGTGAAGGGTCAATGCAAAAGCGGTCCCTGACACCCAGCCCTTCTCCCACGAGAACCTGAGATTGGAGTCTTGGCACCGCACCAGAAAGGCTCAAGGCAAACCCACGGCCAAAGATTCAGGGCTTTTGGACTTTTGGGCTTGCTGCCCCGCTAACCACTAGCCCTGATTCTATTGTCAAATCTTTTATGCCCAAGGCCTTGGTCAGACAACAACACAGATCTTTGTTTGTTCCATTGAAATTGGATTTTTGGTTGTTGTGGGGTAATGCGATGTGGTACGTCAGTGAATTTATGTGTTACTTCCCTGGTGAGGAAGCAGAAGCATATTAATTTCGTTCATGTTCCAACCTCTTGAGCCCTCACTTGACGGACATGTACCACCCCATGACCTTCAGTAGCATATTCTACTCTTTGAACCTCAGACGTTGTTGGCATGTCAGTCGTCAATCATTTCAGCCAGCATTTAACATGAGGGAGGAGGTGGTCAGCAGTAGGACTGTAGCAGTTCTATGTCCACGTTTTTTTCCCCTCTCCTTTTCCCTCCGAGTCCCAGCCCATGCATAATGCAGACATCAGATACTGTTGTGAGACGCCATGCTGGCACCTGTGTGGGATCTCTTGTGTAGCCTGATCCCCCCCCCCCCCCCCCCCCCCAACTGCTGACACACTGTCTCCCACCCCAGACCCGTCACTTACAATAGATAACCAACCAACACGTGTTGGCCATCACCACCTACCTAAACACCTTTGACTCATCTGTTGAATATATATGTTGATAGAACAAACTCATAAATAATGACCTGACACAGAGGGATGACATGCTCGAAAGAAAACATTTTATATCTGTTTGTGGGTTTTAATTTAGGTTGCATTTTTTCCCCTCCAATACATTTGTTTTATAATAGATTGTGCATTAATAAGTTTAGTCATGTTTTTCAGTGTGCAAGTCCAGCTCACTGCCCCCCCTCTATAGCAGGTTATGCTGAGTGGTCTTCACCACCTGGTAGAGTTTCTGCCATGGATGTAGTGCAGGTCCCATGGCTGTGTTGTGTAGTTACAGTCATGGACGAAAATGTTGGCACCCCTGCACTTCTGTCAGATAATGCACCACTACTCCCAGAAAAGTGTTGCAATTACAAATGTTTTTGTATTCACATGTTTATTTACTTAGTTTGCATTGGAAAAACACAAAAAATCTGAGAAATAATGCCAAATCTGACTTTATTCCACCTAAAACTCAAAAAAGGGCCGGACAAAATTATTGGCACCCTCAACTTTATAATAAGTAGAACACCCTTAAAAATAAAGAAATACAAATATCTGAAATCAATTGCTTCCTGTAACCATTAATGAGGTGTCTTACACCTCTCTACTGGAATTTCGGACCACTCTTCTTTTGCCAACTGCTCCAGGTCTCTCACATTTGAAGGGTGCCCTCTCCCAACTACTGGTTTGAGATCATGCCCCAGTTGTGCTATGGGATTAAGATCTGGACTCATCTCGGACACTTCAGAACTCTCCAGTGCTTTTTCTTAACCATTTCTGGGTACTTTTTGAAGTGTGCTATGAGTCATTCAGTCACTCAGATGTCCTGATGCTATGCACACAGTCAAGGCATCAGGTTCCAGAAGCAGCAAAGCAACCCCAAAATATCGGTCCAGCTCCACCATATTAGCCTGTAGGGACCGTGTTCTTTTCTTTGAAGGCCTCATCTGTTGTCTGTAAACTGCTTTACCAAAAAGCTCTACTTTGGTCTCATCTATCTACAGGACGTTCTCCCAGAATGATTTTGGCTTCCCCAAGAAAGTTTTGTCAAACTCAAGTCTGGCTTTTTTACGTCTCTGTGTCAGCAGTGGGTACCTCTGGGTCTCCTACCATAGCATCCCATTTCATTCAAATGGCGACGGATAGTGCAAGCTGACACCGTTGTACCCTTTGTCTGCAGGGTAGCTTGAATTTATTTGGAAGTTGTTCTAGGTTATTTATCCACCATTCAAACAATCTTTTGTTGCATTCTGTCATCAATTTTTCTCTTCCTTCCACATCCAGGGAGGTTATCGACAATGCCATGGGCTGTAAACTTGTTGATGACACTGCGCACAGTGGACACAGGGACATTAAGATCTCTGGAGATGGACTTGTAGCCTTGAGATTGTCCATGCTTTTCTACAATTTTGGTTCTCAAGTCCTCAGACAATTCTTTGCTCTTCTTTCTTTTCCCCATGCTCAGCGCGGTATAGACAGACACACAACACAAAGGTTGAGTCAACTTTGCTCCATTTTAACTGGTTGCAAATGTGATTTCTATATAACCAGCATCTGTGGCTCGCCACAGGTGAGTTTAAATAAAGATTAAAGGAGCATTACATGCTTCAAATACAATTTTTTCTTAAGGGTGCCAATAATTTTGTCCGGCCCATTTTTGAGTTTTATGTGTAATAAAGTCAGATTGGCATTATTTGTCAGATTTTTTGTGTTATTCCGATGCAAACTAAGTAAATAAACATGTGAATACAAAAACATTTGTAATTGCAACACTTTTCTGGGAGTAGTGGTGCATTATCTGACAGAAGTGCAGGGGTGCCAACATTTTCGTCCATAACTGTAGCTGTCAGACAAGAAGAAGACTGGCCGTAAGGGAGGCGGCAGGGGAATCTGTGTTGCTTGTCTTACCTCACGTTCCTGGAGTGTGCCAGCGCACCCACCTCAGCCTGGGTTTTATCTCCTGCACGCCCACGACCCGAGGCTGAGTGGCAGTCTAGAAGGTTTATTCTGAGGTAATGCCACTTATTTGTGTTGTCGTGTAGTTGGTAGGGTTTCTTTTTTGTGCTCTACCAGACGCTGATGTCATTTGACCCCTCTCAACTTGTCTTTTTGTGTGTTTGTGTGTGTGTGTACGCGTTTACGTGTGTACTTGGGTGTGTGTGCGCATTTAGTTGTTGGCACGCAAGTAAGAGAATGTATTTGTCTGTCAGGGCCTGAGGTAAGGCAAACATTATCCCAAATGAGCCCTATTTTACAAACAGGCTAATAGGGGGAAAGTCATTATGGGTAGTGACGGAGGAATATCTCTATCTGACACACACTCTCTCTCTCTCTCTCTCCCCCTCTCTAAGCTCCTCAAGCCAAAGGGGTATAGCCCAGGCAACAGTAGCATTTACCATCTTTGACATTCTGTAGCAATTTCTGAGGGGATATTTAAAGGCCTTTAGGCAAGTACCTATGTGTCACATCCGTTTGTGTAGCCTCTACTTTATGTGAGGCTGTTTCAAGTGATGGAGGCACTGCATCTCAGCTGATAGAATGTGACAGCGGCAAAGGCAAGATCATGGCTTTTTTACTCAGCGAGCAGAAATGCTGATTTGATTTGAAGAAAACGTACAAGTGGAATGGAGACATAAAATGTCACGCGGTAAACGATGCAGTAAATGTGTCACACTTCTCTCTGGGGCCACTAGAATATACTCAGTAGTGGTCAGGAGTCCTAATGGGCGATCCATTTGTGGGGTAGGGCAGAGGGGAATCTGGAGGCCTCTTGCACGCAAGCTGTGGCAGCAGGAAATGTAGGGGACATGAGGGTAGAGGTGGGGATTTAGTTGGGAGTGAGTGGGATGTGACCCTGGCTTAGGGACTACAGGGCAAAGCCACAAGCCCCACTTGAAACCTCTTAAGATCAGAGAGCTCCTGCTCACCCCCCTGACCCGCCACCACCACCAACATCCACCCCCTCCTACTGCTGTCCCGTGACGCATCACTGTCCTGCACCATCAAAGGACCAGCCTGCAAACCTGCTTTTCATTTGGGAGACGGTAGCAAGGCCTCTAGGGAATGATGGGAGGAGGTGGGGGGATGTAGGGGGTTTTTGAAGGACAGTGAGACCTGTTGCGCCAAGCGACCGAGTCAAGGGGACAAACCTGAGAGCTTTTATTTAGCTTTCTAATTCTCCCAAAGTCTCCGCAGGCATTTGTCTCCTCACCTGTCAGAACATTACTGTCTATTTGAGAGCGTTTCCTCTCTGCATCTTCCTCCATTTCTCTCAGCTGATGTCATCCTTAAATGGGCCTCTTTGGGCTTCTGCATTCATCAGCACTCTCATTTCCATAGTTACATTACGCCACCCCAGCCATTATGCCACCTTTCTAAGGAGCATTAGAAATGCCAAGTCGGGGTTTGGAATTATATCATCGCCACTTATGGGCATTTGTTTGTGCTAGTCTAGAGGTCATACCTTCCATTTTCTTTTCTTGTAAAATGTACTCTGCAAGATCGTCTGAAAACATACGCTAGTGTTTTCTCAAGCACCTTACGGAGCATGTTATAAAAACCTGTCCTGTTGCATTGGTCCGAAGGAGAACGAAATTGAACAAAGACCTGTGTTTCACATCATCATATATCAACTGCTGGCAAAAGGGGGAAAAAAATTAGCAAAATAGCCCAAAAGGTCAGATAGCTTCTTGAAGATGCACATGATTGATTCCCTTCAAACACCCTTAGCTGGAATGATGTGAGCTCCAGTTCATTTTCCCATCGCTGAGTGCCACATATACCCCCCTCACTCCCAGGAGGTCTAATGGGAGCTGGCTCTTTGTGTGTGTGTGTCTGTGTGTGCCTTTCAGTATGCTGGCAGACAAGCTGAACATGACCCCCGAGGAGGCCGAGAGATGGATCGTCAACCTTATCCGCAACGCTAGACTGGACGCCAAAATCGACTCCAAACTGGTACGTGGACTCCCCTTTCTCTTTCGCCTCCTTGTTCTCCCGGCCTTGTGCTCGATGCCGTTCTCGCTCTCCCACACTCGTTCTCCATTTCTTACATTCTTTCTCCTTCCTCTCTTTCTATTTCTCTCTCTTTCTCTTTCTCTGATTTTCTCATGACTTTCTTTCCTGCTCATTCTTTTCCCCTTTTCTTTTTTTCTGTAGTTCTTGGTCCTCCCCTTGCTCTCCATTGCACACTTTGCTTTTCCCGCTCTGCCCGTTCTTGCTCTCTCCCCTGCAGGTTATTGATGTTGGTGGCGTATAATTGTAATAGTCCATTACTAACCCTTTTTGTCAGGGTGATTTGTATCCCAATGTTAGGATAAAAGGAGGCATTGTGAGGGGGGGTTAGAGATCATCTCTCAACTCAACCATGCTCTCCCGTCTCTCTCAAGGAGAACTGCATGTCCCAACATTCCCTGTGACCGCTACAGGCCCTCTGTAATCTACAAATCACACCCACCCCCCCCACCCCCCACCCCCCACCTCTCCTGCCGAATGACATAGAATTACCTGCCGCGTGTTTGAAGTCACAGATTCTGCTTCTGTCTGTTGTGGAATAGCCCATGGTTACTGTGTGGGTGAGGGCAAGCATACTCATCCCTAGTCTCAGTAAAAGAAGTTTGTGTGTGTGCAGGAGTTGGGATTGTGACCGTGATGAAGACGATCCACAGACATTCAGGAATTCAGTAAACAGCAGACAAAGTTTAAGACATAGTTTAAGACATAGTCTAACATTGAATTATCTGACTCGTTTGCACCTTAAAGATGTTACACAGCCCTGTGCATTTACTCGTAGGATACCCTACTTAGTTATTTCAGTATGCTTGAGAGAGTATGTTGGTAGTTTGGTATCAACCTATATTATCATATCTGCCAGGTTAATTGTTAATATGTAATGTATGGATTTGGTATTAGCTACAATGTCACTGTAGGTGTTAATAATGTATGTGTAAGATGTGTAATGCACTAGGCAATTGATGTACTTTATTGATCCCTGCTGGTGAATTAATTGTCATATATAAATTATCAATACAAAAGTTGACACAGAAAAAAACTAAATAAAAACAATTAATTCAAACTTTGTTGAATCTGTAGGCCAGACCAGTCAATTTAAGCCTCCAAAATGGCTCTAATCTGTGTGTGTATTTGTGTGTTCTGTTACAGGGCCACGTGGTGATGGGCAACAACGCGGTGTCGCCCTACCAACAGGTGATCGAGAAGACCAAGTCGCTCTCCTTCCGCAGCCAGATGCTGGCCATGAACATCGAGAAGAAAGTCGCCCACGCCAACCGAAACAACGAGGCGAGCGCATCCCCTTATCTGCTTGGCTGCGTGCCCTGTAGTTTACTCACACGACTCACAAAGCCAGACTCACAGAGCATACCCCATAAGAATGCCAAACAGCCCCAACACACACACACACACACACACACACACACACACACACAATCCTAAGCTGTCTTTCCCTGGCATCGACCAGTAAGAGCAGGTTTAACACAGACAATGCTTTCATCGTCCCGCTCATCTTCAAAGGACTAATGACAAGGTAGATGTTGGAGCAAGCTGTAAAAGGAGAGGAGAGAAGGAGGAGGAGGAGGGGGAGGCGGGGAGGAGAAGAGGAGAAGAGAAGACAAGGGAGCTGGAGTTCCATGACTCAGCTCACTAGCGTAAATAACGCCAAGACACTCTCTCTCTCCCTCTCTCTCCACCCTCTCTCTCTCCCTCCCTCTCTCTCTCTCTCTCCCTCTCCCTCTCTCTCTCTCTCTCTCTCTCTGTGTCTCGCCACGCTTTAGAGACTAGAGGAGTGCACAGCCTTTGGGAGTCACTCACAGATGTTTTGCTCAGGGTCCAGTTTGTCACCGTTTTGATCTTGACAGGCTGCGTGCTTACGAGCCGCATGAAGGTTGCTGCAGAGGGGCCCAGAAAAGCCTTTGCCTTTAGAACTAGGAAAGAAGTCAAGTGCCAAGCAAACAAAAAACGTTTGAGATGACACAGAGGGGATTGTACTCAAACACACACATACACACACGTACACACACACACGTACACACACACATGTACACACACACACACACACACACACTCAAGGGGCCAAGGCCACAGAATTACAATGTTCATGTTAAATGTCCCTTGTTTTTATTGCCCTGGTGTTCACGAGGCATCTTTTGATGTGTTCAATTACCCCCCCCCCCCCCCCCCGCAATTGTATGAATATCTGCAGGAAGAGAGCTGCCCCTTAATGCTGCCTAGTAAAAAAAGCATTTGGGCCCTTATTAAGGAATTTCTGTAATTAGGCAAGAGAGGCTGCAGAGCGCTCACAGAAAACCCCATTATGTCCCGCTGTCCTCCAGGCAACTAATCACATATATAATGCATTTACTGTCTGCCATCTGGATAGGCTGTTTGGACTCCCATAAAGCTTAAGCACTGCTCGGTGCATGCACACACGGACACACACACACACACACACGCACACGCACACGCACACGCACACGTACACGCACACGTACACGTACACGTACACAGACACACGCACACAGACACAGACGCACACACGCACACGCGCACACACACACACACACACACACACAAACACACACACACACACACACACACACACACACACACACACACACACAGACACAGACACACACACAAACTCGTAAGCCTTGTAATTCCAGCAGATGGATGTGCATAAACACCATTGCTGTTTGATGCAGACCTGCTCTGAAGCTAACATCCGCATCCGCGAGCTAATTTTATTACAGGCTTAAGTTTAAAGTAGAATTGATAGACATTACACAGAAATAACACTTTTACTAGCTTGCTAGGTTTGTATTTGTATACTTGTGAGTGCAGTGTTAAACTTTGAGTCATTTTCACTCACCTGGGTTCTCCAACTGACTGGATGAATCCTCAATGGTGAGACTGTTAAGGGTCACGCATGCTTAATTGTGTAACGGCTAATCAAGGGTGTTTTTATTGTCTTTTCTCTTTCCAGACGCCAAACTGGGCAGGCACGGAGTCTGGATTTTATTAGGACGACGACTGAAAACGGACGATTTTTTTTCTTCCCCCTCGTCCTTTAGTGTCCCACTACTCTACAGCATTCCCACCCTGACTACATCCTGTTTTTCCTTCAAAGGATCCTGAAACTTTTTTTTTTTTTTTTAAGAAGGGAAAAAGGATAAACTTGGTTTTAGTCATCTGTTTTACAATAAAAGAACAGCACAACCCTTTACAGAAACTAATTTTCGCCTCATGCCTGTTTTTTCTATCTGAAGATTACATATGGTGGTTGAGGCTGAGTGGTCCAGCTCCCCTCTATAGTGGATGGAGTCTTTAATGTGAGCCGCTCACTGAGTCACTGAGTGGGGGACGCTCACAGCCGCTGTTTGGCCATGCAGCTCACGGTGATGCTTTAATTGTACTTTAGTGGTCCCCACAGTTGTGGCTAGTGCAAGCATACACGCAGACACACAGAAAGACTTGCACATACAGTACATACGACTCTGTCACTGTCCTTCACACACACACACACACACACACACACACACACACATATAAAGATCCATATTTTCTGGTTCTCTTCCACAAACGCACACACAGGCGCGTAGAGAGTTCAGGACAGGCGGAGGTGATGTCACGCCGTTACTTGTCGTATTCTCTGGCCGTCATCTCCACCTGCGTCCAGACATGAGGGACCCATAAACCTCCATTAGTCAGAGCAGACAATCACCCTAATGCTGTCCTTCCAGCACTCCTCCTCTGCCTCTCCATCCCCTCCCTCCTTGTCTGTCTCAGTCTGTTTGCTTTCTCTGTCCTTCTCTCTCTCTCTTACTCTCCCTCTGTTTGTGCCTCTTGATCAGTCTTTTTTAACATCCTGTTTCTCTCCTGTCTGTCCATTGTCATTTCTTTGACTTGGTGTCTTCATATAGCCTCTCCTATCATCCCAGTTCTCTTCTCTCTTCTGTTGGGACAGGTGTGTGGATTTTGGTGTACCCGTCATTATAAAGAGACAGGAGAACCTGTGAGTGAGGGACGGGACTCATCAAGGCCACTCTCCAGATTGCTGTCCTTCTATGTGGCTTCTCCTGTCAGATGACACATTTACAGGTCCCTGTCTTCATCAAATGAGTGAGAGGAGCTTGTGGCTGCCATAACACTCGAGGTCTCTGTCCAGACAGCTCTTGATATGCTGACGACACCGCTGCTTTCCCAGTCACTGAAAAGGAGGAGGGGGAGGTGGTGGTCGGAGGGAGAGGACATGGAGAGAGAGAGGGAAAGAGAGAGAGGTTGTGGTGGTAAAGTGATCGGTTTACCGCTCCCTGTGTCATGACACATTAGGAAAACAAAAAGCCCCTTCCGAGCCCTTAATTATCACATCCACCTTTAGGAGTGCTGGTTCAGATGTTGTTTTAGTATGGTGTCCAGACCCTGAGGCAGACTTGTGGTTCCAGGCCACAACGTCTGTCACTTGGCTTAAAAGAAATAAATAAACAAGTGAGGGCTAAAAGGTCAGCGGTAGGTTTAGTTTGAGACCTTCACAGCCCACTCTTGTGTCGTGTGTGCTTCCCCCGCCCCTTTAACTGGTTGTAGGTCTTTGATCACAAGCAGACATGGATACCACCTCATATATTCCTGAGTTGCCTCTGTGCTGTGAGAGTGATATATTGTGTTGTAATGAAGCACAATCTACTTTATTGTAATGGCACAAGTTATAACATGGTAGGTGAGATGGCTTGTGTCTACAGATGTTCTTCTCTGGACTGATGACTGAAGAATAATCTCCAGACCTCTCAAAGGTAAAATATAATGGATTATATAAAACTAATTTTATTGTGAAATATAGAGAAATTCATATTTCCGTCACCATTTTAAGTATCTGAGAGTTAAATTGGGTATATTTAACCGCCTGCAACTGAGGGGAACCCTTAATCTAATCTTAATCATGACTCATCTGAACTGCCAGAGAGATGAGGACGGTGGTGCGTTGAGCTGACGTAGAGCCTGTCGGCTGCGCCATGACGACACCTTACACTTAACCCGGTGGCTGTCTTGCTACTGTCGATTTATTAGTGTATTTTTGGACCACACTGGAATATTACGTCACATTCAAACTTCGAGACTGCGTGATATGCTATGATGTGCGTAAAAAATACATTAAAAAAAAAAACTAAAAGATGAAGTGCCACACCTAGTGGTCGATAGGGGAACAGCATTGGGCGGCTGGAAATCCATTTTAATAGAAACAGAGGAGCAACACATGGGTTTGGTGAGCTAATGTGTGACCTACCATTTTGGTTATACGCAGAAGTATCATCAAAATATTAAGAAGTCATCGTTCAGAGTCTATGCAGAGTCCATGGACTTTACCAATGGTGTCCGACCACGTGACAGTAGCCTTTACTACTGGATAGAAGTGATAAATGCAATAACCTATAAGAATTTATGACCTAAACCTTTGCAAAATCGTAGAAACAAAGCAGGTCATGTTGCGCGCAGGCGTTGAATTGAAAATGTAATAATTAGGATTGTGTTGTTGGCCATCATGTTTGTATTGCGTGACGAGAGTTTAGCTATTAAGATGTTATTAAAAAGTAATAATTTCAGGAATTGTAGTTCATTATTTAAAAAAATCCAGAGACTATAGGACACCTAAATGAACAACTCTGGTGGGCTCCCACATTAAGAGGGGCCTGTTTCGAAATTGCATGGCAACATTGCCTTGTAAAAGGGTGCCTTTAAAGGCATGCCATTTACACGACACCACTAATGCAGCTCATAGGTCTAATAAAAATGTGTGAATATCAACTACAGAATGTCACCAGGTGACCCTTACCGCCATCTGAATTAGGCTATTTCCCTTATACAATATGTGATGGAACCTTATCTTTTTTTTTTTTTTTTTTTTTTTTTTTAACTCTGCCGTGTATAGCCAATAATTTACATAGAGACGACAAGATTTGAGTGAGAAAAATCCCGCCGCTCTTTGAAAGAAGTTGGGTCAAAATGTAAGCACCGCACTAGGACCCTGAGGAGGCTTTGTGGTAGCCTATCGTACCAATCCAGCGGGCTAAATTGCATGTGTCATCTTCGAAATTCTAAATAAGACGGAAAAAAAACCTCTCCACTCTGGCCAAGGAGTCTTCAAACTCGAAAAGCCCAACAAGATCTTCAGGGCTCCACGTGACAGGAGCGGCTATATAGAAAAAGCAACACCAAGCATCAGGACCAGTAGGCTACTGCCACTACAAGTCAACCGGAGCAGATGCTTAGGATCAAGAGCAATCTACACTGACTCGTGAAAGCATTCCGCATACATTTCAGTCACGATGTACTATTGGTGAACTCGCTTCAGTAGGTTACAACGAGGCGAACTTCTGTCCATGTGTAGGTTTACCGGAGTGTGCTCAAAGGAGGTCTTTCCAAAGAGGGCGAAAGATTGCGATATGAACGGATCTCTGCTGTTTTAAGACTAACTTTTTGTTTGACTAAAATCCAAGAGTGATGTTTTATGTTCCATTCCAGCTCTGGCACTCTGAAGGAACTTAACTTTACTTTACAGTGAGCACAGTAGACTTCTCTTCATGCAGGTATTTGCTCCGCACCGTTTTATCTTGCACGCAGCATCTTATGTGTTGAGCGCGTTCGGAGGTGTTGACTTGTGGCAAGCTTCAGGAACATTTTAACGTTTTGCATTCATTTATTGCCAAGCTATGTTGGAAAAAGCGGAAAGTCAGGGACACACGTGTCTTATTGTTTTAGCGTCAATTAACTTCTACGCATTTACATACAATAAACAATCGCAACTCTTTGAATAAAGTAACCTATTCATTCGGAGAAATGCGTTGATCGTATCACCAGCGTGTGCTGCCCGAATAACAGTGTGTTATCTTTCTTTCCACAGCTTAAAAGGAGGATACTTTCGATTGAGAATTTCCACGATCTTCATAAAATGACATTATCCAGCGGTGAGAAATTATGCCGCTACTCGTCTAATGTGTGACACGTTGGGATCTAGTCTAGTTTTCAACTCCTGGTCCCTTGTTGGGAGGAAAACGGTGTATTTAAAAACAAAATCACGTCTGAGGATTTAGAAGAGTGATTCGGAGAAGTCCCTTCATAGCACCTTGGTACTTCTGATTTGAGTCGGGAGAACAACAACCGTCCAGATGCAGTTTCGACTTTTCTCCTTTGCCCTTATCGTGTTGAACTGCATGGAGTACAGCCACTGTCAGACGCAGTCGCATCGCTGGAGACGGAACAAAAGAGGTAAGATTTGATGTCTTGAAAGTAAACTAGACTTTCCTGCTTCATCCCTGGCTAGAAATCACTTTGCTCCGGTTAATTGAGTGTTGGTGAATCCGAATGATTGGTTATGCCAGAGAGTCTAGCCTACATTAAAAGAGAAAAACTGTGTTGGAAATTTCAGTTTGTAGGTTAGGATGAAACAGTGATTTATGTCTTACTACGGTTGCAGTCATGTGGGCAAATGATGTTGAGAGAAGTAGAGATGCTTCATGATTGGGTTGGTGTTTTTTTTTAATTTTTTTTTAGATTAAACTGACATGGCGTTTTGTCGGACACATTTATACTGGCAAATGGAGCATATCCTGACCATAAAAATGTAGGCCTACGTATCGTTATTAACATAACTGACACATCACATTCTTGACTGTGCCCTAGGTTTGCCGTATTCATTTCTCGTAAATGCGCTTCTGGAAGTGAGCCTCTCCAGATGATATCATGCCCTCGTATGATAATAGGAGGTGCAATAAGACCAAAGACGCCGTAAAGCGACAGATCAGATATCCTAATCGATTCCGTTGCTGTCGCGGGGAACGTTTACAAATGGCATACATGTCTCCTGACCTCTCCAGCTGCCCTTTAAGCGAAATGTAACACGACCCAATACCTTTCCCTTAATACGTTTAATTGATAGGCCACTTGTAAATTACTGTTGTCGTTAAATTCTAATGTCAGGCCATTTGGTATGGATGTTTGTAAAAATCAGTTATGTTTGGCTATTTCCACTCTGCAAATTGCATACATAATTTGTTTGGACTATATTCATATTCTAATAGGTGCGACATAAGATCACCTGTTTTGTCAGGCTACAAATGTGTGGTTTGCAAACATAGCCAATATCATTAATGATTCGCTTACAGCCAAAATTTTGCGCAAGAAAATTTGCCTCAATGACGTTTGAGTTGTCTACTTGAAAATTAAGTTTGGGTTGATGGCAATAGGAAAGTGTCGTCCGTGCATCTGAACTTTCGATGAGTTGTCTTTAAGTTAAGGTTTTCAGCTGAGAGACCATGATGTTAAAATATGTCTGGACGCTTGGTGCCAACAAAGGATTTACTGTGACACTAATTTAATGTGGAATAAAACCCGGGCTAAACAGCAAAACATCTCGGTACAGCCGTGGAGCGTGGCATATAGGGGACGAGATGGTGGAAGTCACCTCATGAATAGATGTTACTTGCCCCTCCCCCTCCCACTGTCATTTGAATTGGCCTTCATCACTAGTTAAGCTGCTTTTAATTGATCTCATAGGCCATGATTGATTTTTGAACAGTTGAAACACCCATAACAATCGTCACTTGGAAAGCGTAGGGATTAGGTCTCCTCAGTAAATAGTGGGGCGCACCGTGATTCACCAGCCAGTCATTAGGCAGCGCCTGGTGTTTGCAGTTCAACTGATCCCTCTCAGCCACAGAGATTATTTAGCCCTAGATCCTCATTTCAAATAGGGAGGCTGAGGTGTTGGCTACAGGGCTTCTATTGATTGTAACGGTAAATGACGGAATTTAGGGAAAAGAAATAACGCACCGTTGTTGAAAAACGCGTAATCAAGTTTAAAAGTGACCTGCGAGAACGGTTCCATTCTCTTTTTTTTTATCAGCCAGTTTTTGGGTAAATTATTAATGCGTAGGCAATCGTACGTTCAATCGTATGCTCCCCATACCAGAGGGAAACCTCCGCAGAGGCTGTAAGCCCACCCCTACCCATCTGCAAATAATCAGGCAATCACTGCGGGGTACTGGCACACACACATACGTTTTCTGGCCCACTGTTTTTCTACGAGGATTGTGTGATCTCAGCTACTCCATAACATAATTTTCTTAATGGGATCAAACTGGCTGGTGTAGGTGAACCATAGTTACGTTTTGAGGGGTGTTTAAGAAACTGTGAAGGAGTGACTTCATGTAAAGGTGTGTACTGCAAATTAGTAAATATAACATGGATTAGAGTTGTGTGTGTGTGTGTGTGTGTGAGAGTGAGAGAGGGAGGTTCATTTATACTTATGACCCAGAGACACCAGTCAAGTCCATGTTCTGTAAAGCTCCCTGAATGACAGAAACTGACTACAGTAGACCCTCACCTGTGAATCATATATAGTGTCTGACACAACTGTTTTGTTTCTTTTGGGAAGGAGGGGGTGAGAATAAAGGTGGTTAGGTTGGCGGCAGGGGGGTTCTCTATTCCCCTTGTTTCGGGTGAAAAATGTAAGCCAAAAGCGATATTTAACATGCGGTGGCAAGCAGCCAAGCCTGTAGGTTTTGCTTCCTTCCTTTACTTCTCATTGCTCATTGAGAGAAGCATGTGCAGTGTGTGAGCGAGTGCCCCGGTGCTCCAATAGACTCTGAAATACACCATTTCCCCCACCCTCCTTGTTACCCTCAAGGTTCCTGTGACAGCTTTATATACAGTCGCCCTGGCAGGCTTTCGCACAGAGACCAGACCCAATCAGTCTGAAGCACCCGGCCTCAGACTAATTTGGTGCCGCATATGAATTGGCCACACATTTGGCCCCATTGACCGCAGTGCATTGCACGTACATAGAGCAAAATCCCATAGCCTCATACACAGCTGTAGATATGTTTACATTGAAGGTATTGTGTTGGCTGGGAACAGCGGAGCCGTCCGTGCTAGTCCCCAGCACGATGAGTTTGTGGTCAGCCAGAGAAAATGGGCGTTTTTGCTTGTTTAATGAGCGGTGCTATCATCTTCACTGATGAGGGGAAAAGGAGACTTTCGGCAGGGTTTACAGGGTCACGCATGCACATTCACGCACGCACGCACGCACGCAGGCACACACACACACACACACACACACACATACTTGCACACACATGCAGACATACACACAGTAAATGGCCCAACACCGCGCTGGGATCCCTCCTTGTTTTTTTGCTCTCTGGCTGAGTAGAGCAACAGTGAAAAAAAGACATATTAAATTTACACCTCCTTACCCGCCACTCTGCCCTCTACAGAGTGCGAAATCATGCCAACAAGCCCCTGCTATGATATCATTGCTCAATTCAAGGGTATTAGTTTCCATTTTTATTCTCAGGCTAATGATGCCACCTGCTGACTACATAAAAACAGAGGGCGCAGTGAGCACTGCCTCCCGCAGGAGAGCAGATTCTCCACGGGGCCGCACAGATTGGCACAGGCCTCTTTTCACAAGCCCCATATTTATATTATTATTTTGTATTATACAAGTTGGTATGTTTTCGTTGCTGTCTTTAAGGTGAAAAAAAAGGTTATCATTCAGTTCAGAGAGTTCAATAGCTCTGATAAGAGAATCACCTGAATGTCTAAATGGAACTAGAGAAATTAATACATGCTGTCAGCTCTTGCATTTGGACTTGATTAGACCCTTGAAAATACTGAATAGTGATCATTCAGTTAGTTGTTCTAAATACAGAATGTCGATGGGTCTGAGGGAGACATGATTCAGAGGCTCTGAGCCATATCCTATGTGGCAGCCAAGCATGTTCTCTCTCTCTCTCTCTCTCTCTCTCTCTCTCTCTCTCTCTCTCTCTCTCTCTCTCTCTCTTTCTCTCTGTGAGTGAGTGTGAGAGAGAGAGAGAGAGAGAGAAAGACAGTGAGAGAAAGAGAGAGACAGACAGACAGTGGGAGCGAGAGACGAGGAGAAACCGCAGCAATAAAACCCAGACAGGCAGGAAAGCAAGAGGATGGGTAAGAATGTATTGGTGTCAAGGGGCTGCTATCTTTGCATGTTAGATCAAGTCTCGCTCCAGTGTGTGCAGATTTGTAGCTGAACGGTTGAAGATATGCCACAGAGTTGTGTGAGTATGTGCTCAGGATCTCAGGGGTCAGTTTAGCTTGGAGCTGTTTGTTAGTCAACTATCTCCAGACTGTAGCTGGGGCTTCTATGTTTAATATGGAAATGTAATGAGGTCTTGTTAAACATATGGTTTAGTTCAGTTCCAAAAGCAGTAAATGCACACACACACATACACATAGATGTCAGTGCCCCCCTCCCCCCCCCCCCCCCCCCCCTCACACACACACTCTTCCACTCTCTAATGTGTGGCATAGCTCTCTAACTCTCTCTCTCTCACACACACTCTTTCACTCTCTTACTCTCTCAGACACATACTGTACACACTATACACACACACTCATAACGGGTTTGTGAAAGCATTTAACGTCAGTCCTCAGGTTATGGGTATAAGTGTTAATGTTGGATCCCGGGAGCTCTTTCGGTGTGGTATTCTAATCTAGACTGATTGAGTGGCTGATGGGAAGACAGAATGATCCAAGAGTATTAGAACCTTTTTTTTTGCCACTTTGCGGAAAAAGTGAGATGGTGCTGTTGATGGCTTGCCTTTGATTTAGAGTTTTCACTTGGTCCTCTCTCTCTCCCTTGCATTCGTTTGTGTGTGTGTGTGTGTGTGTGTGTCTAACTGTAAAAGAGAGGCCATATGTACACTTGCTGTGTTTGTATGTGTGCACACTTATACTCATTTCCCACTTCTTATATGCACATATGTATCTATTTGTATGCATCCCATAATACCTGTCTGTGCAGAGAGTCAGGATTAAGTCATGTCTTCCACACTGCTCCGTAGAGTGAACCTATCAAGTCTCATCCCTGTCATTGCTTATTCGGAGTGCTCAACACAGTGCTGCTCCCCTGTACAGAACAGGCAGTGGATAGAGAGAGAGGGGTCCCAGTGTGGAATGGCATTAGTTCCACTCTAAAGGAAGAATTGCACACAACAGAGTGAGAGAGTGTATTAGAGAGGAGAGAGAGAGAGAGAGAGAGAGTGATAGAAGGGAGGGAGGGAGCAAGAGAGGGGAAGGGAGTAGCAGGTAGAGATGGAGAATGTTCCAGAGAAAGAGGCAGAGCAGGAGGGTGACATCACTGAGAGGAAGGGAACAGATAAGAGTGAAAGAATGGCACAGAGAGCGAAGGAGAGAGGGATAGAAAGAGGTAGTGAGAGAACATATTTGAGGAGATCAGTTGGAGATGGCTGAATGTGAGCTCCATCACCTGAGAGGGATTAAAGCACTAAGAGCCATGACCTGTGCCTGGAGCTAGTGCAGAGCACAGCGGAGCGTGGAGGAGCATGGAAGAGCGTGGAAGAGTGCAGGGGAGCATGGAGGAGCGCAGAGGAGCATGGAAGAGTGCAGAGAAGCGCAGAGGAGCCGTCCGAGGGACTCCATTCAGCTCCTCAACTCCCATTTCCTGCTCCTGCCTCGGCCGGCCCATGACTTATGAGTGTGCAAATGTGCTTTAGTGTGCATGAGCGTGTGCACCTGGTTTCCCATGGTCACGACTGTCCATTTTGGTTTGTGTGTGTGTGTGTGTGTGTGTGTGTGTGTGTGTTTGTCTTATACGCCAAAGCCTGTTTTGCCAATTTTGACAGAGCTTTGGTTACTAAGATTTATCTGAACATTAGTGAGTAGATCAACTTTGTCTCTCTCATAAATCCCTGTCCAAACAGGCAACATTCATATGACCTTTTATGGTATGTCAAGCCAATTAATTTGTTCTATTTCCAGGGCATTGATGAGGAGTGCGCTCATGTATCTGCATCCTTTGATGGGAACACTGCTAACACACGCCAAGGCAGTTCAGAGGCTTAGATAAAACAAAGTGGCAGGTCAAGAGCAAATTGCGGATTCAGCTTTCCCCATATCTCAACGCTGATTTATGTTGTGGCATACCGTTATGCAGCAATACTTACGGGAATTACTACGGGAAAGAAGCCTGTAGCTTTTACAGATAGAAAATGTCTTTCAGAATTCTTTATGGGATCATTACTTGTGTTGGTACCTCGATGAGGCATGTTTTTGACAGGTTTGTTCCCTGATAAAGGTAAATCAATGGGACAGGACTGGCTTACGCCTCATGTGGATGCATTTTCTTTCCTGTTCTGTCTGCATTGAACAACAAGACAGGACGCCAATGTTTGAGGCTTAAAAGCCAGGCAACTGATTGTCTCTATAGTGGAACACCAACAGTGCTTTGAGCAAAGCCTCCTTGAGGTTTCTGAGGCTCTGCATGACCCTCTGTAGGTGATCTGTTTCTGGTTTCCTTTGTTTTCAACTAAGAAAACAACGGGCCGAACCCCCCCCCCCCACACCCCCCCACCCCAGCAAACCTAGTTAACGCTAATTTGTTTAAACAGACCCACAGACTTTTCAGTCAGATTTGCTGTGATGCAGCACTCCTTGCACACAGGCTTGCTCCCTCTCCAGCCATTGTTATGTGTGGGACATAGGCTGGGGGAAATTTTCGATATGCGCCGTTTGAGAATGCCCATTTTGTAACACCTCCATACTTTTCCATTTGTCACGTCATGACAGAGAAACATTCATTGTATGAGAGCGAGAGTGTCCATAAGTGTGTGGATGTGTTTTTTTTTCTTCTTCTTTTTCCTTTTTTTCATTTGAGAATACTCAAGGGGATGTTCTCTTCCACCCTCAATCAATGTCATCAGAGGATCCCATGTGCTGGCAGTGCTAAATGCCAAACAGATGGTTTTCTTTCAGGCCACATTTTACCACACTGTAAAAGCTCATTTTCGGAAATGTGAAATAAAATGGACTTATTATATGAATCTTATAATACACTCCATATTTCCCCATGGTGATTGGAAACTCTCGCGCTACAGACAAAAGGTCCAGTGTCCCATCTGAGCATGAGGGAGATGGTGCTAACCTTTACCTACGTTATTCCCTCAATGGACTGCCCCTCTAAAGCAATTACACCTTAATATGTTTTCTTATAAAGCTACTAAATATGGCCGGCCGGTTTCGTTCGATACCCTCGAGTTTATTGAGCCATAAAACATTTGAATGTGGGACTTGTTTCCAAGCGGCTGTGCATAAAACAACATTGTTTAAATCGTTTTAAAAATAAGAGGCTGAGTCACACAATGGTCTGGCAGGTAAGGTTAGCCCCTGAGAGTGAGTGAGTGAGTGAGAGAGGGAGGGATAGAGAGGGGAAGGGAGGGAGGGAGGGAGTGGGAGGGAGAGAGAGGAAGAGAGGGAAAGGGAGTTGGAGCGGCGTCCATTGTTGTTCTAACCCCTGTTTTTAAGACTTTCATTTTCCCTCTTTAAGCTTCATTGCACCTCTGCCAGTTCAGATTGTGTGAGAGAGTTGTTTGTGTTGGTTCCCCCTGCCACTGAACGTGATGCTTGCTGAAAGCAGGAATTTGCCTGTGCGCAAGTTGGTTGCAAGTTGACCAAGTAAGAAAAGGAACTGATATTAAATGTACCTCCATGAAAGCCAGGCAACAGGGAGACGGCACACCTCCACCAGGGTCATATTCCTCAGAAGACGCATAGCACAATGTCTTCAGATCAACAGTACGAGTGCTTGTTAATTAAGAAACATTGTGTTGATTGTGGTTGGGTCTCACATCTTTTCTTAGATTTATTGAGAGCAAAACCACCCTCATTATATCTCCTGGGCCCAACATTCATTCTTTGGAGAAGCACTTTTTTGGAGCTGCAGCAGGGTGCTTTCCTTGAAGTTACAGGTTATTAGCAACCCCCACCCCCCTCTTCCCCCAGAGTGGCCTGAGGGTGACCCCCTCACGACCTGGCGGTGCACCCCCCCCCACTCTTTTTAAACTCTCACCCCATCGTGGCCAAGAGTCATCGAGTGAGTGGGACAGTGGAGGCAGGGGAATGGGGTGCTGGCTGAGATGCCATGGCAGGTTAGAGAACATAATAGGGCCTTTCCCAATGCCTGTCCCCAGAATTTGCAATGTCTCACCGCTTCCCTTTTTGACTATGTTAAAGCAAGCTTTACTAGGCTCTGATTTCTGTCTGTTAGCCATTTCCCTGCCGGTCTTTCCTTGTGCGTGCCGTTGTGTACCTACTTATGATCGATCTGAAAGGCCATGTAACACGAGCCCTGGAGGACCCTACACACACACACGCACACACACACACACACACACACACACACACACACACACACACACACACACACACACACACACACACAGGGAGAGCGGCAGGCGTGTGGAGCTTGTCTCCACCAACTGATGGATATTTACATCCATGCCTACACAAATCGCTGCAACAACAACAAGGAGGGCCAGGAGATTTATGGCAGTGGGGTAGGGTTGGGGGGTGGGTTTTTTTTGGGATAGGGATAGGGGTTGGAGTGGAGGTTGGGGGCTGGGGGCTGCTGTGATCTTAGGAGCTGCCCCCCCCCCCCCCCCCAGCCTCTAACACTCGACAGATGGACAGGCCTCCTTCTTCCTCCTCCTGCCTTTATGGGACCTCTAATTATGCTTACACACCACATCAAAATAAGGCACAGCGTGCAATGGCTTCGGTATGGGGAGGAAGTGAGCTGGTCAGATGCCCTTAACAGTCTCATTGTGCTGCTCCGTTTGCACGGAGTGCGGAGGCCATGGATTCATCAGATGTGCCCAATCCCTGCCCCCAAGAGCTCCTGTCATGACCCAGCCCCACCCTGGGTCTCAGACTCACCCTAGGCGAGAGGGAGGGGAGTGAAGGCCGGACCACTCGCCCGTGGAATCAGAAGCCCTGGTGATGGTGGTGCTGGTGTGGTTTCAATCAGGCGGAGGCATGGTAATCATTAGAGTGCACCAGTACTGAGCTCATTGTCTCTCTCTTTCTCTCTCTCCCTCCCTCGCATGCTCGTGCCTTCAGTCGCCTCTCTCTCTCTCTCTCCTTCTTTCTCTCATGTCCTCCGGCTCTCCTTCTCCCTACTGTCTTTGTCACTCTCCCTCCTTTAGCTTCCCTCTCTCTCTGTCTCTCCCTCTCTCTCCACCCTCCACTCTGGAGGAAGTGAGTGTGTCTCAGAGGTTCAGGGGGCTCTGCAGGTCACCCACTTGTTGGTCCATCCTGATCCACATGCTGGCAAACCACCAGTTTAGCACAAACAGGAGCCAATTATCAGGAGAAGTCTGGTGCATTTATCATGTTTTCTATACTCACAAATGAGTGGAGCTATTTTTTGACTGCATTGAAAGAAAGATGACATGAATTACATTATGGAACAGGGGGAAAATATTCAGAGCCATTTGTGGAGTCGTTATGAATAAAACATGGCCAGCTAAGCCCAGTCATTGATAAGCAGTCACTTAATGTTCAGTGAGACCCTCCTATCAGTGTTGGAGGAACTGTAAGGAGTTGGAGACCTCAGGGAGTGATCAGCAGCGATTGTGGGGTTGTGGTCATTGCTGTAGTCTTTTGTGACTAAAGAGCATTATTCTTTTGGGTGTTCTAGTCTGTCTGCCCGCCAATTAAGATTGAAAAGGAGACGTGAAGGAACAAGGAAGAAGAAAGTCGAGTTGGCTGTGCTTTGTAATCGGTTAGCCTTCATTTTTTATGCTGAGGGAGGGAATTCACAAGTCAAGTCGTGATTTAATATGCGTGTGGTCTCAAACACATTTTTAAGGTTCTTGGGTTTTCTAAGTATGTTTTGTCACAGAGAACCTCAATTGTGGTTAGTGTATGTATTGTAAGTCTCCCTAGTCCCTCTGTCTCTTTCTCTCTCCCTTCTCACTCACTCACTCTCTCTCTCTCTCACTCAACCTCTCTCCATCTCACCCTCTTTCCTCCTTTCTCTTGCCTACTGGGCTGGAGGGACCAGACAGTGTAGCAAGCCTGCGGTAGGGAAAGAGCGCGAAAGAAAAAGCGAAGAAAAGAGAAATCCATTAACATTTCTCAAATTCCTCCACCCTCTTTTTTTTCTTCAGTTATGCACTTGTGTTACATCTTGGCTGACTTCTCCTCAACTCCGTATTATTTTATTTGAACCTGTTCCAAGTCTCCTGAGCACGCTGTCTTGCCCTGCATAAACATCTGTCACTGCGTGTAGCCATAAGTAATAGGTGTGCGCAGGCAGGGGTCACATGTAGTTTGAGAGCTAATGGGTTTAGCCGTGCCTGTGCCGTGGTGCCAGCATGCTACGGGAGCAGGGTCAAAATGATACAGACGTGTTGATTGTTATTGATGACGATTATAGATTAAGGTTTACATTTCCTGCAGCTGATAATTGATCTTATACGAGCCCTCGCATAGTTAAACATAAAGTGATAATGATGACGTGATAGGAGTTTGCGCTTGTTGTTTAACCGGCAGAGCCTGGCACCAGCAGCACAAAGGCCACAGGCTCTGATCCAAAGGCGTGGAGGACCTGATACCTCCCATGAAAGCATCCAGGAGTTTTACATGCTGTTATGTATTTGTTTGATTCCTGAAGGGGGGCATATTGTGTGTTTATCTTGCTAGTTCATAGCTCCTTTGGTTCTTTGGGCAAGCTCCATGCAATACCTGAGGAATGACTCCACTCCAGTTTATATTTCCTTCATATTAGGGGCCAGAGTCGTTACATGCATTTATTTTGATGTTGTGAAACCCAGGGGGGAAACCATAGGAAGAGCAGGCAAGCCACACACAATGAGGACCCAGACTGGGTAACAATAACAATACCTCTGTCATGAGATGGGATAGAGCTAGCCAGTAAACTGCAATCTAAACCCTGATCAAGTGATGTTTTTTAAATGTGGTTGTGATGTGCTGATAAAACAGGGTTATGACTGGGAAGCAAGGATCTGATGATGGGAGATAGGGAACTTGGAGGGTAGAGTGAACATTACATAGCTGTGTCTTAACTCGTACGCTGCTGTGGAAGGTATTGCTGGAGAGGGATCTAAATAAAACCTTGTTTGTTGCTTATTTGTAATGTAAGTAACTGTAAGAACCAGGGCGTGTGTTCACCTGCCTGGCTGTGTTGTAGAATGAGGGTATACTTTCTTGTAAGGATGTGGGTTTCACGCCACCCATGTTCTAGGGATATGACACCCTTCTGAGGAATTGCATCCTCATTCACATAATGAAAGCCTCAGACTTTTGACCCAATATGGATGTGCAGGGATGCTTTTAGAGCATTTTCACCCCCCCAATTATTATAATATCAATAGTATCAAGTGCTGTCTTAAAACAAGTTCAACATTAGATTACATTACATTACAAATGTGCCTTGGGTAAAATGGTTATGTTTTTGGGTTATGTTTGGGTAAAACATTAAGTCCATTTTTGGTCCTTTTGTTCTGTTATTCAGATTTTAATAAGCATGTATGGTTGGCACAAGTTAAGCCTTAAATGGCAAAACATTATTTAAGACAAAAATTATGGAAGGTTTAAAAACATGAAAAATAAATTCTCTTGGGCATAAATTATAGAAAAACCTTTTTTTAAGCAAATTAGTGACAAAACCTTGTTATTCAGAAACTGAGAGTGAGTCAATGTGTTGCATACAGAAACTCCCTCCTCCCCTCATAGATAAGGCTGATTCAATGGAGTACAATGGACTCGTCCTCCAGCACTGCATATTGGCAGATCAGACATGTCCATTGACGTGACCTCTTATTCCATGTGGTTTAAATGTCACCATGCCTCATTTGCAACAACGGAGTTAGCTAGACTAAATCAGCTAGACCTAGTGACCTACATTGTTAAGGTCAATGGTGGATTGTGGATGCATTAAGAGGTTGATTTTTTATAATTGAATGCACTGCTTGCATTGGCTACTTTGACAGACACTTTTCCTCTCCTATTATATGTCCCTCTACCAGTGATTCTCCTACAATATGTTAATAAGATTTTTGTATGCCCTGTTTCATTAGGACTGTTTCACTTAGAGCTACTTACCACTTTTAATCAAATAATGTCATGGTAGTGTGTAAAAAAGAAAGAAAGAAAGCTCTCACTCTCGGCCTACCCTTTGTTACCCAGATGTGCTGGGGGGAAGCCATGTTTGCTTGCTTGTTCGCTCACGCGCTCGTTAGCTCCCTGTGTGTTAGTCAGTGATTGCACGGGGCTCTTCTCGATTAACTTCCTGCAAAGAAAAACCAGGCTAGGTGCTGCTGCGCGACTCTCGTGTGATGGCTCAGGATGTTTGTGTAACTGAAGCCACAGTCTCGGGCTCGGCTCGTTTGAAGTACACTCGCCCTGCAGCCCGGGACCATGTGTGAGTGCGCGAGCGTGTCTCGCTCTGCACTCCCCTGCGGTGTGCTCCACTTTTGACCCTGCGGATCACTTGTGATCTCCCCTCTGGCCGCAGGGGCGCGCGGGGGTGTGAGCTGGTGTCTTGTTAAGGGGTTAATGAGGTAGAACTGTGTGGCACGGTTCATGTTCACTCACACAAGTGGGAGGGGAGCCAGCAGGAGTTGCTCAGAAGTGTGCGAAGGAGCTGTTAGTGGAGCTGTGCCTGCTGTGTGTGTGTGTGTGTGTGTGTGTGTGTGTGTGTGTGTGTGTGTGTGTGTGTGAGTGTGTGTGTGTGTGTGTGTGTGTGTCTATGTTTCTCTCTATCTCTCTATCTCTCTATGTGTGTGTGTGTGTGTGTGTGTGTGTGTGTATGTGTGTCTATCTATGTGTGTGTGTGTGTCTATGTGTCTATCTTTCTGTGTGTGTGTCTATGTGTCTCACGATCTGTGTGTGTGTGTGTGTGTGTGTGTGTGTGTGTGTGTGTTTGTTTGTGTGTGTGTGTTTACAAGTCAGGGGGTACCTCATCTCAAGCTTCCAATGCCTTTTTATCACCTGTATCAAAATAAAATACATTCAACCTTCCTGTCAGTTAGGCATGCATAAACTGCAAATGTCATGAATTAAAAAAATATATATATTTGTATATATTATGACAATATACAAAATGAAATGGAATACAAAAAAAAAATCAGCATATTTTATAATGTTGTATTATGCTCCATATGTGTTAATTGAGGTCTATACCTTTCTCTGCTCACACCTCCATTATAGACAGAGTGGACCAATATATCAGACAGGGGCATGATCAATAGATGGTGTACTAAATAGAGAGCCAGTGTTTGAGATCCTTTCATGTGCTGGTTCCTCACATGCGACTAAAGTGCAACTAAACATGTTCATTGGTCGCACCAGTGTCCTCGGTCCCTCACAAGGACATTTAGCAGGTCTGTCTCTGTGTGTGTGTAGCGTTATTTTTTATTCACCACCTCCCCCCTAATGTGCTTCTGATTCTCTCTGATCCTGATATTCTTCTTCGCTAAATGCAGGTGGAGAAAAATTAGGCATATGCGTATGTTTGAAACTTCTCCCTGTACTTCTCCTCGAACCGACAGACCAATCTTAAAATATACCGGTATAACTATTGATTGTTTTTTTCCTTTGGAAAAAGGCTGTGGTGTCGTTACACCTGTCCCTAGTCCCGAAAGGCCCAGACCCGATTTCACCAGTGGAGGTAACCGCTCCCACTTGTCTCCCCGCTGGTCGCGTATCAGCGTTGCCCGGCTTGTGGTTTCCAGACATGAATTAGCGCTGTGAAAGCTGGTTTGTTGTTAGCTAGTTAAAATGACATTTAAACCAGGCCTGTTATGTTTGTTATGTTATGTAAAATAAAAAATCTATTGTCTGAAGTCATTCTGTCTAACTTGTTTAATTTGAGCTACCTGTAATGGGATATTAAGCTAGATCATTGATATTATGCTACATTAGCATATAAATTGAGCTGTTTGGAGAGGGTGTGACTTTCAGTTTTCCTTTCAGTTTTAACATGAACTAGCATATGTTTTGAAGTTACTTGGTGAAATAAACCAATCCGTTTGGATTCAGTTAACCCAACATTGTAGGTCCAACTTATCCAGCAACTTGGTTAAAATAGCAATGTTATCCTATTTGGATGGACTAGGTTGACCCAGCATAGTTGGTGAGGCAATGGTCACTTGTCGTTTGTTGCTGTAAATTGCCAACTCTAATTGGATTTGAATGGCCTGAGAGGATGATACTAACAGCGATTTTGTGATGTTGCTGATGTTGATAAACTTCAGCGACTTGTAACAGTGACAGGTGAAATAACCGTTGGCGGGTACAGAGTAAAACTAATCTCAACATTGAGGCGACAAGATTGAGGCTACTACCGCCAAAGGATACCGTTGACTGACACATGACTCCAACACAGATTTCCCCAATGGTTTACCAAAAGGAGACAAGGTCCAGGACTTTGGGCCCAACAGCTTTGCTCAGCCCACACACAAAATATCCAAAATAAGGCCTTTTCGCAAAGAAAGGCTTGTCAAATTTCTGTGCCTCAGATATAATAACAAAAAGCCAACATAATGCATTTTTTGCAAAGAGTGCAGCCAGAGCATGGCTGGTAACAGTGCATTAGCGGTCAGAGCATCAATGTTCTGAATTGAAACATTAAAAAAGCCTCCAAGTGCCTCCAAGACACACTTCCTGTGCTGAGACAGATGCTGCCCCCCTGCCTGCAGTGTTTCGGTGCAAGGTAGTGGAAGCAACCAAATGTTACACTCCTTCTACTCTTAACTACTAATTGAACACTGTAATGTAGCCAAAGAGCTACCTTTGACTCCTTTTATGAAAAAGAACGGGTTCAATGTGAGCCCAACCTACAGCAACAATACTGCCTGTGCCCAGTTCATTGGCATGATCTCAGACACAAAGACATCTGTTAAAATTTCGGATTCAATATGTCATTCGTGATTGATGTTGATACAGACATTTCCACAAACACTCAAAATGATTGCAGTGCCAACATTTTTTTGGGTGCACCTAAATGCAATAGTTTGGCGTTCCAGTGCAACTGATGTAAAGCGTGAGTGTGGAGCCCTGCTTCAGCGCCCTGTTCCTCTGAGAGCAGTCTGCCAACAGCAGCATGTGGGACTCAATAACAGCACTTCCAGCCCATCCAGCCACAGGTGTGAAAATTAGGTGCGAGGTTTATGTGTGATAAATTACCAACAGGTGCACTAATTTGTGCCGCTCTGTTTCCCTCCCTTCCTCTTTCTCTCTGCAGCGCTCTCTCTCTCTCTCTCTCTCTCTCTCTCTCTCTCTCTCTCTCTTGCTTGTTTTCCCTTGCTCTTTGCTCTTTGCATTTAAAAAAGAGGAAAGAAAAGAAAGAGGGAAATGTGTACCCTCCCAGGCTAAGAGGAATTCAAGGGGGGAAAAAAAGAAATGCATAGAATCCCCCCCCCCCCCCCCCCCCCCCCCCTTCTTTGAAAACTTAAGCTGGTAAGAAACATAAAACACATGTTTGTGTCTCCTCCTGCTCGCCCTGACTGAGGAAGTGCATCATGACGAATCACTGATTGCCCTCCCATCGCTTCCCTCTGGACCAACCCTCCACATTCAGCGCCTGAAACCGATCACCTCTCTCTCTTTCTCTCTCTCCGTCGCCTAAGCTGGAAACAAAACTAGGATGTTGTTACAATATGGCCATCATAGTTTACTAATCTTCTCAATAATACAGAAAGATGTCCTTAGCATATTCAGAGCACGGCTGTTACCAGTCAGTGAGGTGTTACCCAGAGCTGCATTGATATAATCAGGAGAGGGTGGGTTTTCTGATAACAGTGAGGCCATTGTACCGCTTTTCTCCCCACCCTTTCTTCTAACACCAAATCCAGTTTTATGGGTTTAGTCAAACTGGAGGTCTAAGCTTCTCCGTGGGGTGTCTGTCAGCGTCACAGGTGCTCACTGTTTTATTGTTCCTGTTTTTAGGCTTTAAATGTGTTGGGGTACTAAGGGGCTGTTTACACGGAGCCTGGATTGCCTGAATCCGGAACGAAATGTTTGTAGATTGGCCTTTCGTTTACATGAACCCGGTGGATTGGGTCACTGAATCCGCAACCTTTTGAATCAGGTCTACAGAGTGGGTAGATTCGAACCCACCAGCGGATCCGTGTTCATGTAGACGTCTGATCCGCACACTTTCTAACCGGATGATGTAATTGCCCTACGTGAATCCCGCTGCGTCACTTCATAACAGCAACAACATAAACTAAATCGATGTTGTTAAGAAGCTGGTTAGGAAAGGGTTGACAATAACCAGCCACACTTTAATCTATCACTGTTTAATCTATTTGCATCGGACCATTGTTCAAAACAGGTTTTTAGTGTCAGCATTAGCTTATATGAGCAAATCTGACATGAAAAGATTTTTATTATAATGTCAAAGTGCGCGATTCTAACTAGTCCTGTTTGAGTGCTGCGGTAACAGTGATTTCAGGTGGTAGCGAAGTTGTTCAGCAATCAGAAGATTGCTAGTTGGATCACGACTTCTGTCTTCTGTCATTTTTTACGAATGCTCCATGACGTCTTTACGGATTCATCAACTCCGCTCAGCTCCTTTCCAGTGTTCCTTGTAAACGCAGATTTTTCTCGTCACGGCTCTGTGTAAAAAAAAAAGGTACGGATCCAAAAAAAATTCCGTATTCAGGCAATGGAGGCTCTGTGTAAACGTAGCCTACCATAAGACCACGCTGGCTTTTAAATGATCTCCAAACTAAGATCTGAAGCCCCCAAAGACAGGAAATATGGTGAGAAATCCATTTATGGACTTGTAGAAAGACCCTAAAGCATTACCCAGTCTCAAGTTCTCCCATTGCATACACTATATACACATAGATGATTCTCTACAGCATTCCTTCCTTTAACGTGAACAACTCCAGGGTATGGGAAAACCAATTGGATTGGATACGCATTCAACACCATAGGCGAATAGGGCCGGACCTGGAATCCTCCTATGGGCCCTGGGGGAGCTGTGTGGAGAGCCCCATGCCGTGCCGAAGGAAAGATTCAGCAGCATTGTCAGATTGTGACTCACTGGTGGAGAGAAAGAAAATGTTTTCAGGGCAAACGCGTCAGGTGTTGCAGAAGGACCTGTGATCCATCGCTCGTAAAAGAAGAATTTAGGAGTTTATCGCGATTTCTTTTATTTGCCGATTTACGTTTGGCCCAGGTTCCAGAAAGGGGTTGTAATAATGCCTGGAATCACCCCCGTGCGGCAGACACAGCTGGGCATATGTGTGGACCAGTGGAGCAGACAGGGACTGAGTCAAGTAGTGATGGAAAGATTCAAGTAATAAGATGGTGTTTTTTTTTTACAAAAAGAGCATCAATAAAAGCACTATTGTCATTTCAGGAGGCAGGGTGTTGTGATACAGCTTAGGCCATGAAACCACAAATGGAAAACATCTACTGCCTTGGATCTTCCATGTTGAATCCCATATGTGTGTGTGTGTTTCTAGTGTGCATGTATAGTACAGTAATATAATATGAAACGTACATACCGTTTCAGCGGTTGATCTGGTGAATTATATACAACCGTGTAAGAGGTAGTCAGCAGCAGGCTGTGTCATCTGTCCCTGCCAAACGTTGCCAGGTCTGGACAGAAGTTCATCAAAGTTCCCAGAGGTCTTTTAAGGCTAATGTTCAGCCATGGTTGGTTTTTGCACTGTACCCAGCGGTCTCCCCGAGTTGCCAGTTTTCCATGCTTTCAGTATGTTTATACATCCAAATCCACCTATTTAAGTGCCCAGATCCAATCTGCAAATCTATCATCGCCCACCGGGCCTCCTGGGTCTGTGTCACAGGAACTCTCTCTGCTAAGCTAATAATTCAGTGAGCGAATGTGTTTGTGCAGACACATGCTACAAAATCATTATAAGTAGTGGGATTGTGCTAAATTATAAACATATGCATACAGTATGATCTGTTAAAGTAAACCAAAGGCAAAAAAAAAAACGAAAAACATAGATCCGAAATCCTGACTATTTCCAGCTGCAAAGTAGTCAGAGACGAGTCCAACATATTTTCTGCTAAATTGGAGCAGAGGCCTGTACCCCCAAATCCACCCTCCTGAGCATACCCCCCCCGTCCAATCCCCACCCAACTGCTGTTTTTTATTTTAGAGCAAAGTGTGACTTCCACAAGCGTGAAAGAAGTGAAGTCATATGTGCGAAATGCGGGTGGTTTGATGTCGTTTTCCATACACTAGCTTTCACAATTGAGAGCCGTATTGAGCCGTCATGGGGGTTTAGACCTGGCCCGGGATGGATGGCTTGAAACGTTTTCACTGCTCCGGCCTCGCTTCCCCATCCAGCATCTTTTCCATCACGAGTGGCAAGCTGTCACTGTGTGTGTTTCCCTCCCTCACAAAAGCAAACTGGTCATGAACATTTTTGGCCTGGTTTATCCCTCCCTGCCCCTGAAAACCTTCTTTTCTCCCTCTTAGATCTCAGAAGGTGTTCACACAGGTTAGAATGTCAAGTTCACATGTGGGGCGATAAAACACTCTCGAAACCATCCTCGGTAAACTGAGAATGCCATTTAGGGGTAAAGGGAGACGGTAATCGCCGCAATGCCAGGGAGTAAAGTATACATATATGGTTCTGCTGGCAAACCTAATTCTTGCCACATAAAGAGGAGGAACCTCATAAGAAGCTTGCGGGTTTGTAGCTTACGAGCGCTGAGGTTTCCTCTCTGTCCTTCAAGCAGCATGCTGCGTCGATACATAAATGTGTCCGATCATTCAACACTCTCAACGGTTTGTGTGCACATTTGTAACGTCTGTGAAAAGGAGGTCTTTGTCTACATATGATGCATGTTTCTTTTGGTCTACACATATTTTGCATCCAGAGAAACATATTATACAAGGAAGCCATATGGTTTCTTTGTGCTCAATGTTTGTGTTGCTCAGGATTTGAACTTGTGACCTTGGGGCTGTTAGTAATACATTGTACCACTTGATCCAAGATGAGCAGTGGTTCATTGTTTGTGCTTTGCTCTCATCGTAGAGTTTAGAAAAAACATAAAAAGCACAGAGATGTAAAAGCCAGTATGTATTGCTTTTTGATAAGACCGAGTTCTCTAGCTAGTGTCTCAGTCTTAACCTCTGTTTCGCTACCCAACCACTGATTGACAGCATAGACCAGAATTTTCCCTGCTAAACTGCACGGGCAATTAATCTGCAGTTTGGCCCATGAACATTACGACTTGGAGGAGGACAATGATGATGATGATTATGGTGATAGAGATCATCTTTACGACTTGAGGATATTGTAGCTTTGCTTCAGTTGGGACTCTGGTCTCTCCAGTGCTTAGGTCTGTTTCTTGCAGCAACAGCATTGCCGGACTAATTGTTTTTGACACAAAATTAGACCTAGTGAACTGTGTGGCGGGAGTGCGAGGGTAACCCTGTGTGCAGTCTCTGCGGGGAATAATCACATCGCTGACATTAAACGATCACAAGGAAGGGGGGCGAGACGCAAAGCGACACTTTTATGGTCGAATTTGGTTGAATGTTTTTTAACGAGTCCTGGGATGATGTCATGTGGATCGGTCGGTGCGTGAGAGCAGTGGGGGGTATGCTGCCAGGGACTGGCTGGCCTCCCCATCCGCCCCCTCCCCGGCCTCGTTGGCAGCACAAGGCGACGCCCGTCACGCTTGTTTCAGAGTCGTTAAGCATACCTGAGGCAGACCTGCCGTTCTGCTCACCAGAGGGCTAATTGGTCTTGATCGGGACCCAAAACAAATCTGGCCAGGGGCACTGCCGCCTCGTCTGTGAATGAAACCGCCACCGTCCAAACATGCCGTCACCATGCCCCCACGTTATGAGGCCTGTGTTTCGCATGAATGGAAGACCAAACTATACACTCACCTGAATGGACCAATGCCTCATCCCAATGTGGTCCCATGAAATTTAATACAAAGTTTTGGTGGGTTGGATGGCAAGCTCTTTTTGATTGTGTTCCCATTCATTTTTTTATTGAGATGACTAAAATTGTTGCCTTAAATATGATGAGCTCTTGTGTTTCTGAAAGCACATAATGCAGTGAGGGGAGGGCTCAAACAAGTACCAGGCACAGTGACTTAAACAGCTAGGTCAACTGTAGTTAACATGATGGAAATATGGGGAATACCAGACAAGGAGGTTCAAAAATGAAAAAATAAATACACACAAGGCAGTTAAAAGAATAAAATAAACATCTACAGAACAGAACACTTTTCAAATGAAGACTTTTGTTTCAAATGTATGCAATTTTCTCTCAGACATACCAGGCTCATTTGGTTTCTGCTCGTGGTTTGAGCTATATGTGGCAAAAAGAATATTTTGGTGTCAGCCACTCTATACAATACAAATGTCATACTTAATGATTTGTAATATTTGGCCATGTCTGCTGGTTATGCTGCTGAATTTACAAGTCCTTGTGGTGTCTTCTCCAGTGCTGTTCAAAGAGATGCTTGGCTTTGTAAATGAAATAACTGGGATATGGAAGGATCATTAGATATCTGTCAGAAGTGGGGACTTTTAAGTTTTTTGTTACTGTAAGTACCATTCATTCTGTGGTCAGAACTGTAAACTAAGGGGGTGCATCACTGCAAAGCCTTCTGCAATGGGTGTCTTCAGCATTCTTTGCTTAAAACAAGACAAAAAAAAAAAAACTTAAGAAAGCCAAGACAACTCATGAAAATCCATGCGAACAAACCTTAAATCTCAAGGAAGCCCAGAAAGATTAACACAAATTCATGCGAAAACACCTTTAATAATATTACAATTGCTCAGCTAATAGTCCCGTGAAAAAACAGTCTTGAAGTAATAGAGTCTGGCTGATTTAATCAGTTAGATAAAAAGCATATGCCAGCTGCAATAACTCACTCCATATAAACTTAACACAACAATTTTGCCTTGAAAACACATACACACAGACAAACTAGAGAGGGGAAAAAACACACTTCGGCGCTAAATTAGGTTTATCCGCTGTAATTTACTGAGAGCCCCAAATTCCTCCAGACCAATGCGCTTTGATCGCTTCCGCTGTAGTGTGACTTCAAATCATGGCCAAGGATGCTGTTTACATATTAGAGCTGCGTGGTCTTTTACAGTTTCTCTTGGATGCACTCAGAAGCAAACAGACACACCAAGCAGACGCTTCTAGTTAGATGTCTCAGTGCACTAGCTGAGTCCCTCCAGCAGCAGGCTTGTCTGCGGCGAGTCCTTGGCCAGTGCCGAACGTACTGTATAGACACCACCGGGTCGAAGCTTATTTATGACGCTGTGAAACAAACACCAGGGGTACTGAGACTTTCTTCATTATGACCTAGAGGTCAAGGTAATGCCTAAAACACAGACGAGTCCCTCTAGACAAGGGGTTTGGACAGCTCCTGGGTGCTCTGGTTTTTAGCTTAGAATCTGATCCAACTGATGAATTTACGTAAATACGGCTCAAAAATAAGCGCCCCAGGTATAAATCAGCTGGCGGTGAGAGAGGTTTCCGTAAAACGTGGAAGCTCACAGTCCTCCTGGACCCAAGTTGGACCCTCTCGCCCTAGACACAGAGAATCATAACCTCCTATTTGACATACCTGTGGTTTGTGCTGGGAAAGCCGTAGTCAGACGTCTCTCTCTCCCCCCCCTAATCCAAAATCTCATAATAGAGGAGCGAAAATGTTTTACCTATCAGCTGAGGCCTGCCTGCTTCCCTTTTCCATTCATGGCTGCTGGATGCAGCAGCCTGTGGATGAAAGCATCACACACTGTTGATTCAAATGAACGTGTCGTTTGATTAGTGACAAGCTAAACAAATTTCCACCAAAAGCCGGACCCAAATGAAAAAAAGGCCGCCTGCCAGGGCGCGTGATGAGGCAATGCTCTCCTGCACTGGGGCTGATTTGCCTCATGCTAATTGATTGATCAGTGGCCTGAAGCAATCAGACACGGTGGAAGTGTAATTTAAGCTTGCGCTGACAGTTATAGTTAAATGAATCATTTGGTCCGCGCTGGCGAGCATTGTCAGAGAGAAATGACAGAAGGGGCGCTTGCGGTTTGGCTTTGTGTGAAACCCACCCAAAAATTATGGATGAAGTGGGAAAGGGGTGTGTGATGTCTCTTTCCCTGCCGCCGCCGCCCCTCACTCTGTGGTTGACCCTATAGTTTGCAGGCCTTTCCGCGTCTGCCCCTAAGTCCTTGCCAATCGTAGTTTCCTCTTCTCTCAGCATGATGATAACAATCAAGTTTGAAGGGTGTAGGGCTGGGAGGGAGATTTTGCCAATTTACTGTGAATGTCAGGTTACTGTAAACACATCCACACTGTATACAAAATGTCTGCATGTATATGCGGTGTGGTGAGGCCCGAAATCTGCCTACTCCATTTCCGCCCGCAAATAGCCCGACAGCATGGAACACTAAGCATGTTTGTCAAGAACAGTTCCCCCATTTTGTTATCATTTGCACCAAAAAAAAAAAACACAATTGGAGTGTGCACAACCACCGCCAACGTATATCCCTTTTATGTCAGTATCTATATGCCTGTGTTGATATAAATGTGTTGCTTCATGTTTATAGAAGTTGAAATGTACTGGAAACAAAGCTGACCAAGCTCAAGCTGATTTCTCCTGAATATGTAACTGCGGAAGGAAGCATGCTATTTTCATGTGAAATGTTGCATGGCATGAATCTAAAAGCACTTTTGTCCTGATGATAGTTTGATATGGAGAGGGATGTGTGATAGATGGCCTCCTAGGGTTTCCTCTGACATTTAAGGTGGGGTGCTCAGGGAGGGCTGGCATGATGTGTTCAGCATGTGTGTGTAGTACTTTCCCTAAAGCACATATGGATAGAAAGTGAGTGTGACTCACTGCCTAATCTTCTTATATTACAAGTGCTACATCCTCCAAGACGGGCTGCAGTTGCTGTTAATAATAAAAAGCTGCTAGATTATGCGCAAATTACCTCATTACATGTGAATGGTAGATATTTGCAGAAGCATGCTCATCTTTCTTCTGAAAGGTTTTTGAGGTCTAAGATGTGTGGTTGTCATGGTGAGAAGGATGAGGAGCCAGCAAAGACAAATGGCTCCCTGCAAAACTCAGAGCAGCCGTCAGGGGAAGACCGATGAGGTGTCGGCATGGAGAGGGTCCGTGATGCGCCCTTGCTATAGCTAAATCTCTCTTCCTGTTCTCTCTGCTCTTTTCCCCACTTGGCCTCAGAACACTCTCTGTGTACCCAGATAATCGAAATCAGTCCGTCGGAGAAGCACCTTTGAGAAAGATCTTTTTAAAAAAAGGTTAAAGAAATGAAATACCCTGCCATACATCCACAGCAGAGCAAAGAATATATACCCTTTTTTCTCCAACCCACATCTTCTTGCATGATGTTTTACGAAGCGTTGTGGTAGGTCACTGAGTTAGAGAGCTGTTACTCTATCCCTGGTGGTGATACCTAAAACTTGGATCGGATCAATAACAGCGTCTCGCATTTGCAGCTATGGTGCACAACCAAGGACATTTTCCTGTAAACAGGACACTAAGGAGTTTACATTAAGGAGAGAGAGACATTTATTGTAGGACAGTTAGTAGCTACTGGCTCTTTTGTCTCCGACCGGCAACCCGATCTGTCCCAAAGTCACTGTGGTTTTGGCCTTTCATCGGCTGTCTCAACACAACATTCAGGAGTAAAGCTCTGAATCAAATCAATGCATGCTCGCAATTTCAAAATGGATGCAGGGAGGGGAGCCAGAGTTTACATGAATGACAATTTGCCAAATCTGTGCAAACTGCCATAATGGAATGCTACAGGCCTTAGTCGCTCAAGCCAATGCAGCACCAGGGCTGCTAAGTTGAATTCTGTACAATGCTCTCTACACACATGTGTGCAGTTGTATTAACCTACTCCTCTGTCTGTGTCTTTCTCTCCCCTCCCTTTCTGCCCATGCAGCAGCTAGCTATGGAGTGTACCCCATCTGCAAAGGCTGTTCGGTGTGCTCGAAGGACAACGGGTGCATGAACTGTCAGCCCAAACTCTTCCTCTTCCTGCGACGGGAGCGGATGCGCCAGTACGGAGAGTGTCTTCACGCCTGTCCATCAGGATACTACGGCATGCGTGCACCGGATATCAACATGTGCTCCAGTAGGTCTCCTTCTTCCTTTCCCTCCCTCTCTTTCTCTCCCCATCCCCCCCCCCCCCCCCCCATCCGTTGCTCCCTACAATGTACACCATGGCCCCATCAAAATGTATGAATGTTGGAGAAACACACGCATGCCAATCTATGGGGTGGATGGGGGGTATCGGATCTCTTCGCACAGGTGGGTGGATTGGGGGTGGCCCTTTGAAGGGGTTAAGCCTTTGGGGGTTTGAGCGGTGTAGGCCGCCGATTTGTCAAGCTCCCCTCCCAGTAATACAGCATGGAAGACATTGAGGGACTAGAGGAAACAAAAAAATAGGGCCTCAAAATTGAGGCCACTTGCTGAGGCCAACAATACCTAGGCCATTGTGTAATGTCCAACGTAGGCACACGATTTGAGTGTGGCCTTTTGTTTTTGAAAGATAAGTAGCTCCTGTAAAGCACTTGCACAAATCCGTTGGCAGGGCGGTTGTCTGCAGATTAAAACAATTGAAATACCGTAATAGATTCAAGAGGAATTCTCATTCTAAGGACCCCAATCCACTTGAACATGTTGATGAGCCATTTAAAAAACTATGTTGCCTAGATTAGCCTACATTTATACTTCCACACACATAATTATTCCCATGTTATTTTGTATCCATAACCTGAAACACTTCTTTTCATGCTCTTTTTGATTTATAATTTTGATATTGAAACAAAGGAGGGAAAACCCATTTATTCTGAGTTAGGAATAATACAAAAATCCAATTAAGGAAACATCTCCCTCGCCTCTCCTTCCATGGTACTCCATCTCATAACCTTATTTCAACATTGGGTCTGGCTGGAGACATTTTGCCTTTATAGGTTTATAGAAAGGGCCTGAGGTGTTGGCTGAATGTTTCATGTGAAAACAGAGAGGAACTTGAACCCGTTGGGGCTGTGCGAGCCAAACTCTTGACAGACGGCTCAGAAATGAGGCCCTGGAGGAACATGTCAGGACCTTTACGCCCAATAACCCAGACGGGCTGCAGACACTCAAAGCAGCAGCCATTTGCTTGCCCAATCACTCTTGAATGTCCGCGCAAATATGTCTGCTTGGTTTCTGTCAAACACCGTAAAAAAAGGCAGTTTTGGGGGAAATTCTACTCTTTGGAAAAAGAAAAACGACCAAAATGCTTGGCCTGTAATAAACTGATGGTATCAATTGATTTTCCTCGCCCCAACCATTACAGTCCCCCCCCTGCTCAAACACACTCGTCTCCATTCCCCACAATAAAAGAAGCGCCTCGAGGCATTGCACCCTATCGTCATAAGTCATATAAGGGGGAACAAGACATCTTGTTCTCCGACGGACTGTAATTGTTTGCTGTCCTCGGCCCTGCTCTCCTGCTCTTGGTGAAGTTTGATTTTAAATGCTTGTGATGGCCGGCAAGTTAATCTGAGTTCCTTTCGGGGAGAGCTTCTCACAGAACAAAACTGTGTGTTGTCACGTACCATCAGATCTCGGCGCTAAAGCCCACTTTGATGTCATTGCTGTTTGAGTCATGACTTTATAATCCAGTTTCGCATTTGACCCCCCTCCATGGTTAAATTATGCTCCTCGTGTCATTTTTCGCCAAGTGGAGCACGTCCATCAGGTGTAATGATGGTTTTCATACCAAAGGTTAGCACTCAAGCTAAATGTGGGGTCAATGTTTTTTGAGGGAAAAGGCATCAGGACCTAAAGCAACATTTACCTCCTCTGCCTGTGAGACGTTTGCTCTCTCCCAGTCGTCCAGAAACCACCTGGAACATTTCATTATGTCTGCATGTTATCATGTCCTTTCAAAAAAACATACAGACTCTGAATCACTTAGGGAGCAGCTGCTTATTATTACACCAGGGTATGCCTGTGTGATCTTATCTTATTTCAGAATGCTTTACAGACGAAGTGAAGAAGAAGTAGATGAAGAAAAAGAGAGGAGAGACAGGTTCACACACTGTCAACAGCTCTTCCTCTGGAACCAACAGAGGCAGACTGCACTTTTGAAAGCCTTCTCAAGTTTGCCTCGGGTTTGACTTGCACCGAACCCAGTCGGTCTCTGGTGAACATCATCGGCACAGCTCAGCAGCAAACACATGAGTCTCACATCATGGGGGTGGGGGTGGGGGATAAGGTGGGGAGGAGGAGGAGGAGGAGGAGGAGGAGGATTGGCCAAGGCCTATCTCTGTCCCCTCCGAGAAAATCAGAAGAGCCACAGAGAAAAGGAACGACTGTCTGCCACTGATGCTAACCAGATCGAGGGTGAAGGAGAGAACAGCGGAGAGATAAGAGCGCGAAAGGACGGTGAGCACGGAAGGAAGAATTATGGCGAAGCTGGTACCATTCAGACGTTCCGTAGCTTTGTCAAGTCAAAGCCCCCCCCCCCCCCACCCCCCCCACCCCCCCGACTCTCCCACTCATCATTCTCCTCCCTTTTTTCTCTCCGGTCCTCCCCAGATGATTCTCCCGACATGTTAAGTGTGCGCTAACACACCCCTGCGTCGTGTCATCCCCCCACACACATGCACGCACCCCTGGACTGAGCACATGCACCCCCCGAGCTCTTAACAGCTGCTAATGGAGAGCTTCAAGAAGGGCCATGACTTTTACTCCAGTCATCAACGCCCTTATCAGCTCACCAGCCTGGCCTGCCCAGTCCATAAGTCTTCATGTGGTTGCAGGAGCTGCCCAAGCTGTGCTACGTGGACCCATAACGTAATTATAAACATCCAATTTCAATGTGAACATTCCATCCCCAATGCCAGGAACAATTGCGTCACTAAATCCTGGGGATTTGACATTCAAGGATGGGTGTATGACATCCAGTCCAAACTCTGGTTTCAATCTTTACTGAAGTATACTGTAAACTGGATTGTTTTTCTTTTTTTCCCCTCTCGGTTCTCTCTCGAAAACAAGAGTCGATGGGCTAGGGGGCTGCAGATGATAAGGGCTGTCCCTGAATGACCCCTTGGCTCTGGTGTGTGCACCATGCTTTAGAGTGTGTTGCTAAGCTCCCCCCTTGCTAGCTTCCCACCCTACAAGGATGGAAACCCTGTCTAGCAGGGTCTTAGCCATTGCCAATATCCTGCAAGTGTGGTTCAAATATCACAGCTCGTCCAGTATCAGTATATGTGCCACTTGAGGCTCCCTTGTCAGGGGGAATTTTTGCATCCTACTCCTTATTTCCCTTTTTATTGCATCTTGTGGGTGTAAAAAAAAACCTGTGACTGAACACCCATTGTTGCCACGCTTGCCACTTTATCACATAAAAAAAAATGAAGAATACAATCTGGAAGTGCTGCATGCTGCACTTTTCACAGCCTCATCATTTTTTTTAAAGGCGTCGTGGGAATTCAGCGTGGTCTGGAGCCACACAAAAAAGGTTCCATTGTCCAAATCTCTGCCTGAGCGCTTTGTCTGAATCTACACATAAGGCAATGCCATCCCCTCTGCCAAGCCCTCTGCCCAGGCTGCTGTGGGCATTTCTCTTCCTAGTGATGCCATTTGGGACCTGCAAAAAGGCCAGTTGCTTATGGCGTTTGTGCAGTGTGCTTTTCCGTTGCGCTTGGGCCTCACAAACCACAGCACAAGAGCTCTGCCAGACAGTACGAGGGAGACACCTTGCCGTAGTCTTTCAGCAGTTACATAAAACCAGCTATGAAATGTTTTGTGTGTAGAGGATTTTTGGGGGGTTTGTATGGCATGCCTTCAAGCATTGCCGAGTGTGTTGTGTGGTGTGTTTGCCCATCTGTTACGGTTCTGGCTGGATTCTGGCAGCTTTTGGCATCCTTTTGGCAGAGGCACACAGTCCAGTGGTTCTCTTTCTCTCCCTCACTGCAATCCAGGAACATTGTCATGGCTGTCGTCTCAGCTCATTTTATTCCCACATGATTGACGGGAACACCAGCAGATCTCTCTCTCCCTCCCATCCAGCACAGCCCTGTCTCTCCTCTCCTCCCCACTCCGTTTGGGGTGATGAAGCTATCGTGTCTGTGAAGGAACCCAGGGAGAAGAGAAAAAAATAAAAGAAAAAAAAATACCCAGAAAGCTTGGCGTGTGCCATGGCAAAACCAGATGACATGGTTGGGTGTGAGTAAGCAGACCGTGTGATGTGCCTTTGGCCAAAGCCCTGCTGAAGGAACAGGGACAGATCAGCAATATCAACTTAGCCAGGGCCTTGGGGTTGAAAGGGGATGGAAAAGTGTGACCGATTTTTTCCCCACGTCTCTGCTCGGTGCTGCTCGGTGGTGACAGGCTTGCCCTTGGCCCGGGCATCCCTTGGTTTCATGACTTGGCGCTCTTTTTTCGTAGCAGGTCCTGGTGATTGGCTCGATAACCCTAAACCCCCAATTCAGAAGATAGGTCTCTGTGGGATTCTGGGAAATGTGCGTCCCCTGTTTTTTTTGGAATGAATCACCGCTGAGAAAGAGAGAGAGAGCAAGAGAGAGAGAGAGGGAAAGCGGGTAAAGTAATCACATATATAAATCAAGCGAGCACTCAAAGCACTGGCGCGCACGGACGCAGGCAGCCCGCATTTGAGCGAATGGCGGCTTTTTTTTGAATGTCCATGATATAATTTGCTCATTGTTTTTTTGTGTCCCGTCCAGACCACAGCAGGGAGGCATGCTCTGCCCACAAGGCTTTCGGGATTAGATCACCATGCCGCTTTGACGATTCAACTCAACGTGCACTTGACATAAAAACCGCACGATAAACCGACGCAGACAAAAAAAAAAAGAAGAAGCATATAAGCGACCATTTATCTCGGCCAACGGTGCTTCGACATGTCTGGTGCAAGCTTTACCATTTTGAACTCGGATTTGAGTCGAGTGATACCTCATTTGCCCTTCACATTAATTGCAGAGGAGCGAGGGAAAGGGGTGAAAAAGCCAGGAGATAATACCTTTTCGGGAATGCTAGCTGGGTCGGCACCACTGACAGGTTCCCACATGGGCGAGCCAGAGAGATCCGCTGACCTCATTACCTCCTATTAAGTCTGGCTGAGGCACCTTGGCTGGGTTTTAAAGGTGGTACTGAGGTTAATCCTCACGGAGAAGGCCAGCCCTCTCCCAGGCATCTGCACACTAGTGCCGTCACACCGGATGGGTGACGAGTGCCGATCAGTCCCCCCCCCCCTCCACAAACAGAAGGCCAGGCCTCCTCTCTGATGGGAAATCTCAAAGTGTGTGTGTGTTTATGATCTTCAGTGACCTGTGTACTGAACTTCCAAAAAGACCCAAAGTCACATAGACAGTGAAGTACATTTTAAAGTTTAGGATAGTCTCAAGTTCAGAGGGTGAATACCGTGATTGTGAAGATATGTAGCTCTCTGCACAAAAGGGCAACAATTAGCATCGCTCCAATGATTGTGCAGCTCCTGTTTGTTGCTATAAACAACAGAAGGCTAGATAGCAAACCAGTGCCAGAGACGGGCACCAGATGTCTTTTTCTGTCTCTCTTTCCTTCCTGTTTCTCTCTTTTTCTGTCCTTTTTGCTTTCGTCTTGGGCTAAATATGTCCAGGTGATGACAGGCCTATGAATGCTTGTATTGAACAGGCGTAACAGAGTTGCTTACCACTTACAGATGGAGATTTAGAGGCTGTTTGTCCCTGGCAGGGTCCAGACAGACAACAGCCCAGAGCCGTGGGGAGGTCTGGTTACAGCTGGAGCATAGAGATGAGAGAACTCACAGAAGAGCAGACACGCAGCAGAGGGCATCCTGCGTTTGTGAGGGCCCTCTGGGTGTGTTTGTGTATGTGTGTTTTGTGTCCCCCTATGTCAGTTATTATTCTGTCATTTGTTGTCACTCTCTCTCCTTTTCTACTGTCTTGCTGTGTCACTCCCTGTGCTGCCAACATCTTATTATCGTCTCTTGGCCTTTTTACACGTTCCTACCCCTCGCTTTTACGTGTTTTTTTTCTCACTCTGTCACATTTTCTGTCTCGACCTCTGTCTTTGTCTTTAACACTGCCTGTCTGTCTTTCATTCTCATGTGTCTCTTTTTCACTCTCTTGATCTTGCTTTCATGCACAATGCCAAAATCGTGTAACAGAACACCCTTTTTCATGTTTATCAAATACACAAAATCTATGTCAATGTCGAGATTTATTTTTTCAGTGGGAGGCGGTGAGAGATAGAGTTAGAGAATGTCTGTTGGCAAGTAGTGTGTGCGTGTGCGTGTGCGTGTGCGTGTGCGTGTGCGTGTGCGTGTGCGTGTGCGTGTGCATGTGCGTGTGTGTGTGTGTGTGTGTGTTTGAGTGAGAGAGAGAGGTAGTGACAATGAGCCAGTGAAGAAGCAAAGACATATTTTTCCCGAGTGTTTAAGATTCTTGCCCTGCGGGGAGGCCTGCCTTTAATCTCACCGTCCCGACACAGACGTGAGGCACTAGGCGCGCTCACTCGATCGCGCACACCCCACATCCTGACCCCTTGTTAGAGGGATTGCAGCCAACTCTTTTCATAAAAAGCCCACTGTCATCAGTCTCAGCTCCCTCAACCTCCGCCTTCAGAAGTGTCTGGATGTGATGTCTGTGCCGACAGACTCATGGGCTTTGATGGAAGCGTGAGTTGCATCATCATGTTTCCTTTCATTTCTGTCTTTTGCTGTCTCACTTCCTCTCCTCTTGGCATCATCCCCTTTACACATGTGTTGGGAAACGCAAATAAGGACATACCTTTATTGAGCTGTGCATACTCCAGTTTGGGCACATAGGCATATCGGCAGGTACACACACATTTACATGTATTGTTATTTTTTGACAACATGTGAGGTATCTTTTTATCTGTGGACAGCATATGTTTGTGTGTGTGTGTCCATATGCTGATTACATCTGTGTGTGTGTGTGTGTGTGTGTGTGTGTGTGTGTGCGTGCGTGCGTGCGTGCGTGCGTGCGTGCGTGTGTGTGTGAATTTGTTTAGACTGCTGGGGAAACCCTGAGAGCCTGGAGCGTGTTGGGCAGAGCAGGGAGCAGAGGCCACCCGTCTGGGTTCAAAGTGAAACAGGGAGGCCCCCTTCTTGTGGCTGGGGTGGCGTTATGGTTAGCTAGAGATGGTCTTATTAAGGGACGTGAGATGGTAACCACCATTGCTTTCTCCCCCCCCTCTGGCCTCAAAGAAGGGGTCAAAGATAAAAGCAGACAAGCCTCGGAAAATAACCCAGACGCCCACACCCACATGCCTAAACAGTGGTGGTCTGTCAGATACCAACTGAGAGATACACAGATGTGTCCTTACCTGCAAATACTTGTGGAAAACTGACTCCGGATCAGTTGTAGGTGGTGGTGGATGAGCACGGTTTGAAAGCCAGAAGTATTATTGGGTGACCAGGCTTCTAAGAGTGCATCGTAAATTAGACAACCATGGGAGGCTCTTTTTAATCATGCAGCCCAGTGCGTCACCCTGTTGGCGTGGCTTGTGTAATTTGGGTCCTGGCCTGACATGCTATTTGGAGAGTAGGAGCATGATGATAACACTTGCATGCGCAACGTGATGCGCGTAGTGCAGCGTGGGGCCAGGGCTTGGGTTGGGGAATGGAAGGACCAAGGCGGCGGCCCTGTCTGGCCCTTCACCAGGTTCACTGTTGGGGGGTCACCAGACCAGACGGCCTTTCCGGAAGGATCTGCCTCCACCATACCCCACCCCAAGTCTCACCATAGCCTGCAATGTTCTTTCTGATCCGTTTTTAAAATGATGGGGCTATCCCCTAACAGATGTCTCTCTGGGATGCCTCTTACTTGGGCAGGATATTGCATGATTTTACCCCCCAACACCAAACCCTTCAAAACATTCCCACAACTGCTACTGTCACCCCCATATCTCCACCCCGAAAAGCCAACCCATCAAGAACTGCATGGTTTGTGTTGCATTGAGGTTTCCCCCTTGATGCCTATTTCTTAATCAAGGCAAGTCAGAAGAAGCTTTTTATACTAAGTACTCATGTCATCGTTTCAACTGGAGTGTTCAGGCTGCACGGTGTTTTAACGCTGTGGGAGACTTTTTTAGGAGGAAATCCATTGTAGTGACACGTCCAGCAGACTCCCTGTCTTTCCTGCTCCGGTCTCTCACTCCATTTATTTCTCTCTCTCCCTTCGTCTCTCTCTCTCTCTCTCTCTCTTTTTGTCTTGTAGCCATCCACCACACATCTGTAACGGGGGAAAATATGAGGAGAAAATCCCTTTTGTTGTGTGCCGTGATCTGTTTAGCTTCCAGGGCTGAGAGGGGTCACGGCGAGGTAATACCTAACCAGCTCCTCCGCCGTCACCTCCCCCTGGTTCTCGCCGCCTCTGTGCTCTCCCTCCGCAGTCAAACAAGCTTGTCAGGGAAAACAAGTGTGCTGAAATATCACACTGCCCCCAGAGAGAGAGATGTGTCTTAGGGCATCAAATCCCCCCTCCCTTCACAAACACACACACACACACACACACACACACACACACAGACACACACAGACACACACAGAGGATAATCTGTTCAAGATTTCCCTCTATTTCCCTCTACACATCACCCCAACAGCCAAGCACTGGTATCAACTCCATATGAGTGCAGTGGTGCTGTGAGTCTTAACTGACCTGGGCTGTTTCTGCTGCTTTTTCCACAGGGTGCCGGATAGAGAACTGCGAGTCGTGCTTCAGCAAAGACTTCTGCACAAAGTGCAAGCCAGGCTTTTACTTGCACAAAGGCCGCTGCTTCGAGAAGTGTCCCGAAGGCTTCGCCCCAATAGAGGACACCATGGAATGTGGAGGTAAGGCTGCCATTTTGGTAAAACATCAATACCGGTGCACTGCTGCATTGCTGATGAAACTGAATGAAATTGGAATTTTTCGGGGGAAACAGGTTAAATAGATAAGCAGCAGATGAACACGTGAGGTGATTTACTGTGGTGCCTCTTCACAGTTTGTAGAATAGCTTGCCAGTACTGCCTAAATCTAATACTTGATGTGCCAGTACTGCCAAAATCCAATACTTGATAGGACATTGAATGCAGATGACATGTTGTCATATGGTTCATTATACATGGTTCCAGGGGTGAACCTTTCTTCATGTGTAACTCATTTACGGCCTCTGAGTTGAAACTCCGCTTAAACAAGCTTTTCAGATCTCCAGTGTGGAATGCAGTGGCGCCTCCATGCAAGGTTGTGTTTGTTGGGCCCGGCTCATGTGTCTCTCTTGCTGTGTCCTGGGGTTCAGAGGGCTGTGAGGTGGGCCAGTGGAGTGAGTGGGGCTCTTGCACCCGGAGAAACAAAACCTGCGGCTTCAAGTGGGGCCTGGAGACGCGCACGCGGCACATCGTCAAGAAGCCGCCCAAAGACACGATACCCTGCCCCACCATCGCCGAGTCCAGGAGGTGCAAAATGTCCATGAGGCATTGCAGGAGAGGTGAGTGTGTGTCTGTCTGTCTGTCTGTCTGCCTGTCTGTCTTTCTTTGTGTTTTTTTTTTTTTCACAGTAGTGTCACAATACATTCAACTATCTAATTTTTCCTCGGTCTGAGGTTAGGCTAGGTCAGTGGTTCTTTACCTGGGTTCGATCGAACCCCAGGGGTTCGTTGAGCCACTCTCAGGGGTTCGGCAGGGGTCAAGACACACACAGTATAGCCTGGTTCACACTAGCAATGTCGTTTTGAAGAAATCATATTTTATTTTTCAAATTACGAAGGGTTCGACGAATGCACTGATGAAGCTTGCAGGGTTCAGTACCTCCAAAAACGGTTAAGAACCACAGGGCTAGGTTGTTTTGTTATTGACCAGATGCTTTTGATGCATCCAGTTCTAGGAGCCTAAAAGATTTGGTAGTAGGAAGTAAGAAGAATTTCTGTCTTAAAGACCCCGTTGAGCCCATTACCCCAGTAATGCCAGCAACTTACGCTACCAGTTAAGCTCAGGGAAGCATCGGAGAGGGGATTTCCGAACATACTTTTGGGGAAATGGCTCCGTGACCCCATCTGCTCCCGGTCCTCTCCGCCTGGTCATAAACACCTTGTTGTGTGGATCTGCAGCAGAGGCGATGAAAGGCCAAAGAAAAACACCCGCCCCCGTGGCCCTCTCCTCCTGTTTGGTTTGGGCCTTTTGCTGGGTCCACGGTGGCATGACATTTTCATGCATTAAATGTGCCTATTTTCCAGGGCTGCTTGGTCGAACTCAGCCTGTGCAATCACTCCACCACTCACTCATTTCTTCTTTTTTCCTCCTCCTCCTCCTCCTCCTCCTGGGGTATGTTTTTCCTCCTCCTCCTCCTCTTCTTCCTTCTCCTCCTCCTCCTGGGGTATGTTTTCCTTTCTCCTCCTCTTCCTCCTCTTCATCCTTCTCCTCCTCCTCCTCCTCCTGGGGTATGTTTTTTCTGCCTCGTTTCTCTCTCCTCGTCTCTGCCCCGTGGAATTCCTCAAAGTATGAAGTGCAGGTTTCCTCAATGGCCCTCTCTGTTTCCTCTCCACTATTTGAGAGTTATTTGCGGTGTGCGCTGCATGTATTTTGACCATTAAATGAGAAGTCAAATCTGGGGGAAAATATTTTCACTGTAAATACGGCCAAGGAAACATTTTTCTAAAAAAAAAAAAAAAAAAAAAAACTGTTTAGCTTTTCACAGATGGGCCAAACACACTAATGGAAATAATTGCCTCATTCAGAGCAGTATTATCAAGGAGGAAACAGTGTGCAATGATAATTTATGTGATTCTCTTCTTTCTTTATTCTCTCTCCACAGTAGTCTTATTCTTTTTCCTCCTCACCTGAATACATTTTTATTCCGACTGTCCATGCTAATTTGGCTCAGATTAGCAACAAATAGCAAAGACAGGAAATCTGTAATCCAACCATATATTTTAACTCTCCACTATTCAGCAGTTTTGAATGTATTTAGGTTAACAGTGAGACCCAGAGACTTGTATGCTCAATGTGATGAATTAAAAAGGCCTAGGTCTATAGTCTTTTGCTTTTCTTCTCTGGGTTTTAAACAGACAACATCAAACTCTATCGTGAGTTTCCAAGCATTAAGAAAAACTGTATTGGAAATGTCAGGAAGACCTGTAGACAGGCTTGCAGTGTCATGGAAGTGAGGTGCTGAGTGAGAGAATAACGTTGAGATAAGCCACGGCTGCTGTCAGGGAGAAGCTCTCTGGATGGATGGAAACTGTGATTATTTGGCACATCCTGCCCCCCATACCCTCCCGGGGAAGAAATCTTGCCCCCCCCCCTCTGTGCTAAATTAGTGCTGCTTGCTTGACCTTTTCCAGAGGTATTTTATAGTCCTCTTTAATTAAAAGCGAGCATAGAGATGGCTGCTTGCTGGCATCAATTATCTAGTATGAGGTCTCTGATTGGAGGTCTATTGTAAAAGTTGTAATTGAATGCATAGAACAGCCATTCCTGTCATTAGTCTATAGAAGCCGTGGAAACCGCATGTCAAGTCTGTTTAATAAGGCTCTCCTCAGGACATACGCTATGGTCACTATGTTGAACCTGTGCCTGGAAACCCCATGTGTCATGGTATTTGTGATTTTTCTTTTCTTTTTTATTTCTCCATTAATTGTACTTGAATTTTTATACAGTTCCAAAGACTCTTTCTAGCCAATAAATAAAATTAAGTCGTTAGCTGTTTTTTTAGAGATCGCCACTTTTAACCCAAGCATGACGCTGCTGGATGCTCGCGCCACAGTGCTGATGTGGAAGCATTCGTGCGGTTTGCTTGATGGGCACCAAGTTTTTCGGGCAAAAAAAAAGGAATTATTTAAACATAGTGTGTAGGGCTTATGTGTAGGGGTTAAATTAGGCCGGGACTCTCTGTGTCTCAGCCCTGGAACATTCACCCTTCAAGGTCATTGGGGGACGCTCCACCTTGCAATACCCATCTTCAACAATGTAATATTTCAAACAATGACTAATATACATTTTCACTCATCAGGTCTAATAACTCTAGATTATTTGCAGCTGTAGAGTATATAAAATGTAGCAATTTGCATATACCAGAGGCTTCCTTTCGTACTGTCATTGGGTTTCTCTGAAAGCCACCCAGTAGATCACCCCACACTCCTGCCAGTCAGACGGCACAAATGGCATGGATGGCAAGGGAGGGAGAGAAATAGGTCTGATACTGACACGGAGACCTCCTTTTATTTTATAACAATGTAAATTGGTCTGATATTCTGGTAACAGGCACAGGTGTGTAGCGTTTAGAGGCATTTTGTGGTGAGGTTGCTGAATTGAAACCAGCTGAATACCCTTCCCTTTACAAGTGTGTGCGAGTACCTACGGTTTCCATCGAATGCCATAAAAACGTGAAAAGCCCTATCTCGAGCCAGTGTTTTGGTTTGGTCACTCTGGGCTACTGTAGAAACATGGCGGCGCAACATGGTAGATGGATATGAAGGTCTCATTCTGAGCTAACGGCTAATATAACGGTTTTTAGTTATGCACTAATGAAAACATAATTATGAATACCATATTCATAAAAGATACACTAAGGATGCACACTGTACCTTTAAACAGCATACGTATGGATTCCACTAAATGCTATTTAACAACATGTACTGAAGATAAGCCAGCTAAGTGTTACATTAAGATAGCTGACAAGCTGAAGTTAAACTTTTAGCGTAGTTTAGCAACTCTACAATACTACATCATGGCCTAGTAATGCAAGCTAGTTTGATCATTTACTAGGTGTTACATCATTATTGTCTGCATACATTTTAATATTGTAGAATGTTAATTAATTATCTTGTAATTTAATGTAAAAAGACTGGTCCATGCATATTAATACTCTCTCCTCCTTCAGTGGTAGCCTAACATTCCTATGGGGACAGGGGAGTGCACTAACAGTTTTATTGTCAGAAGCGGGTCATTTTGCAATCCGCCACATTCAGATCAGATCTTTTTATCAGATCAGGTCATATTTTATGTCCAGTCTGTAAAATGCTATCTATCAAAGGACTACTCTTTAATGACTATACATTTTTTTTTATTGTAAATTTTTTTTGTCAATGTAGTCCACCCATAGCATCCCTGAAACCACAGAGCACCAACCCACACACACTCACACACACAAACACACACACACACACACACACACACACACACACACACACACACACACACACACACATACTCATTACACTGCTTACATGTAAAAAAAAAAAATACGTGAGTTGACAGGTCCAGTTCGAGGACAGCAAGCAGCACAGTTTTTAAATTCTTCACGGGTTGACCCCTTAAATTATATTGAATTCCAGGGACTTTGTGACTTAATTCAACCTAATTCGGCAGCTTTGCGTCACAATATAACAAACTACATCTACTAAATAGGATTACTTTTAGACTATAAATATATACACTATAATGTGTATGCTTCTCCCTCGTCTTAAGCGTAATTTCACAGCTACACTGAACAGCGGGCAGACTGGTCCAAGGACTGGGTAGGAGTTCAAAGGATAAGGATAAAGGCTGAAGAGAAGGGTTTTTCTGACTTTTTAACCATAATTCCCTGCACACACTAGACACTAGACACCAGTATTTAGCATAAGTATTGGATTACGTAACAGCAGACCTTTGCAGATTGGTATGGATTAAACGGCGACAGGAAATAAGGAGAAAAGTCGCTTGGGAGGGGTTGAAGATTGGGGGAGGGGGCGGGTGGGAATGGGCTGAGGTTGACATATGATGGTGTGCTATTTATAGTTATATGTTTATTTAATCACTCCGCGGATTCCATTTCTCTGTGTTGAAATAATACCAGCGATGTCACTCGCAGATTGGGCTCCCGTCGATCAGCTTAAACATGACGCAGGAGGGGGACAGCGTGTAAGTGATCTTTTACCTCGTCCCCTCCTGCTTGTAGCCTTCAAGACATCTGGACATCAGCGCCCTTAGGACAAGTCTGTATGACAATCTGCAAGTACTTATCTTACCAAGAGAAACATAGGAGGAGGAGGGAAAATGTGATACTCCCTGACATCTTCCCGTACTTATTATCCAATCATTTGGAATTGAACAATTTTGGATCATTTGGTGATAATATGCCGAGGATCACCCAGCAGCCATCCGGGTTGCAATCTGGCTGGGAGGAACATGTAGGGGAGAGGAAAAAGTCCTCCTCTCCTTTCCCCAGGGTGGGCTGTGCAAGTGTGCAGTAAACAGCCTTTACTTAGGAAAGCCCCCTCCCTCATTTTAAATGCCCACTGTGGACCTCCAGAAACCTCTGACTCTCCACTCCTCAGGCTTGAAGATGAGAGGAGAAATGGGCACACTTACATGTATACACTTCCCACTTACGCACACAAACTCTTACACCCATATCTCTCTCGCTCCCTCTCTTTCTTTCAAACACACACACGCACACACACACACTATATATATATATATATATATATATATATATACAGTATATATGTGTGTGTAAAAACAGCCCAGACTCAGACTTTAAAGCATGTCTGGAAGAGAAGCACACAGTGGTGGTGACATGCGGAGGGCGTCCCTCTGAAGACTCCCCTAACTGTGGCGCTGTCATCGGAGTCACTGGTTTACAAACGGACATGTGACAGGCGCTCCACAGCGCCAGCTACCTCCACTACTGCCTCCTCCTCCGACTCTGAGGGGTTTGCTTCTTTTCTCTTTTCTTGGGAGACGTTTTCCCTCACCACTCAAATTACTACTCCCTTTCTTCCTCAATTGTCTTCTCTCTCCTTCCCTTCTTTTTCTCTCGCTCTTCCCAACCCGACAGGCCATTCCATGTCAATAATATTAAATGTTGTGTAAACAACTTAGAATGTTATTGCCTCACGATGCCTCCCTAATCTTGAAGTAATTCCCTGATGTTGGATTTAGTGCGATTGAGGTTATACACAAACACACTATTCAAACTCATTGGCTAATTTTCTTCTGGTAGCAAAGCTGCTTTCAAGTTCTCAGACAGCAGCAAAGGGGTACAGCTAAGTCACGCAGAACATTATGTGTGTGTGTGTGTGTGTGTGTGTGTGTGTGTGTGTGTGTGTGTGTGTGTGTGTGTGTGTGTGTGTTTTGGATGAGGATACATTTGTGTGTGTATATGTGAGAGTGCCTGTGTGTATATTTGCAGGCGTGTATGCACCTGTGTGTTTGTGTGTGTGTGTGTGTGTGTGTGTGTGTGTGTGTGTGTGTGTGTGTGTGTGTGTGTGTGTGTGTGTGTGTGTGTGTGTGTGTGTGTGTGGTGCAGTAGGGTACGCTAATCCCCACTTAAGAGCTTGTGTGTAGATGAGGACGGGACCTGTGCAGGCACCTTGGCGACGGCCATGGGGCGTGAGAGACAGAGAGGAGCACACTTTGCCCCTAATGATTTTCAATGGTCATTGGATTAAGTACCTCTGCCCTGGGCAAAATGAGCCCTGTGTGGGGGTATCGATTTCCCATCGCTGTAACAGGAGAAACATCTGCCATCCTCCCATCAGTCTCGCCAGCCCTGTTCACCCAGTTAAGGGCCCATCTGAAGGACCTTTAAATCCCAGCTCGCTCCTCTCTCACTCTTCCTCACCCTCCCCCCACAGGCCTAGCACTCTCCAGTCGAGGCTGGATGTAATCTTTCTTAGCTCATCTTTTCTTCTTCCCGGTGGCAGCTTGTTTTGGTTTCCGTAACCGTCCTAGTTTCACACCAAATCCGAACTTGGCTGGAGTCATCTGTCATTTTTTTGTGAAGGAAATGAAACTAATTGAGACATAGAAGGCATGCAAGTCTTCTCTAAGACCACTTGTCAAACTCATAAAGATGAGTCAGGGTAGGAGCATGGATCAATACGGTTGTGTTTGCAGGAAGATTGATCCCCTTCGATCCGATTTCTTAGAAGTAGCAAAAGGAGGGGTCTTATGTGACATCTCCATCGAGATCGTTTAAGATACAAGGATTTTCCTGGCCTTAGTGTTGAGTCACTGTGCCATGTTGTGTGATATCCATGTGTGAACAGAACAGAATGAACAGACAAAGAGGGGGTAATAATAATAATAATAGTAATTCATTTTATTTGTTGAGCACTCTTCATTCAAGCAGAATCTCAGGGTGCTAAAAAACAGCTCTCAGCAAAAGCACAGTTTAAGAAAAGATACGTTTTTTAAAAAGTAGGAAATGCCTTTCTGAATAAAAAGGTTTTTAGGGCAGTCTTTAAACAGTGTAGTGTCTGTGTTGCCCTTAAGTGGTCCGGGAGGCTGTTCCACAGTCGCAGGGCTGCAGAGGAGAAGGCCCGGTTGCCCATGGTGCGAAGCCTAGTGTTTGGGACCTGCAGGAACGAACTGTTATCCATTCCAACTGCTTCCCCCCCCAAGCTGGTGTGTTTGGTTCCCCCTCAAATCTCGGCACGTCCAAATCTGCCCCTGAGCCCTGCCTGAGCCCGGTTGTCTCCTGTTCCGCGTGCCAGGACCAAAGAAGACACATTTGCTTCTTATGGAGCATACTCTCACTTGTCCGGCCATCTGCAGGAGAGAGAGGAACACACACGCCGTCTCCAAACTAAACAGTGGATGCCATTCCCTTCTTGCCACCCCCCTGAGCCAGCCGTCTTGGATGTACGTGTCGGAGCAGAGAGGGAGGGTATCGGGGAGTAAGCGAGTATCTGTTTGTGTTTATGTAATCATTATCAGACTCTGCTTGGCCCCCCCCCCCTCTCTCTCTCTCCATCAGAAATGTGGCAGTTTGTTGACACTGCTCCCCTGGTAGCGATGAAGGTGACGCTGATGCTCAAAGGCAACCCACCACTGTGCTGAAATGCATGGTGCCACTCTGACCAAACATTTTTTTCCCCGCCTGCCTGGCTGGTTAAAGTCGAATATTCCCAACAATCTGGACTAATATCCTCCAGACAATCCCACACAGGCTGGTATTCCACACAGCCTGGACGGAGCGTTCCCGCCAGCGGGAGGTGGGAGCCGGGAGTTGGCATCGGAGCTCTTTCCCAGGCCCGAGCGGGGGCTCACTAATTGGCTGCCAGCGTGTCGGAGTGATTATGCGCGCCCCGAGCCGCGGCCTGTTGTGACTGGTGTGCCGATGGACTAATCTTCATTTAATTAGCTGACTCGGCGGGACCGACACGGTAGCCACGCCGGTGACCCCTGGGGCGCCGCATCTCGCCATAGCCACACTGGAGCTGGCCACGATCCATCAGGCGACCATCACACCCGTGCAGCCTGAGCAAGTTAAAACAGACCAGTAAGGCTTGTACACTCCAGTCTTTCTCTTATTAGGAACATTGAAGAGGTCTCGGGCTGAAACACGTTCTGTTTTTTACATCAGAAATAAGGAGAAAAGTATTCGATTTACAGATTTTCCCAGCTAAAAAAAACACTCCAAGCTGAGTTATGGCTTTAGTGGATTGAAAATAAGACAATTAATTCCATATCTGGTTTCTGAGGACAATGTTTTGAAGTAAACAAATATTTGAATGAATCCCAGACTCAATGTGGATAAGTGTTTCAATATAGCGAATATTTAAATCCACACAAAGTCATTTTGTGGAGGCTTTTAATAAAAGTGATAGATATTACAACTAAATTGTTTTCAAGTACTTGAAGCGTAACTCCACATGGTAATATCTTAGTGCAGTGGTTCTCACTAGTGGTACGCGGCTCCCTCTTGGTGTTACTCAGGCAGTCATTTTTTATGACCAGGATAGTAATCATAAAATATATTTAAAAATCATTAAAACAACTAGATCCCTATAATTAAAATTTGTTATTTATCTGAGCGATGCTTATTCTCCTGAACAGGAATTACAGTGAGGTAATAACACTTAGTTCCTATCGCGCGGCATGCTACCGAAGGTCAATGATAGTTACAATGGTGGTACTTGGAAAGCCAAATATTTTCTGAAGTGGTGCTCACGGTGAAACGTTGGAGAACCACTGTCTTAGTGAATGCCAGAGTGTCACTCCAGAGAGATAAAAGACTCTTCAGCTACTGCCAGTGCATTCAAATTGTCAAAGAAAACAAAAGGGTTTAACTTCAAACTGGCGTCAGAGAGCACAGCCCTCTAAAAAAATAGTGAGGAGCTGTTTGAACTGAGCCCTGATATCGATCGTCGTGTTTACCCATCATCATTTTCGTGTCTTATTCCATAAATGGTTTCAGGCCGTGTATTGGGAAGGGGAAACAGTGATCCCAGAGAATTACAGAGAGGGGATTGAGTTTGTTGCTTATATCTTTTGAGCTCCAGAGAACTGATTGGGGGCTTTTAGACTTTATCCACTTGCAGAGCGGAGGGCGTCTAGTTACGGGAAATCAGCCCCGCACCCCACGTCAGCCCCCCCCCCCCCCCCCTCTTTTTTACTCAAGATGAAATGAATCCACTGGTCATTTCCTCTGACCCCAATGGGAGGTAGGTCGGATTCGGCCAGAGCGGGATGATGGGATAGAGTAGAGGGTTTGTGTCAGAGGGTCCTGTGCCGGAAGATTCTGGGAAAAATTACAGCTTGGAACTAAGTTAAACGAACTTTATACACACACACATTGACACACACACCACGCAGAACACCAATACACCAAGACCAAGGGCTGAAGGAATTCTACCGTTTGGCGCGATGCACGCTGTGGTGCCGCTAAAAGGGCGATATATAAGCGAAACCTCATTATCTGTTCCATTCCTTACATCTATCCAGATATCAGATCCGCAGAATGAAAGTCCTAATGGGCTTGGCGTAGTATGTGGGCCCCGCACTTATCCCACCTCAAACAACTTCTGAAATGGACAGCGGTCGCTTATTAGCGCTCTCTCGCACTGTCCCACACTTGCACTAGCCAGCCATTCGGCCGCCTCCTGATCCGATTTTATTAGAAACTCCACACCGTGTAATTATAAAAGTGAGTTTAATTTATTTATTTTCCCTTTGTGACAGGAGGCATTAATCATGGCATCTTCCAACCTGAGAGCTATCAGCCGTTCAGGAGCCGCCATTTATTGGCTCCGTCTCTCAGCCTCCGGAGCATTTTGACTGTGCTTAATCTTCCACATGGGCAGAAAGTCATTACCAGTAGTCCCCGGCCCTTCTGTGTGTGTGTGTGTGTGTGTGTGTGTGTGTGTCTGTACGTATGTGTGTGTGTCTGTATGTGTGTGTTTGTGTGTGTGTGTGTGTGTGCGTGTGTTTTCAAAGCCATGGTAACATTCCTTGTGGGGGGGGGGGAGGGAGTCTCTGATTAACTCCCCACAAAGTGCCCTGCTCCCTGACCAAAATAAATATGGCCGCTGTCATTCTGTCAGCAACTGTCTTCAGAGAGCAATATTTGAAACACCCCATGATCCCGCTGGCTTTTATATGGAGAATCCATCGTCATACCACAGGCATGAGCCATAAACATGTGGAGTCCTTTGGAGCAGTGAAGGGG
>NC_137917.1:3174303-3206803 GCF_963457725.1 Sprattus sprattus | reverse complement strand
TGTTTTTCTTTGAGGGGATTGTGTGTGTGTGTGTGTTTGGAAGCGATCAAACACAGCCGTGGCCAGGGGAGCAGGTCTTCGGTGGCCAGGCGGCCCCTGCAGAGGCGGCGGAGGATAAAAGCCGTCAGGTTCGCTCAGGCCCTGGGATGAGTGGCGTGGTGTGGCGTGGAACCGTGGCAGGACTGCCCGGGGATCTCTCGCTTTCCGTCGACAGTCTCGCGGGCCCTCCATAAACGTCAACCCTGAAAAAGCCCTTTCATATATTTTTCTTTCCTGTCTTTTGTTTTTGGTTTCCCACCTAACTTATGATGGATCGATTTTCTAGCGTGTCTTGAACAAGGACAGGAACATTTCATTACCATTGTGTATTGGGGCTGAATATAAGGCACTTCGGGAAAGAAACAAGAAACAAAGTACAACAAATAGGCTGAAAAAAGACTCTCCCACTCTTTAGAGAGTGTGTGAGGTAGTGAAACAAGAACGGAAAAGGTGTGAGTGAGAGAGATTGAGACAGAGAGTCGGAGAGAGAGAGGGAGAGATGGGGCAGAAGAGGGATGGAAAACAAGCAGGGAGAGCCATGACTCCTGTGACTTCAGCCCTTACACAGAGATTTGTCAGGTTTAAGGGCTAAGCCCGTCTGATTTGCCATCCTCCCCCCAACCCCTCCCTCTAGCCCCAAGCCCCCCACCTCTGGTCAGGAAAGAGAGGCTACAGGCTCGCAGATCCAAGGGGAGATTTCCTATTCTGGTTTCCCCCCGTTGGGGAGAGGGATGAAGGGGGCTTGGGCAGAAATGAGATAGAAAGACTGCTTCATGTGCCACAATTTCCTCGTACATCCCCCCTCTCGAGGCGCCCCAGGGGGCCAACAGGACTAGAGGTCCAGGGAGCGCTGGGGTAGGTGGAGAAAAACATGTAGAGATGCAGACAGATGCAAACAGTATGGATGAGAGACTGACACTGAAGTTTTACTGGAGCAGTGTATGCTAACAGTAAAACCTCCATCTCCTTGCCTGCAAAAGAAAAGAGTTAAAGTGTTATAAGTCGTAAGAAACTGTCAGCTCCACTAGTTCCCAGCCAGGGCTGAAACTGTCAGCTCCACTGGTTTCCAGCCAGAGCTAGCTCCATGATGATTTACGGGGTTACAGCAGAGGCTTTTAATGCAGGGGAGTGTTGTTCTCTCTATAACCACTGCCCTCAAGCCCGGTCCACAGCTCCACACACGCCACCAACCAGCCCGTGCTCTTAACACCGCTGGAGCATTTAATACAGCTAATGGAACACACGTGTTTCATCAAGGAGGTTAATGGCAGCACAAGGAGGTCAGGTCTTTGCCCAAGATCAACGACAGTTTGTGTATAAATATCAGTGCGAGTTTTAGGAGAGGCTATTTTCGTGTATCATGATGATGAACGCCCAAACTCACATTCGCAGATCCATGAAACCGAGGGTAAGGGTTAGAAGTCATACGAAACTTAGTTGGCTTTCATAGTCTACTGAAGAAATCCTCTCGTCAACCAATCTGTTAAACCACATTTGCAAGCCATTTGTCTTTTTATCTTATGCGTGTTATGAACAATCAGCGATAAATTATGAACTGATTTTCTACCATATAGATCTCAGTGAGCCCATCAGCCGTGCAAAGCGAGGCAAGGCCATGAGTAATTGGACCACTGAATGCAGGAAACAGTCCCACTAGCAATTCTCAGCGTATCATTCCACTTTTATATTTCGGCGCGCAGCAGATGTTGAAGTCCATCTGAAGAAGATGAAAGGCCTCCGTTTGAGATGTGACTCGGAGATTGCTAAAACGGAACCAGAGCAACCCCCAGCTTACTCTGGCAGACGCTTAAGTGTAATTGACATCTGCCATAGGATTGCAGCGCAAAATGATGAATTTGTATCCTACCAGGATGCCCTTGATCTTTTTTTTAATTGAGCCCTCCTCTTTAAGCCATTCACCCGACCCTCCTGGTCTGTTATGGTGAAGTTTGAAGGGGGCTTGCTCTTTCTGTCCCTCACACACACACACACACACACACACACTCACACACACATACACACACACACATACATACACACGCACACACACACATACACAGACACAACGGCACTCACAAGCAGTCACACAACAAACAAACACACACTCACACACACATTCACAAAGTCCCTCTCAGAGTGACATGCTCCCATCTGAAATTGGCTCCAGGTTGGGGCCCCCTCTTTGATAAAGCGGGCAGTTTTTTATTTGACTCGTCAGAAATGAAACATAACATTTAGTCAGTAATTAAACTCAACTATAGCTAATTATCCCTCATTTTCAGAGGGACACAGAGCAGGAGGGAGAGCGAGAGAGAGCGCTCTGTGTACTTACACACAGATGTGCCGCCACTGAGTCAGGCTGGGGAGAGAGAGATAGGAGACCGCAGATTACGTCTTTTTTTTTTCTTTTGGCATCTCCCCCAGGGGGTTTGTGGTTGCAGGCATATCATACAGCAGTGAGGCCTGCGCTCTGGCTGGCCCAGTGACGTAGCCACAGTGACTCCATAATCGTGTGTGTGTGTGTGTGTGAGTGTGTGTGTGTGTGTGTGTGTGTGCGCGCATGTGTGTGTGTGTGAGGGTGTGTGTGTGTACTTGCTCAGACCAAACGACAGGGCCAAACAACTCAGGCCACCAACAACCCACTCTAGTCAGAGGCAAGGGTGTGGACCAACACAATAACAAGAGAGAGTAACAGACAGAGACGACTGTGGAAAGAGATGGAAAGAGGCAGAGACAGGCTGAGACAGAGAGCTCAACTTTATGGTCTCCAGCAGCCCTTGAGGGAACCCTGAAGGCTTCAGCGCCTTCTCACTCTTTGCTAGACTGGAGTCCCCCTTGCATAAGCGGCAGCCATATTACAGATCCGTGGACATCTGCTGGAGGCATACAGCGGCAGAGCTGCCTGAGGCCAAGATTGATGTTGATGATGATAAATACCAACAGCCGTTCCCACTGCCGCTTCAGTCCGTCAGCATCACCCGTGCGATATCCACCCCACCCCCGAAAACACACCTGGCCAAACACACTGTCATGCGTTCACGTCACAGACACATCCAAGTGCCCCACCAGCGGAATGGCGCTGGTGGACAGATCCTTGGAAAACCGAAATAACGAAAAAGCGAAAAAAGTGGCGACACGGGAGGGATTAATCAGACGTGCTTTCGTGTTTTTCGCGGACTCCAGAGCTAAAACACGCTAATCTTCCAACCGTGTCGGGTTTTCGCTTTTAGTTACTGTCAGCGGAGACGAGCTTCAAAGGCCTGGCCCAGTGGACCAACCTGCCGCTTAATCTCCACTACAGAGTCTCCGCCATTTCCATAGATGAGAAAATAATGAGTCTCCTAATCCTAACATTAGCTTTTTAAATCGGAATACATATGTTTTAAATCATCCCTGCTAAGCAGCTCTGTGATTGTAAGCAGAGCAAGGGGCAATGGTGGAGAGGTAGGGGGATGAGGAGGAATGAGAGAAAGATGGAGAGAGTAGGAGAAGAGAAGAGAGGAGAGTAGGGGAGAGAAGGTCCGATCCAGAGTAATCTTGTTAGGCTAAGTGATGCTGTGCAGAAGACTGTCTTGTCAGCCAGTTGGCAAGATGGACTTTTCATAAAGAATGTCTTAACTGGGTGAGAGGGATTTTTTTTTGTGTTGCGTGTGTTTTTCTTTTGTCTAAATCAGACTCCTTGATCTCTCTCCTTTGCTTTCTTACTCCCTTGTCTCCATCTCTCTCACACACACACACACACACACACACACACACTCTGTTTACTTACACAGCTACACCCATTACAACAACAATGCTCTGGAAACGTGCTCCATATCTCTTCATCCTGCTCCTCTTCCTCTTTGGACCAACATTAACTGAGTGAGTCAGGGTGAGTCAGATATATTAGGTGAAGATGCACTTCCAATGATAAAAAAAACTCTCTGAAATTGACAGACTTATGCTCACTCACACACACATATGCACTCCAGAGTTACATTCTGTTGATACATGAAGACACACACACACGCACACACACATCGATCCTATATTACGTTGCTGTTTCATGCACACACAGAAGCGCGTAACCTCTTCCACGCAGGGCACTGTGTGTGTGTGTGTGTGTGAGAGAGAGAAAGAAGAGAGAGAGAGAGAGAGAGAGAGAGAGAGAGAGAGAGAGAGAGAGAGAGAGAGAGGGGAACTGGCTGCTGCATCAGAGCGCTCTCCTTCACAGCATTATAAATGTATGTGTGAGGAGGAGCCTTAATGGCAGCTAATCCAATTTCTGCCACTGAAATCAAATCTCCCTGGCGCCAGAGCTCCTCTCCTTTGCTCACGAATAATGCACTTTTTCTTTTGTGTGTGTGTCTAAGAGTGTGTGTCTATAACTGTGTGTGTGTGTGTGTATGAAAATGATGTGGTGGATGAGGTGCCAAAAAATCCCCTTCCTAGGAACGGCTCCTAGGAAAGGCTTTACCGTTCCCCAAGTTGCCCCTGATGTCTTTCTTTTCCTTTTTTCTGGAAGAAGACAGTGATTAATACTAATCGTCAGCCGCTTGAAAGAAGAGAATGTGCTTGGCTGAAGAGAGTTTTGCTTGCTTTTCTCTTTTTTTTTTTTTTTTTGGTCCTCCCATAATGCCAGCCATCGATTAGCCGGTACCGCAGGCCCGGCGTGATGTGATTAGAGCCTCCGATTTCTGAGTGAGTTGGACTGCAGGGATGAAGTCACTTGGGCTGCCCCAATGGACGGCTCATTTCTCCTATTCATTAGGTCATGCCCTCCCTCACACACGAACACACACGCATGCACACACACACACACACACACACACACACACACACACACACAGGGTTTCGGCTCTGGCCTCTTCCTGTTGTACCGATCATTTGGATCTTTTGCTGAAGCAAGGTCAAGGCCATAGGTTGTATTCCTTGAGGAGGGATGTATGATGGACGCTGAAGAGGAAGGAAAGATGCTATCTAGCGCCCTTAAGTGTCCTGCGGCTCGTCAAATCAGATCAGTGAACTCATCAAACACTCAGTCTGCTACGCCTCTGGGGTGTGCTCTTTCTGATATCTCCACAGGTGCTCTTTGGCCAAGGGCTCTAAGTCTTCATTTCATTTGCAGTAATTAGAAATAAACACACACACACACACACACACACACACACACACACACACACACACACACACACACAGGCAAGTTAAGGTAGGACCTTGTGTTCTGCTTTTTGTCTCTATAGGCTAGGCGTCTAGGCTGCCATTTTTCCTGCTTTATATGGCGAGCCTTAAAACCATATTGTCTGGTGACAAGAAGCCAGATTTTAATGCAAGCAGTGGGAAAAATATACTATTATTCTGTCTTGTTTGAACATATTAATATTGAGCTGTGAATTCCCTCTCCTGTGGCGTTCTGTAAACGGAAAGCTTGGATTAGTAACAGGCTCGCTTTCTCTCACTCTCGACATAATGACTTTTAAAGCCATTCGTCTCCTTGGGCTACGTTTGAAAGAAACCAACAAGCAAGAGAAGGCAGAGGGCACAGAGAAAGAGTTGGAGAACGTAAGGCAAACATCATAAAATTCTTTTAATGAGATAGAAAAACTGAAACTCGCAAAGGGGCCAGCCTCTGAGAGGCACTGTTTCTTTTCACATGGAGAGATGAGAGTTTAACTAGGCATGTGGCATAAACAGGTAGAGGAGGACAGAGGGGAGGAAGGGGGAAAGAAAGGGAATGGAAAGAGAAAAAGAGAAAGTGATGGATCACAATGAAAGTGTGGTGGAATGCACGGTCAAGGGAGGTCAGGGAAGAGCTCCCGCCCCAGTGCATGCGGGGATGTTTAATCTTCCTCTGCCAGGTGCTTTGGCAGCTGAGAAGATTGTGTGTGGCAGAGGAATGGGTCAAATGATGAAGATAGGCCCCCTTTACACCTGGCATTTACATCTGTCTTGGATGATTCCATCAGAAGTGGACAGCTCTAGGTACAGGTGTGAAGGCACACAAGATGCATTGGGGTCACATTTAGATCTGATCGCGCAGACCACATTCGGAGGACGTCTGAGCTGCTTGTGGCCACATTCTTTTAGCAGTGTGTTCGCAAATGTGTCCTGGGCCCCACTGATGGACCGCCTTCCCAGGTGATGTCCTGCGCGAAAGATGAATTGCGAACGTTAATTCACGTGTCAACGGGGTCATATGAAAAAAAAGAACATTGTTTCACTTTGGAAAAGCCCATAGAGATATATTGCGCCAAAGTGTGGGTGTCAAACATTAAGCAATTTGGTTTACCTGGAACACACCAAGGAATAGACCCAGTCTGTATAGCTTTGATTTCTTCTTTTCATTTCCAGCAGACTAGGCACAGGAAAAACATTACTGCCTCCCACCGGTTCAAAATGACGACGCATTTGATCTTTGCAAATGGAACTGATGTACGTGTTTGTTTGCGTATAGATCGGGGGAGTGAGATCCTATCACAAATGGTCACTCGAGACGCATGTGAGGACACATTCTAATGCCGACATTTTTCACCCTGTGGCAATGTGAAGAAAAGCAGTCTGTCTTCTGGCCAAAGCTTGCCTGAACATTTGCTTACAAACATGCCATATTGTGGTGACTGTGACATTGGTGTTTTTTAAACATGTAATACAACACATAAAGCCCAGACAAGACCCACACAAACACACACGCACACACGCACACAAACACACGTTCTCTGTTTCTAATTAGCTGATATGTTGTTTCTCTCTTTTGTTTGTTTGTTTTACTCTGAAAATGATTTTAACGTAAAAAAAAAACACATCTGCCAAAAATGTGAAAGTCTAACTTCAGAGGGAAAGCCATCACAGTGAAATCACAGTGAATTACAGTACTGGCAAAGCTGATGAGGAAAATAATACATTCCTTGAGATAAAAGTTCCTCTGCCATTTTGCCAGCATGCTGTAATTCAAACTTCTCCCAACAACAAACAAAAGACAGAGAATAATTGATGTCCTCGTTTGCAGTTCTGTGCCTTGTGTTATCTGGGCTCGTCCTATCTGTGCATGCTTTAAGATGATATAGTGGGCTTTAACTTTGAAAAACAATCAGGTTTATGAGCCTCATTCATCTGCACTGCAAGCAGTCGGGCGCTATAAGAGAGCCAAACTTATTCAACCTATGCCCTGCGCATTTAATGGCAGTGGGTGGTGCACGCCAGGAAATTGCTTTAACTTCTGAAGCTTTGTTCAGGCAGCTCAGGAAACTGCTTTGACTTGGTTTTGGTTGCCCTCTAGCTGTCAGTCTCTTCAAGTACTTAGGTCAAATATAATCTGCTTGTTCACGTGCGCGAGCTATGTTGGCCGTGGCGTTATCATCTGCGATTCATTTGGGGAGAGGGTGTGTGTTTTATAAACATTATTTACTCAGTGCTTTATCAGATGAACACAGTTTTAGCATGGTGTGTATTAGTAGATCTGGAAACAAACTGAGCCATATTATGAAATTCTTTGCTGCTTCATTGTCAATGGCCATTTAAGCTATTTGCCCATTACAAATGTGATGTAGCATTACGCCTATCCTTTCTAATAATACACTTTCTATAAGGTTTCTTTAACAATTTGCTTTAAATGCTGTAGCTTTAGTTAGCCAGAACATAGTTGTTCACATTGCCAAATTGTTGCCATGAATACAAGTCTTTTATAATAAAACAGGATATTGATATAATGGGTTGAAAGGAAGAAAGCATATGGGACTTTTGCCTGGTATGGTTGGCTTTTTTAATGCGGAGCTCTGAGCTTTATAGTCCTCAAGGGTAATTCATCTTGAGTTGATTGCATTGAAGGCCTTGTTTATGAAGCGCATAGCAACACTGTTTCGAATGAACATGAGCCCCTTTTCAATGGTAATTATGGAAAGGAAGGTACACGGTCCAGATGTATGCATATACGGCCGCTGTGTTCATGCAATCATAACCTCACAGGGGCTTGGTGGCGAAATCTAAAGTGACATTTACCGAAAAAGTTCAGCGACTTTCCTTCCGTCGGTGGAAATTGCCCTCCCAAGCAATGAGACGCTGTTGGAGTGGGAGGTGGCTAATTGAGCCTGGAGTACACAGAGAGTTGGACCGGCCACAGATTCCCCCAGAAAACCAAGCCAATGTGCGAACGCAACAAAAACGTTTTTTGCTACTCCGCAGTGGCATGTCAAATTGTTTGGACTATATACGATTTTTTTTCCAGGTCCAGAAATAGCAGCGATTGGACTAATTGCAGGAAATTGTGCTTGGAACGGCCGTGTAAAATTGTTAATTTTTTCCCCCTGCTACCTTAAAGTGCAAAGAAAGACAGAAAAAACACACATCTACGAGCCTTATTTTTCATGATTGTTTCCATTTGAGAAAATCATTTTTTAAGAGGAATTTACAGTGTGGTGCTGAGAGCAGCACTTAAGCTGCTGAGCACGCCAGCGGAGCGAGGAGGGCCAATTTGAGATAAAGTCTCCACACATTATGAAAAAACCCCACCTCACTTTCCCATGCTAAATGACCTGAACAAGTGCAATAATAAGACTTTGAGCCAGGCCCCACAAAGGCTTAATGTGGGGAGAAAGTTTTCGGCCGCTCATTTTTCCCCCCTCCAGCATTTTCCCCACGCAAACCTCTGGTAATCACAGCATGGCCTTGTTTCTTGGTGTGCCAGCTCGGGGTCCAGATAGCATCTCCTCATCCAAGCCTAACTAGTTTTCGCCCCACAGGTTTGCATGCAATTAAAGTGATAGACGAAACACGCAACTTGTGCACGCATCCATGCAAACAAACAAGCACGCACACACACACACACACACACACACACACACACACACACACACACACACACACACACACACATCTATCTTTCTGAATCGTTCTGATTCTTTGACTTTGCTGACTTTTACAGTTTTTTACGATTACTAAAACACTAGAACCCATTGGCTGAACAAAGTTCTCAGTTGCCTGAACTCATGAAGCTAATTGTGCAGTCTGTTGTCAATACCTTAAACTGTTTTACATGGTAAAACACAACTTGCAAATCTCATTTAGACTTTTCAGCAAAACTCTAAACACATTCTCAATCTCAAAACATATTCTGCACTCCAATGCACATGTCATCCATACTGGTAAACACAAGTGGCAACAATCAAATACAAATAGAGAACCCATGTCATTGATTAAACACATGTGACACAACCAATATAAGCCCGTTTAGAGCGCAAACAGGTTGTTGAAGGTGGGAAGGAGAAAGTCTGAGAATGGATAAAAGAAACAATGTGAGAGGACGAGGACGAGTGAACACCACGTTGACTCCTTTGATTTCTGTCCCTTTTACTGTAGTAGTGTATACTGTAGTAGGCCTTCAGTGTATTGTAGGCTGTACAGTATAATGTACAATAAACAAGTTGTATGGCCCTGAACATTGTGCTTTCTATTTGGTACAGTAACAGTACTGACTTCTCAATAGATTTTGACTGGTTGCAGGTTCATATTACGTAACAAAGAACAAGAGTGAGATAAAATAAATAAATAATTCTTCTCCCTGAGAGCTATATGTTTTGAACTATGTGTTTTCTATTTTTTGGTGTATTGTTTACTGACTGCTTGAAGTGTATATCATTTTGATCACTTTGTTTATGATTTGAGAGCAGTGTTTGATTTTGAGCACAGGTAAAACAGTTTTGAGGCGAAAGTTTCATTTTGCAAGAGGATTCAGAGGTTTTGTAAATAGTGCTTGAAGATGAGGTTTTGGGTTTAGAGTTTAGAGAAAATGGGTGACTGTTTCAAGAAATGTGTTTTAGCAATCGTAAAAAACTGTAAGAGTTTAAGTGTTTCTCTGTACTGCGTGCCCCAGTTTGCTGCCAACCTAGACTTGATACCCCATGCTTTCCCAGCGTGCTTTACAGAGCACCGTTACACCTGGGCTGTATTAACCTCAGTATGGAAGGACAGCCTCAGCCTGGAAAGACTGTTATGCAATTTCCTTTTCCCCAACAGTGTTCTCCCTGATTGAAAGTGTGTGTGTGTGTGTTATGCAGTAAATTCATGCTAGAGAAGGGGGTGAAAAAGGGTTCATTTTGGCAGGGGAACCTGCCAAGGTTAATATGATGTAGTGAATGCCAACACTGAATAATTCAGCATTAATAAGCTATTTCAAAAGTTACATGTTGTTCTCTCTCTCTCTCTCTCTCTCGCTCATATGCAGGTTCAGGGAAGCATCGAAGCAAAGAACCAAAGAAGAAGTCCAACAAGCAGAGACTTCGCTTCCGGGCACAGAACCAGCACAGCGACCACCTGGCTTCACTGCGTGCCAGCCCATGAGGACTGAAAACAGCCCACCACCCCCCCCAAAAAAACAACAACAAAAACAAAAAAAACTCAAAGCTGCTATCTGCTGCTCCACAAACACACATTTACAAACAACCCACCGCACACAACCCGACTCTCATTCACACTCAAGTTTCCTTCTCGCACACACACACACACATACACACACACACACACTTACACACATATACCTACACATAGTTACTCCACACACGCTGTCTCCCTTCTCTCTCTCTCTCTCTCTCTCTCTGTCTGTATCTCTCTTCCTCTCTCTGTACATTCTGCTGCTTCTCCATGTGCCAGTGACACGCCCCCTTGACCTTTCACTCTCACTGTGACATCACAGAACTCCGCAGCAGCCCTTCCCGTTCTGCTTACGTCTCATCGGTGTCTGAGGTGAACAAGAGGAGGAAAGAAGACTAAGGTTATTTTAAAGAAAACAAAAAGAAAATATGTTCTAACCATATATATATTAAAAAAAGAGAGCAGGAGGACTGGATGGGCGATGTACGCGATTGGTCGGGCGGGACATGGACGAAGGAAGCAAAGGCAAATGATGCAGACTGAAAGAGATAGAGAGACCGAAAGAGAGAGAGAAGAGGACGAGAGAGGAGGAGAGATAAAGCACGAGGATGATGATCTTCGACAGTGAACGACAAACATTTCAGAACTGTTGAAAGCATCAAATGAGCGACCTGAAACAATAAAAAAAACAGAGACTTGTGTGTATTTATGTCAAACGGAACCTTTGTTTTTCCTGATGGAGGTGGAGAGTGTTAGATAAATGCCTTTTCTCGGTTGATTATGTACATTTTTGAGAGTAATGCTGACTAATGTACCAATGCATAGTTGCAAAGTATTTTATTCTCAGCACAAAATGTTTACGTCAAAACCGCTTTATGCTTTAAAACTGTATATTGTGGATAAAGAAATGTAGTTGTTCGAGTAGCATGGCCACAAATACCTGTACATAGTGGGTGAGTTTATCTAATAATAAAAACCTATTACTGTATTTTCAGTATCGACTCCTTCAAGGTTCTAAATGTGTTAGAGAAACTTAATAGCCAGCTACCGATAAGAAAAAAAAGATGAAAAACAAGCAAAAACATAGCCAACACATAACTATACATTTATTATATGGTATATATTTGATTTATTTATTGATTCTATTTTGTACTTTTTTGTGTTTGGTGACAATTAATTTGTGTCTCTGTTACTGTTACCCTCTGTGCTGAAATATTATTTGAAGACCTTATAACAATACAATTATCTTCAAAAACGTGGAAACCTTTGTTTGTGTCTTGGTATCTGCCGTTTGGGATTGAATTTGTTGTATCTTTAAGTTTACTTTCACAGAGATTAATGTAAGCTTAGTTGACGTGTAGCACTCTAGGTTCAATATCCACACCACAGCAGACCCAGTATATTCAGTAGTCATTGAAATGAATATGTGTACATGTTGTATTAAAAACTCAATTCAATTTCAAGTTACTTTGATTTGACTTTCAAGTGTATATTTAAAAGTTCATCAAATGAAACCAGAATCACTCCGTGTTAGCATTGGTAAAACCAAAAAGAAAAGAACCACTTTCAGTAACACTGAATTCGGATAGTCTGCCTTCAGATACCTGACAGATGGTTTGTTGAAATTCAAGTTCAGGCTTTCTAATTGTTAACTGAACATCACCTTAACCAAACCCAACCCCTAACCCTAACCTTAACCATACATTTTAGTTTAACAGTTTCAACTGCATTAACCATAGTAGGGAGCATCCAAATAAAGTGTGACCCATTTTTTAAACAGAAGATACACAAAAATACAAGACTAGATAATATTCCACCTTTATTTGGTCTTTTAGGGAGTGGGAAACATATTACATAATTATTCGCGATATTAAAACACCACATTACTGTGCAGTTTCAACTGCATCAACCACAGGGGAGCATCCAAATAAAGTATGACCCATTTTTTAAACAGAAGATACACAAAAATACAAGACTAGATAATATTCCACCATTATTAGGTCTTTTAGGGAGCTGGAAACATAATTATTCGCAATAATTACTGTGCTGTGATGTCACTATGCGAGTGCTGTAATTCATTCAAACGTAAGCATGTCTGCATGGACAACAAGATGAAAGAGGTCATCTATGGTCTCCACAAATTAACTGATCATCTCTTTTCCATGACTAAACCCTCACTCCCAAGATGGTCAGCCCATACTGTGGACGGGTGGCCTGTACACACATATACACGCACACATACTAACACCGGGCCATTCATTGAGACCTTTTATGTGAAACACAGCACATCGTCATTCATTTTCATGGTCAACATAAAATGAAATATACACACACTCCCACACGTACATGTGCACACTCATATTCCCCGCTGGCAAAATTCTGCTGGCTTGCCAGAGAAGGGCTAACGCGAGTCACGGCCAATTAACCCAGAGATGCTTACTGTATAATCACTGCCCTTTTTAAAAAACGGAGGGCCCAATCTGCCAGATAGCTTATGGATGCACGGTAGCAAATGAATCAACTTGTGTCCTATATATCATTCTCCGAGACTCAGACCACAAGCTTCCTGGTCCTGGTAATCCACTGAAGGCAGACCAAATCTTTCCAGAAGGGCTGAAGTTATGGGTGTGAGAATGTGGAGACAGAGCTCCTCATGTGGGTAAGTCTTCAGACTAGCGTCAGGTGGATAGTAAAGACAGGTATGGTGAATATGAGCATCCACTGGTGGGCCTGTCACAGCCACTTTAGGAAGGGGGAAGATGATTTACTGTCCTGGACTGTGCCTTTATGGTGCTCTCACTCACTTCAAAAAATAATCTGGTCTCCTTGTGGAAAAAGAAAGTGGACATGATATTTTCTTGAGTGTCTTTGCACATCTTGGAAGTGATGGTAATAAAGTCTGTACGTAGCAAACGCAAATGTAAACTTACTTACTGAAGGCGTGTAAAATCCATCTGCTGCTGGTTAGGAGTTAATTAACTATTTGCAGATGTCATCTCCCTGGGCCAGACTGTCACCGACCATACCAGACTGGGGATTAACTATTTAAGAGGAACTACCTTGAAGTGGATTCATTAAAAAGGAGACCACCATCACCACTAAAACACGACAACTGCCAGATAGGGAAATAGCACAAAGCAATGGAGAATTACTCTCTTGTTCGTGCCCATCTGTGATCTCTTGAATCCCGAAATTAAGCCCTGTCTTACTTTCTCTCTCGTCCCCTCTGTCCTTTCCTCCATTTGTGAGAGTTTCTCTTCATCTGCCCTGGCTGGTTCTCTCTTCCTCTGTATGTGTGGGATCGACTCCTAATGATGGTCAGAACATCAGGCGAGAAATCAGAAGGTAGTGTTCCTGTTTCCTGCTGCCATTCCCCAGACCTGTTTCCATCACCAAAACCACTTCTGTGAATGCAGAGTTAAAAAGGACTCCACCGTGGAGGTTTTATTTTTCTTCTTCCTCTTCTTGAGTGCACATACATGTGTGTTTGTGTTTTTGTGTGTGTGTGTGTGTGTGTGTGTGTGTGTGTGTGTACGCGTGTCATATGTGTAGGCCACGGTCTGCCAGCTGAGGTTGAAGCTTCCTTTTTAATCTGATTGAGTGCATTTTCATTAGCTTGATTCCGTCCTATTATTAAGACGTGCTTCAAAGACGGAACCAATGCAACCACAGACAGGAAGTACTGCGGAGGAGCGGGCTGAACAGAGGAGAGACGCAGTGCTTTCATTGGCCTCCGTATCCTCTGATCAGCCATTCAAGCACTCAGCACTGCACTCCACTGCCTGAATGACACATTCGTTCCGCAAAGGCAGATGGCGGAGTTATGGAAGTTATGACATCGTCGAGGTTAATAACTTATCCCCGGCGACAATAAACGTTGAAATAATTTGCTGTTTTCAATAACTGCATAATTGGGACATTGGTTGCCCTCTGAAAGCTGGGGGAAATGTGTAGTCATTAGCATTGAATGCCGCTGAATAGGACTTCTGGCATCGATCCCTTTTCAAATGAGGCAGATATGCGCAGTGCATACAGTCCTCTTGGGGTAAGAGGCCAAAAGAGGCTATTGTACTGTACAAGTTTACCATATGTCAGCCATCAAGATCCAAACATAGGCAAGGTTGCAGAGAGGAGACGTAAGTGCATGTCTGTCCTGAAAGTCGGACAAATTCTCTTGTAATTGCTAATCGTATCCGGAATCCATTTCCCCCCTTTTCTAGCAGATTGGCTTCATTAGGAGAAAGTTGCTAAGTAACACGTTTATTACTCATATAAATAAAAACGTTGGTAAATGGTAATCGTGTGTGACCGTTTTTTTCTCTCTCTCTCAACTTCTAGGGGAGACAGAGTTGATGGGAAATTGAAATGGACAGAGCATGGTAATGACACCACCGCCAGAGTGTGAGTTCAGCTTGAGCACAGCTAAAGCGAAGCGGCCATTCGATGCATTTATGAAAGGAAGACGAGGACCCCCCTACTGTGACAGAGTTCCCTACATGATCCTATCTCACCTGGCAGACAGAGAATCTGTACAGGGCTGGAGAACAGCAAATTGATTATATACAGCTGGAGCGGATGTGGATTTCTGTGATATATTTCAGCCAATGTGCCAAGATGAGGAGAGAAAAAATTATATTTATGGACCAATTTCTCTTCTTTGGTAACATTATGGCAGGTGCAATGTTAAGTATGAGGAACCCATTACACCCACCGGAAAAGTCGTTTGGAGTGAGCGGGTGTGAGGTTACAAAAAGCTCCTGAGATTTCCTTTCAAACTTTTCTGGCTCTTTTTTTTCTTTCCTCGTTTCTTACACTTCTTTTTTTCTTTCTTTCATTGCCATTCTCTCTTTTTCTCTTTTGCATCAAACATATTTTAATGCCTTTTTATACCATTTCACCCCTATCCCCCTTTTTTCATCCTACATCCATGGCAGTGACCAACACCACTGCCACCAGTTCCACCCGGCCAGCCGGGGTACTGTTTCATGTCAGAGGGACTCCGTTTCCCCAGCACTCCTCTGAGGGCTTGAGGTCTCGTAATCACGACAGAGGTCAGATCCAGACTAAACCGCAAGATCAGCACCACCCACCTCGGACCTGGCCTGAACAGACGGCGAGTGGGCCCACAGTCCGGAGTCAGTCCAGGGGAGATCTCCCACACATGGTCCTTATAAGTCTGTGCTGAACTGTATCGTTAAAACACATTAGCCATTCCTCACGGAGTCCTGAGGTCCCTTTATGGCAGGACAGTGTACCGTTGACACGACGATTGGCTGATAATTTGGAGGCAGCTGGTGGGGATGTAATGAAAAAAAAATCCACTATGATTAGGTTGTTCCAATCCCTCTCCTTTGGCAACAGTCCTCCATTTATTGAATTTTTATATGAGTCTAGTAGCCACATTACCAAAGGTTTCAAGGGACAATTAATCAAAAACAGCCCTTATTAAAACATGTTCGGAGCGCACATATTGAAAATAATATGACCAGCAAGGGCCCAAAAGGGCGATTTCTATTCTGTGGCTGACACCGTGGCCCCTGGAGGCTCTGGAGACATTATTATGCTGGAGAGGATTGGAGCTGAGCTTAAGGGCCTTCCAGGGGAATGCTTGACTGCTACCACGAGCAGCAGAACAGGCCTCAGGCGCGAAGGAGGTGAAAGGAGTGTAGGTACGGTGGGGGGTAAGAGGAGCCTCATAGTCCTGGAATGTTTTGCACCCCCACTCCACACCAGCCCATGCCCCCCCCCCCCCCCCCCCCCGTGAGGTCTACCTCAGCCCTCCACCTCCCCTCTCTCCCCTCCTCTCGTTTTGGAGGTGGTCTGTAGGAAGAAAAAGGAAAAAAACTCACTCTCTTCACTAGAAGAGAAGAAAAAAAAGGAGCACATTACATGCACAAACACAATAAACACCTTGTTTGCTTGTTTCCTCTCTCCAGCCAGGAGGGCGTCTGGGGCTCAATGTGGACCATCACCCGTCTGGAGCCGATGCAGTGGGGGTGGCACGCTGCAGTCTCTCTCTCTCTGGGCCCACTGTTCTCTCGCTTCGCCAGAGCCATTGTGGCTCCAGCTCTGCCGCCAGTTTCTGTCTGCCATGTGTGCTTGGTTGCACTTCCCCTGCCTCACCTTGGAGAAAGGTCTGAGTGCATTGACAGCACTCCTGTGGGTGCCACTGGGGTTGACGAAGAGGTCTCTTGGGCCCACTGCGCTTAGATTCCCCCTCTGTGCCGGGCTCTCTGTGCTCCAATGCTCTTTTGACCACCAGAGGCACAAGAAACATGCTTTGATTGGATGCCGTTATGCTATGCCTAGGACTGCTTGCTAGCTGCAGTATCAGCTGTGCTGTGTTAACTGTTAATATGAGCAGATATATAGGCTATACAAGCATTAGCCACGACATTTCACTATGTTGCTGTTATTGTTGCTCTAACATCTAAGAAACATCTAACAGTCATTTTTGAAAAAGCGTTTGAAAATTCAGTGAAATTGGACTGCCACCAAACTCCTAAAGTTATATCCTTTACATTCACATACATCTAATGTAACTATCTAAAATCTTATATTTTCGACAGAGAATTGTTGACTCTGGTAAGTGCTACGTTTTTTTGTTCCTTGTCACGTCTGACCCACTCTTTATTCCACCATCAGGACTTCTTTTGATCTTTAGAGAAGTGGACATTCTACAAGATGTCGACTGTCTGTAAGCATTATCTTTTACAGTTACTGCCGACTGTCTCATGGTTAGGTGAAATTTCTCTCCTCTCATTAGTGTCTGCGAGCGCAATGACAGGCACTGTTGTCTGGGCAACAGTGGGGCAGGGAATGGACACAGCTCCCCATACCTGCTATCACCGGCCCCTTAAATTAGTGGCCTGTGCTTTGTTAAGTCTCTAATTCGAGACGTTTTACTGTGCGTTTACCTTGTGTTTACATAATACGTTTGAATGACCCTCGAGTGTGTGTGTGTGTTTGTGGTTGTGTGTGTGTGTGTGCGTGTGCGTGCGAGTGTTTTTTTTTTAATAGTACTGGGTATTCTCAAAGATGTTATGTGAGTGTTTAAGTAAGTGTGTGTGTGTGGGTGGGTGCTGGGTGTATGACCACACATACACACGCACGTGGCCATGTCTGTATGCACAAAAATGTGATTCTGGACATCGGTATTTCAGCACAGACGGTTGGACTCGGAGGGGTTGAGCAGCAGAGACTACATCCTTCAGTAATGATGGAGAAGACAGACTAATGTTTTCCTCCATTGGTCCCTGCCGTGATTTTTAGTGCAACATTTATCAACCACTTACTTTCAGCAGTGAGAAGGGAAAAGAAATTAGCCTTTATATTAAACATGTCTGGAGGTAATAGCCATTAAGTCGGTGGGACGGAGGCTGCCGTCTAGTTGGGGTGAACTTGCAGTCGGAGACCAAATCCCAGCTGGAGCACGGCTGTTTGTGCCTCGCTCCTCGCATGCGTGCGCTTAACAGCCTCAGTAAAACATCCAGCGACGTTGGGGTGTCTGCTAATCAAACTAACAGGCAACCTAAGGCATCCTGTGGGCTTCTCTACTTTACCACCCTGCGTCGGGCCCGGCGTGCTTACCCAACAAAAAAAATACAGTAGCGTGAGGATTTACAGAGTCACTTTATACTTTAGGCAAACCGGGGGAGCAGGAGCAAAGAGAAGCCTAATTACCGGTTAAGGGGCATTGTGTGAGATAAAATGAACCACATGCTGGATGTGAGATGGTCAGACGGAGAGAGAAGAAGAGGGGAACAGTGAGAGAGGGGTGAAAAGGAGGGAAGAACGGAAGAGAGAAAAAGAAAGAAAGAGAGAGAGGGGCATGGAAGGGGGAGAAAGAGAGAGAGAGAGAGAACTTTATCTTCCTCTGCTATCTCTCTGTGTGGTTTAGCAGCGCCATGCTCAGACAGGGGCATACAGCAGGCATGCGTCTGGGCGCGAGGCATGGCAGCATGCCGAAACACCACCACCACCACCACCCCCACCCCTACCACCGCTGCCGCCGCCCCTGAACCACTTAAACAGGGCGGCCTGCTCCAGGGCCTGAGGATGGGCCGGCTGCTCGACGAGGGCCTGCTGTCTGTGTGTGCGGCTACAAGGCACCAGTCTCCGCAGGGGAGTTAAGCTCCAATCAAAACAGGATTATATAGACCCACACACAAACACACACACACACAAAACACACACACACACACACACATATACACACACAAACATAAACACACACCCACACACCCACTCACAGGCACACATTCAGACCCATAATACAGTAGGCTACACAATCAGACAATTAAACTTTTGCAGATGGTTTGGCTAAATTAAAAAAATATATTATAACACACTACTTGGTTCTTACCAGTTGGTTAATCAACCACTAACGTGAAGACATGTTTAGAGATATACAACCTGCATCATGGGATTACATATTAAGTGATGCCAGTGTCCTCGCCTAGCCAGCTCAAACTCACCAAACACCTTCAATTACAGAATCAAAACACATTAAAACACCTTCCAACACAAACCCCTGATGACTTCACACATCCACCACACACAGCATTCCAAAAGGCTACCTTTAGGTTGTTTGTTCAAACCTTCACTAGCTTGTAAAACCTTTGACAAAATCCATACCCTCCCCCCCCCCCCTAAGCTAAATATGGTTTTAAACAAGAGTTTAGGAGGTTTTTAAGATTGGGTACGGGTGAGTCACTGGCCATTAAAAGCAATAAAACTATGTTCAGAGCTGCTGTTGAGATGTGTGTCTTTGTGTGCATTTGTTCATGAGAGGTTTACCATAGCAGCAACAAAAGGTTTCTAACGTGAGGCTGTATAAATAAGCATGCCCACAAATGCTTGCGTTTGAGCTTCCGGAAAATGCTTTTCTTTAGGTAGTCTCTAACAAAGCTGTTAAGACTTACAAAGTGCAGGAGATTTCCATCACACAGCATTTAGTGAGTAACAAAAATATCTTTTGTTCTATGCACATCACCTCTACACTGTGGGTACACCAACAATAAAAGCGAGAAGTTAAAACCAATAATGACAGGTAGGGGCAACAGGGAGTATCGAAAGTTCAGGGGGCTATTAATGGAGCACACAAAGGGGAATATACAGGCATATATGTGCAGATCATGACTCATACAGAAATTACAACCTAAATGTATCCCCTTCCTCCTTCTTCTTCTCGTCCCTCTGTCTATTACACACTGCTGAATAAAATAACATTGTGACACGACATGGGAACGCTGCCAAAGCATCTGTAACACAGGAAGAGAATTCAATAGGAGCCGTTGTAATTAGTCTAATAAATGTTTTACCGTGGATGTATTGGAAACAAAGCGGGGCTTATTGCAGCAGGCATGGCTTTTATTGTGAGAACTTGCAAGCGGATGAAGTCTTCTGCTCAAGTCAAAGGCCCTCCTCTTAGTGTGGCAATGAAATGATTTTAACAGGAGCCGTCGCACTTGTGAAAGAATCTGCTACCGAGGAAATGAAACATGGAACTGCTTTCGTTTTTATAATCTGAGGATGTCATAAAAATTTGTATGCATGGATTTTTTGTTAATTTAAGAGCAATTTTTACGACGACATAAACCGCTGATAAAATCGTTGAAATGAGTCAGTTAGGGACGACACTTGGGAAAGTTGTGCAGCCCCTGAGTTTTGCCTTGGAGGTAACGTCGAAACATGGACTAAAGCAATACGGACTCTTTTCTTTTAACGACCATCTGAGGTGACTTGTCCTCTTGGAGCAGTGGCCCTGTATGTAAAGTTTAATGGAGGCTTGTGTTCTCTTTAATGTTGTTACAGTAAGGGCTAGGATCATTACTGAATGTTGGTGTTATGGCCCGAGCCTCTGGTTAGGACCTGCTCGTAGACCTCAGTGCCCTCATCTAATGGGCCAGGCCTGGAGCGCTAGATGTGGTTTCCCAGAGGGTGTTGGGGGGCAGAGAGGAGGTCACGCGTTCACTCGGCGCTTGGGTGTCGGCAAGCCCACTGATTGCTGCCACATGAACCCGGCTCCAGGCGCTGGCTGCGACGGGGGTGAAAGGAAAGATGTGGCCTGAAGAGGTTTCCGTGGTTTTCAGACGACAGAGGGAGCAGCCCAGTCTAGAGGTTTCGGTTCTGGAACGCCACCTCGTCTCCTGGCCAGACGCACCTAAGCCAGGTCCCTCAGCTGCAAAACAATGCTTCCCCATCTGATGGCGGAAGTCGTTGGGCGAACATAACAAGTTCGTCCCCATAATTGGCCGCCATGTGGACACATACAGGCTCCTGCACTGCTGAGCTGGTCTGTAATTTGCCATGACTGTGTCCTGTGCTGGTTAATTAATGCTGACGACCAAACCAGAGAAGTCGGCTGGGGCCTGTGCAGCAGCATTTCTCTCTCTGGCTCTCTCTCTCTCTCTCTCGTCTCTGTGTTCTGATGAAGGTGGTTATATTTAGCCCCTCTCTCGTGTGGCACCCTTGAGGTGGCTGGATGTCGGGGAGCTAGCTGCGAAGCGTGGCCTGCTCGGTTACAGGCTGTCAGAGCTGTAAAAATTGTTTGTGAAGTGAAACCCCCCACAAAGCAGCAGAGATCACCCCCCAAAGAAACTCCTCCGCTCTGATGGCAGAGATCACCCCCAAAGAGACTCCTCTGCTGAAAGACCAGCTTGTAATAAGAGACTCATATAGACTAGAGTGTTTCACTCATCAAAGTTTGGGAGAGATCTAAAAATATGCAGGATGCTAGACTCACTGATTAGCCAAATCAGAATATTTTCCATTTACCAAGAGAAAACTGGAGCTTTTGTTTTCACATTTATTGGCTGGGTAAAGTATGTTTAGGTATTTAACCAACTCTTTGCATTTACTTTTTGAGTTTTCATCAGGGCGTTTTGTCTTCTTCCTTCTAGCCTGTCTGTTTCCTCTGCCTTTCTCTTTCAAACCCGCTCACCGACATCCCCTCTGGTGGGTGGGCAGAAGTAGTCGTATGTAGCCTATGTATTTTGTCCATCTTGCTTTACACCAAGCTTTCATAACGTAACGTGGCAAGTATTACACGGCCAGGGACTAATGATATATTTTCTCAGCTGGAATGTGGGAATAGCGCTGTGGACTCAGTCGAAGTGTCGGGTCTCCGTAAATTAGTGTGTGCCGCTAAGTGAAAAGCGAGCCCGTGGCCAGCGCCGCGTTGGCTCAACACCCGCGGGGAACTCACTACCCACATGATTTGGGTGTGTGTGTGTGTGTGTGAGGAAGGGGGGGGGGGGGGGGGGGGGGGCTCTGGGGGTTGCTAGGGAACCTATAGGGGAAATGGTGCTCTTTGCCAGGAAGACATTTTCAAAACCCAGACTTCACCCCCTGACAGCTCGGAAATATCCATTTTAATATGAGGGAAAAGTGGATCTGGCCAGACATTTTCATTTTCGGTGTGGAAATTCAGCAGTAGACCCAGCCGCTTTCTTTAAAGTGGAGTGACAGCCGTCAAACTCACCACAGAGGAGTCGATTTCAGGGAAAACCCACGAGGTGAGATGACCGTATCGTGATATAAAGCAAAACCTCAACCAAACCTGTTAGCAAAAATATGCTCCATTCTTTTTAAGCGTCCCTATTTTCCCCGCGGAATTTTTTTTAGTTTTGCATCCCAAGACCTCTGCCCTTGTTTGCCATTCAACATCTGTCTGATAGGCACACTACCCAGGCTGACTGGGTCATTCCTGACAAAATATGTTTTGATACATTCATCCACTCTGGGCTACTGTTTCTCCATCTGTGCATGTTTGATCCCTCTTCCTGAGAGCTGGGGGTGTTCTCTCAGGCAGGCTGGCTCTCACATTCCAAGCCTTTCACAAATTAAACACATGCTTCAGCTGAATGAATGAAGTACAAGGGAAATATGAATTTGTGAATGAAATGCAACACTGTTTGCCATCTACTGCCTTTTTTTACCCTGAATGATTTGCCTAAACCACTCCACAGGTTGCTCTACTATTTGGAAACACTATACATGATGTTTTTGAACAACTTTCTTACCAAGTCTCCCATGACCTGTAAATGTTTGATATTGGTTTTTTTTAAGTACTGCTGTAGAATATCTAATACATATGATGTCACCTGAAAGCTATTTTGCCTCAGTTATCCAAATAACACATTTATAGACCTGTCAACCTAGGCCATCTATCAGTAAGTTTAGTGAAATAGGAAATGATCACATACCTATCAGGAAATGGGCATTAGTCTTTATTACTGTCAGTCAGTTCCACTCTACTCTTCCCCTGTGGGTACACGTCAAGTTCGGGGCAACATTCATTAACCTTAAAATATCAACCCAGTCAAAGTATCATAAATTAATAAAACCTCTTTTACGATTTAATTTCAACACTTCCTCCCCCTCAGCAGCACAATGAGCAGAGAGCTGAACTATGTCATTTGATTATTCATTCATAGAGTTATATATAAAAAAAAAACACTGACATGAATGGATGAACTCTGCATGTATTGGGTAACTTATACTTAAATGAACAAGGGGACCACATTACCTTTTTATGATTTTGATTATAAAGGTGCCATATCAAAAACAGATGTACGTAGTAATATTCGGCAGCTGCACTAGCCGACCTCCAGGGCTTTCTTTCGTGACTTGGAGGGGAAAAAGGCCAAGAGAAAAAGGAAAAAGAAAAACTTCCACATGCTAACATTTACACAGTGATTTCTTTTAATTGCACCCTACTTTTTAATTTGCCTTGGACTAATGCTTTAAGCAGGTAGGAGGTATTTTATTGAAGTCTTGCCTAATGTTGGGCAGCGTTTCACTGATTGCCATGGCCCCGTTCACTGGTACGTACCTGACAACCTGCGTTATTCGTTTAATTTCCAATGTCAAACATGCCACATAACATTGAGTGCTGGAAACGCCTGGGGAACAAGCAGAGAGTGCAAGCTTCCTCCAGGATTGTGCTTCAAAGGATTAGGGCAAATTACAGTTCCATGCGCCGGGGACTACGCGGAAGAGTCGCGATGAATCATGTTTAAAAGTTCGGCCCAGGCCGGACCTGAAACACACACGCTTAAAGGAATAAATGTTGTGGTTAAAAAGGAAGTGAGCGCTGTGTTGATCCTAATCTGGGAAGCCAGAAGGGGGCGGGGGGAGGTAATAGATATAGTTGGAGAAGTCCAGTGATAATACAGTTTGTGTCAAAACTGTCTAAGGGGCCTGCACTTGATAAACTGACGTTTTCGCTCAAAGGCTTGGACGTGTGTCCTGGATGTCTGACTTCATCTGGAAATAGAATACGCCTGGCTTTTCCGAGCAGCACGTGGGCCGTATCCAATATTCCCCCCTAATCAGCGTATAGAATCTGTTGTTTCCGGGCCTTCCCCCGTACATCAAACTAACATTGCAATGTGGGCTTCTCGGTGTTTCACTGAAGGTCAAGATGGCGGCTTCCTTGAGGGCTTGTAGAAAAATAACCTGCTTTTTTTTTTTTTTTTTTCTTTGGAATACGAAAAAAGGACAGAGGAGGGGAAAGAAAAAGCGAAAAAAGAAAGTGTTCTTTCACTCTGCTAAATAACAGTTTGATCATGCACTGGTCCAAATGCTCTTCTCACGGTTGTCTTGACAGATGAGGCTTTAGCTTTTTCCCTTGCTCTTGACTGAGAGTTGCCCTTGCTCTGATGAGAAAAGCAACAGCATAAATATTCTTGCCTTCATATTTATGGTGATGGGCTTCCAGTTGGTGTCCTGCATCCAGGGGCCGTATATCTCTCCTCGCGCCTCTATCCCTGTGGCGTGCTGGGGGGAAGGCCCAGCCGAGTGTCCCAGGGCCCCAGGCCTGCCGTAAAGCAACACTGCGGCGTGGTGTCCTGACAGCTCCGTCCGCCGCTGCTGTCCCCCCGTGAAAATGAGAGGGGAGTAAATAAACGTGAGGCGGTGGAGGGAACGCATACATCAAGGACGAGGTCGGTGGCGGATTTTAGGGGGAGAAGAGGGAGAGGAGGAAGGAGAAAAAAATAACAGTGAAAATAAACGTTCATTCGAAGAGTTATGGCTTTGACCAGGGAGTCACACTGCTACTGTATCTCTTCCTCGCCGCAGCGAAGGGCCCTGTTTTATGGGCTCAATTTCCCATGTGAAAGACGCACACCCAGGGTGAGCCCAGGGATCCCCAGCAGATGGGGAGACAGACAATCACTGGGCATGTGTGTATATTACATACGCAGGTTTACAAATATACATACGCGCTTTTATTAGGATCTCAGTCAGCACGGGTAACTTCTGATGGGTGGGGGTTACGCCCACCCGTTTGTGTTTTTGTACTTCATATGCCGACCTTGAGTTTATGTGCATATGTTGGGACGTTTGCTACTGTTTTTTTTTTGCGTTGTGTTAATTTTGAATAGGGGTCGATAGGTGAAAGCCACTGTGCGTGTGCAGACTGTGCTGTATTACTTATATGAAAATATGGAAGATAAGACTCAGGATATAGTGAATATGAACAGGACACTTGGATTACAGATACATTCCTCTCTATTGGCTCAGCCTTTTGGACCAATCATGATTCAACATTAAGTCATTTGTGGCTTATAAGGCTCCCCCATTTATTAAGTTTTTCGCTGGCTGCCCAGGAAAAAACATAATTTGGTTATACCCCCCACTGATACTCCACATAAAAAGGCCTTGACTAAAATATAGCCTATGTCTTTGTGAGCAGGCCTGTGTGTTTAATGTCACCACGCTTGGTTATTCAAAGCCCCCATAGTTATATATGTTCATCAATTAGGAGCGTTCTGTAATAACTTGAAAGATGAAAGGGGCTGCTTCATTAGAGGGGTTAAATAGAAAAGTGAGTGTTTACAATCCCAATTGCCATCTTTGCTGGAGTGGCCTTCTAATCAGAGCCATGCCATGCCTTCCACTTCGCCTACGGAAAGAATCTCACAGAAAACATCAAGGGGCGATACAGGTAAGAGCTATGAGGTTAGCAAATGTGTGTCTGGTTAAAGAGCCACTGCACACATAAGTGTTTTTTTTTTGTGTGCTGTGAAATAAATAATATGACTGCACTGCGATGAAAAACATACATTTATAAAAATTGGCATTTGATAGGTTGAACATGGCTCACCGCGTTTAAAATCACGCTGAACCTTGCTGAACCTATGCTGACATAGAGTCGGCCGTTTGGAACATCTCCTCCACGTCATGAAATGGGCTGCTCACCTTCCCTAACCCCCGCTTGAGTGGGTGAGTCTCATTTTCACACACACACATACACAACCACCCCCCCTCATCCCCTTGTCAGTTTTTTGAAGCATTATTTTTCAAAATGATGCATTGGGTGGAGTTAGGCTCATATCTGGGAGTGAAGTTACACTTTAAAAGAAAGGAGGATGTGGAAATGTATACTGACCCTGAGCATAATTCTGTTTGGCTATAGTGTTGCTTCAAAATAAACTGAAAAGCAGACTAAAAATACATTTGAAGATTGCAAATGTTTTGTTTTTCAATATTATGTTTATTGTGTTATAATTGGGTGATTGTTGTGAATTGTCCAAATGTGTGAATGAATCTGTGCTATATGTTGCATGAATTAATAGACATCAAAGCCACGGTAACAAAACAAAAAAAGATGTGTATTTATTTTCACTTGGCCGGGACAACCTGAAACAGTCAAATGTCCTTTGGCAGGACTGGTATTTCAAGTGCTTTGTGCTGAAAGTTAATCATCATTAATTTTACGCTTCATGGCAAGACATTTCGAATCAAATTTAAGTTGATGATGTTTTGAAATATCTAGGGCATATCAGCGAACCACAGCCCTGAAAGGTCCGAGCTATCGAGCCATATCAACACTTGCTGGTGGAGTGCTGATGTTGGAGTCTTTCCAGCAACAGGTTTAGTAGAATATCTGATGTGGGCTCGCTATCCCCACCTTGTGGATGAAATAGGGAAATCATATGTCAAGTTTGAAATTGTAAAGAGGTGATCTGAATGATGCTAGACTATAGGCACGCCATGAAAATGGTTTATTTAATCATTAATAACAGTCTACCTGACACTAAGTGGTTGCTACGAATCTACTGAAACCATACAGGCCAACAGGCTTGGGCTACAATTGGTGGACAACATGACGCAAGGGGAAACAGGCTTGGAGCAATAAACTAAGCTGCTATGTAGCCTTCTTCTTTTGAGGAACAATTAGATAGTGGTAGTTTTTAACCAATTCGTTCTGAAGATTTTTATAGTATTTTTAAAGTGTCACGCTCATCTTGTCCTCAAATTGGCTACTTAGGGCCAACTGTGCCTACTTTCAATAATTTGGCCGTTGGATAAGAACTAAAAATATAGCTGCAAGCAGCAATGGCGGTTTCCTCCTCCAAACATTGCGAACCAGGGAAAAATTTAATTTTGTGACAATTTGTCACTGTATAGAAAAATCCATGCTGCAGACTTGCCAATGGGATATTACAATGGGATATTATGCTTTTGCCTCGAAGTTTAGACTGAGTGGAGGTTGTGTGTGTGCGCTTACCCTGTGTGTCTGTGAGAATGTATATGTGTGACACCAAGCTGTGTGTCTGTGAGAATGTGTGTGCGTAAAACAAAGCCTGCGCGTGTGTTAAGGGGAGACTGAGTGTGTGAGACACGCGCGGAGGAGCAAAGTAGCAGAGAGGCAGACTTTCTATTGAAAATCACCCTAGAAATTAGCCAAGCAGGCATGTTTCAAATATTCACCAAAAATCTAAAAATTCACCAAAAAGTGAAGTGTTTTCACATGAACTTTTGATTGAATCAGAGTGTTACTTTTTGACCTGTGGATGTGTAAAGCATTATTTTAGCGTTAACAATGTATCCAATTTGCTTTATATCAATCATTTTTCAAGATATGAAGTTGCCTTTGCGCATGGGAACATGATGTAGTGTCTTCCAGTGACATCTCAAGTTCGGTGTTGATTTCTCAAACATTTGCCAAGATATGACTTCACTTCCTGTTTGGCGACTTTTCTGCTGAATTTGAGTGGCTATACCGGACAAACGGTTGTGAGGATCAAAATTCTGTTCAATAACTTTTGTGAGGCTAGGTCTGAAGATCATCTCTGGCGATTTTGATGAAGATTTGCCAAACATTGTAGGAGGAGTAGGCTTTCAAAGTTTTTTTTGATAAAACCGGAAATAGCGGAAAATCTATATAACCGGAAATTGACGCCATGGGGTGGGTTTAATTCGTCTTGATCCAGAGAATCCAAAGGTGCCTCATTTTTGAAAATCGGTCACACGGTTCAAAAGTTGGGTGTGTTACAAAAGTCCAACTTTGACCTGTTGGTGGCGCTAGAGTGGTGTAATGAGAGCCATGAAACTTGGTGTGAATGAAGAAGGGACTGTTCTTAATGAGTGTGCCAAATTTCACAAAAAAGTTACCATATGGTTTTAGGGGCTGCCATTGACTCCCATGGTACAAGAATAATAATACCTACGATAACAATAGGTTACCTCCTACTGGAGGAAACCTAATTATTGATTTGATCATTCCTCGGTATAACTCATGTTCAAAGAATGTTTCAACACTCACAACTGTTCTGTCCCCCGTCAGTCATATAGTTGGTTAGCAATGCACTACCTTCTCTGTCTGTAGCCTACAACAAATGTTGGTGTCTGCTTGTGCCCCTTTCCTTCTCTCTGACGTGTGACGGTGCAGGACTTTGCTTCACTAGTTCAAACGTGCAGCGGTTAATTAGCAATCCCATGAGAACGGAACTGGAAATAGCCCTAATTAAACTCCTGTACCGTGGGAGCTTCAACACCGCCCTACCACGCATACCTCAGACCACATCAGGCCTGCCGAAGAAGCAGTCTACACCAACCTTTCCATTCGGTCATTTCTCCTTCAAATTGGGCAGACATGAGCCACGCTCCTGTCATCACCGGTCACCAATTTGTTGGACACTCCGTCGTTCTAAATGTCACGTCTGACCATAATGGAAATGGCATCAGACCTTGTGATTAACGCACCAGAACCTTCGACACTGTAATTGTATCTATATAAGGCTACTTGAAGTCTCGAAGGAAGGGAACACTGGACGTCATCCTTTGCATTCTGATATTGCAATAAAGCCTCCTGCTATGAGCTCAGAGAATGGACAGGCTGGACATTGAATATACCCAACTGCTAAACTACAGGGTGGACACTATCTTGGATATTATAAAGTCTGTAAACGAATAGGGAATACAGCTAGCACTATTTCAAGGTGATCTGTGTCAATATACATTCTAATTATTTTAATTCAAATATAAATGAAATGACTACAGATAATGTCATACAATAGATTGAGGAGAAATAATTTGAAAGGAGCTTCACCTTATTTTCCTTTTGTGGTGTGCAGTGTAACACCCATATTTGAAAAATTGTGCTCTTCATCATTGTCCTACAAAGTACATGCGGTTGAATGTGAGGGAATAAAGTCCTTAGTATTACTGATAAGCTGTCAATCAATCTTATTCATTTGTGTTGTGCCGAAAACAGATTGATTGTTGTTTTGCATGTGCTAGAAACAGAATGTACAGCCAGTGAGACTTTTGCTTTATATTTCCTTAGGATGTGTTGGCAAAGATGCGTGTGTGTGTGTGTGTGTGTGTGTGTGTGTGTGTGTGTGTGTTTGTGTTTGGATATCTCTTCTCCTTGTGTGCGTGTGTGTGTGTGTGTGTGTGAGTTTGGATATCTTTTCTCCCTGTGTGCGTGTGTGTGTGTGTGTGTGTGCTTGGATATCTCTTCTCCTTGTGTGCGTGTGTGCGTGTGTGTGTGTGTGTGTGTGTGTTTGGATATCTCTTCTCCTTGTGCGTGTGTGTGTGCTTCGATATCTCTTCTCCTTGAGTGCGTGTGGTTGTGTGTCTGTTTGTGAAGAGATTCAGAAGCTGCATGCTTGAGGTTCTCCTGCAAACAGCTGGTACCCACCTGCCTGCGCTGCTGCTGTTTTCTGTTTGTGCTGGTTCTGGTTCCCTCCGTGGCGGTAGCCGTGGGTCTCCATGGGTTCTGGTTACTTTGTATTTGGTGCACAGTGACTTTGGATGGCACCATTCTGCATTCACTGTTGCTGTACATTCACCCGTTGCACAGTGATATTGTATTCCATCCGTCTGTGTTCAACCCCACTGCATCGCTATGTGTATATTTCTGTTTTGGGTCTGGTCAAACTTTTAGTTTACATTTAGTCATTTGTACTTTTTAAAATGTTGTTGTTGTTAGTCGTCTTTTGCACTTTCATTCAAAATGATGTATTGTAATGAAGTAGTGAAATATCAGCTGTAACTGTATCAACTGATTGAGCTCTTCAGCTGTTTTAAAAAATAACTCAAATATGAATAAATTAAGTATTATTACGAAATGAACATCAGTTGTGTCCTAATTCTGTAGCATTGCATAGATAACATTCTATACAAGAAGGTTCCACATTAATAACACAATCAGCTATTAGCATTCGATATACTACAAATATAGAACAGGTTTTGCTGATTTGTGATTCTGCTGTGACATGGGGGTTTCCCTGGCTACTTTAGCACCATCATGTGGACAATTAGTGTTACACGTTGTGTTGGCCTGTGTTTCAGCTGGCTAGCTGTCAGCTGTCATCTTTAAACTCATCATATTTTACACTTTAGTTTATGGATGAGTGTAACAATTAAACACAGAGCCAGCTTTCATGTCATGCACCTTTTTAGACACATCATTAGAAATATATATATTTGTAAATGGCTAAAGTTTGGAAAAAGGTTTCTCCAGCCAGAATACATTTTGGTCTGGCATCCAACCCACATAAGTACTGTAGCCTGCCATAGCAGTAAAGAATGATATCATTTTCATACATATTTCCATTTTTGTCAAAAATTATGGATGGAGAAGATTGAAGTAGACAGCAAAAGCTACCAAATGCATGAGATCTGGAAAATGTTTTTGCCATGGACTTAGAAATAGTATGATGAAGTATTGTTATGTATATTAAGCTTGCTTGTTTAGATTGGTGGAATCATATGAAATGCACAACTCTCTGCAACCTATTAGTGTGACCACTTAACAGGGGTACAGAGCAACAGGTGCAGCCATGTATTGGTATATGTTAGCTATAGACCAGCATGTTCTTGTAATGCTGACGATGTTAATATCAGTTCTAAAATCATGTTTGGGATACAGAAAGAAAAGGGATGTAACCTTGTGATTTGTGTACTATGACTTCTGCTTCGAATGTTTATCCTGGAGTAGTTTGGCAGTCTGTGAAAAATGCTTTATTATAATCAGAGCACAAATACATTCTGGTCTAAATTTGGTAATTCTATAACTAGTAGTATTATTTTAAAGAAAAACAAAACAAGAAGAAGATTATCAGAGTTATCAGCTTATTGGAAAGAAGATGCATATCTTAACGCTGTCATGGTAGGACTCTTTCAACCCCTCTCTCTCTCTTCTTTTGAGTACAGAGGATGGCTGAACTGTTTTCATTTTTACTAGGTGATGCATGCAAATCAAATTGCTGTTTGGCAAGTTTTCATGTGTGTATTATGCAAACCATGCAAGAAAATTGTGTGTGTGTCAACATGTAAGTGTGTATTATGTAAACTATTTAAAATTTGGTTTTGCTGTTTGTGAGCAAGTGAGAAGTCCAGAGATGTGTATTTGTTTGGATACCTTGCAGGGAAGTAATGGCACATTTTTGTTAAAAAAAAAGAGTCATAAATAACTGACAAATATGTATTATTTAAGCATACATGAGCCAAGTGTACAATTGATGTGCCATATCCACGTTGAAATAAAATCATAAAAGATGATTGAACATTCACTCTGTCTTCCAAACCAATGTGCAGTGCAGCACTCCAACCAACCATAAATATCAAGGGCTCCATGGTCTCATTTAAGAAATCTGAGGAGGTAGATGTGAACTCATACAATGAACTCCTCCGTCACCGGGCATTTCAATCTGAATCCCCAATTCTGCTAGTAGGCCTACATATAGTTGTGGCATTGTACTTTTCATTGCTGTTGTCATAGTGGGTAGAGTAACTGAAGTCTGGATCCTAACCTTAACATATAAGTATGTACAGTGCTGTTGGGAAGTTGTCAGGCACAGAATATAGACTTAGCTGACCTTAGGCACAAAAAACTGTACTTTAACAATAATTTCAGAATACCTCAGTACCTCACCAGGACTGTGTTCTGAAACGGACAAACACATGGACAGTAATGTCTTGTTTCGTTCTTCACACTATATCGTCCTTGATGCTGCAGCTGGTTTTTTGTCCTCTAGAGGGTGTTGCATGTCTGATAAATGTGTCTGGTGCTGACTGATCACACTCGGGTAATAAAGTGACAGGCTCGCTGTCATTGCTCTGCGTGGCGAGGACACAAAAAATAAAGCTCAGGCCCTCTCCACAGTCACACAGCCTGGAGCACATTAGGACAAGGGAGGCCAATGCATTTCTCTGTGGGAGTTATGGAAGACCGCACTGGCCTTTACTGGTGATGGATGCCTCAGGGCAGACACATAGAGGGTCCTCTCTGATGTCTCACGATGACTCAGCCTTCACTTTGTGTGTGTGTGTGTGTGTGTGTGTGTGTGTGTGTGTGTGTGTGTGTGTGTGTGCGTGCGTGTCTGCAGTGGCGGACCTAGTCATTTGGGGGCCTAAGGCGAACATAGCCAGGGGCCCTCTTCATCCGTCCTTTTAATGCAAAAAAAAAGGGCCACCTCAAAGCAGGGGCGGACTGGGGGAAAAAAGTGGCCCGGGAGTTGTCTGTCAGAGCGGCCCACTTAATATACGGCGCGTTGCCCACTCAATGTATGCAAAATACCCATACACTAAACATAATTTTGGATGATTACAAAGAAATAACATTATATATGTTTTTTAATAACATTTGGATCCACAAATTTGCCTGGATGGACACATGGAATAAAATGATACTGGCTATTGTAACACTCCAAGGTAGGTAGTTTGCTAGATGAATATGCTTAACTCTGGGCTAGTATCCTACATTAAGCAATATCAATTTTTTTGTAGGCTGATTAACTCATACAGCAATACCTTTTTGTATATTAGATGGCAGCACACAATCAAAATATTTCCCCTCTACCTACATAGCTACAGT